>NC_143436.1:162785662-163108787 GCF_987193195.1 Phasianus colchicus
ATACGTAATGAACATTCATTTTGGAACAATAAGATTATAGGGATCAGGAACACAGTATCGTCATGTAGAAAACAACAGATGAGTTCCTTGATTCCATGGACATCTTCACTGTATTTCATAGAATTATGGAATCATCTGAGTTGGAAAGGACCTTCAGTGGTCATATAGTCCAATTCCCCTGCAATGAACAGAGTGACACCTGCAGCTAAATCGGGTTGCTCAGAACCTGGTCCAGCCTGACCTTGAATGTCCCCAGAGATGGGGTATCCACCACCTCTGTGGTCAACCTGTTCAAGTGCTTCACTACCCTTATCATAAAAACTTTTTCCTTCTGTACAGTTTAAGTCTCCCCTCTTTTAGTTTGAAACAATTTCCCCTTACCCTATCACAACAGACTCTGCTAAAGTGTCTGCCTTTTCTTTCTTATAGTAGAGAAAAATAAAAGCAAAGAGAAAAAGAAAGAAAGCAAAAGTGAAAGGGAAAATAAGAAGGAAAAGAAAAAGTGAAAAATAAGAAAAGAAGCGAAATTGAAAAATAAGAAGAAAAAGAAGAAATAGAGAAAATGAGAAATAAGAAGAGAAAGAAAAAGAAGAAAAGAAAGAAAAAAAGAAAAGGGAAAGGCAAAGGGAAAGGGAAAGGCAAAGGCAAAGGGAAAGGGAAAGGGAAAGGAAAAGGAAAAGGAAAAGGAACAAAATTGAACAAAGTAGAATTGAAGTGAGAAGCAATTAGACAATATTTAATATTGTACAAATACATTTATTAAAAAACAACTGAGCAGGGTTGTGGGTTTTTTTTTTTTTTTTTTTTTAATGTTGGATAACAGAAAACACAGAACATAATAGCAATGCTGCAGATGATATCCAGATTTTGGACCAATAGTATTCAAATCTGTCCATTAGGCTACACACCTGTGGATTCTTCTGAAGTGAGACAGCTTTATCCTATAAGCTCATCATCACATTAGGGTGGCATTACATTGGAACTTGGATAGCTTTCAACTTTGCAGTTTATTAGCTCACGCAAAGAACAGAATCAGATTCACATACAACAAAGAGTAACTGAGATTTGACTGTTTTTGCTTCACTAGATATGTCTTAAATCTCCAGGATTTGAAAATAAGGAGTAAGAAAAATATGTTATAGTAATATGTAATATATTTATATAATTTTTATTTGTATTCAATTAATTCTTTATTTTGTACTATAAGTTGTGGTTATAATTTATGATTGCTTGATAAGTTTGTGTTCATACACAATACACCATAAATTAAGTCCTACTGGTAATGACTTCACTTGTTACTTGCGCTATCACAAGAAATCTGTAAGGAAGAATATGTGGATGTAAATGTGAGCATTTGTTCAATATGTAAGATTTGTATCTTTTCTTAAAAGTTCATGCTACAGCTTCAGGGGACAATTTCTTTTACATCTTTTACATCCTTTTTTTGCACCAGCATCAACTGTGTAAGTGAACTTTCATATATACTATGTTTTCTATTTCCTCTCTCTCTCTTTTATTTCTCACTCATCATTTTGTCTTAATTTTGACTGGTAATAATTTTGAACCATATGACCTTCTGATACAGATATTTTGTCATCTAAGCACTTCAGTCCTAGGTCACTGGTTCAGCCAACGTGCACTCAAAATGAATTTGTGCTACAGGCATCAATCCATCTCATAGCGGGTGTCCACAGTCCAACCACTGTAAGTACTTAGTGACATCTTCCTTACCAATCTCAAGGGACAGACCAGAGACTGAACATGAACAGCTTAATTCCCTCTGTGATGAAGATAGGCCTTCTAAATCAGAACTGAGTCCCTGCTGGTAAAGCAGCATGAGACAGATTGAATAGGTTGTCATTGTTCATGGCAATAGAGGACCTTGCTGTAACAATGTCTAATCTGATTCTGTATTTGTGAGCTTGTGTTCTAACACAATACCTCCTATTGCATTTTCTTCTGCACATAAGGTCTTCATTCCTTTCAATTGTATTTTCTCGTTGATGGTAGTAACAAACAATATTTTAGCAACTGAGTTTACTAACAGAGATCAGATCTTTCTTTAACAACTTTTCATGTAATGAACTCAGAGTGAAAAAACTGTTTCAATAAGTTAAATTAAATTAAAATTCTGATAATCAAGTGTTTAAAACTTTTACGTAAAAGAGAGAGCTTTAGGCTGAGGAGATGTACCAGCAAAATGGGAAAATGCAGTGAAGGGTCATGAGATTTGCTTCTCTTAATTCATGTGTATTTCTTTTCAGAGAGATTATGAGAGGTGTCATTAGCTTACTCAGTGGAATGTTGTTGCTCATAAACAAAATGTCACCTTTTATTAATTTTTTGATTGATCATTCAATAAAGCATTTTTCTCTAACAAGTATTATTCTATCTAAGTCTGATCAAAGATGACAGGTTTGGTTTTTTGTTTTTTGTTTTTTGTTTTTTTAATTTCTATAAACTACATAGGAAAAAAACACTGTTTTAAAAAAGTTTAATTTCCTTGTAATTATGATCTGATAAGAAAATGATAAAGAAAAGTGAAATAGGCAGCTTCATAGTCAAAACTATGCAGAAGTAAACAATCTTCCTACTTCCACTTAGTATTTGAGCAGTAAGTTTTCTACATAAGTAAGTAAAATTCAAAAAATAGCTGAAGTATTGCTCCATAATTTGGACAGTTCATTACAGATTTAGATTTTTTTTCTGGACAAAAAACATTCTAACAAGAGAAAACATTTTTCCAAGTTAGATTTCAATCTTGTAATTTCATTCGTCATGCTGACATGGTTACATAAAGTCTTGACCCAGCAGAAGTTACTGTATTTCACTGAATGGGAGTAAAACGCTGAATGATACCTATCAGGAAAATATATATACATATCTTAAAAGGCATATTTATATTTGTTAATGTTATGTTCAAAAAATACTTTATGTGAAAGACAGTGCTTTAATAGAAGACAATATATTCCAGTGTACTGTAGCAAGTCAAGAAGCATGCAGTCACAACATTTGCCTATCCAAATCATAAAGAGAGGACACAGGGTTTTCTTTCTATGGTCAAAAAAAAAAAAAAGAAATTCTACAAATTGTGGAGAATAACTCCATAAGCCCAGAAATACAATTTGCTATTTATTTCCCTTCCCTTATTTTTTCAAATTTTCTAACTCTGAAAGTATTACCATACTACAATGTACTTATTCATCCAGAAATCTGAAATATGTACCTTTTAATATTTTGATTTCTTTCTTTCATATGGTTTGAAACATTTTAGAAATTTTTGACTAATGTAAGGTGCATTATATTGTCTAGATGCCCTAATGCAAACTAGACTTTTCCTATCTACTATTCAGTGACTTACTGCTGTAAAATCTCCCAATAGTTCTGCAGTATCTTCAATCTGTACTTTAGAGTCATACAATTTCTGCTAGTTCTCCTTCTGGTTTCTTAACTTTCTCATTCCTGGCTACAGAATGGCCCATTTTGAACAGAAAGTCAAGAGAATTTTCCCGCTTATTCCACAAATAGTTAATAGCCACAGCCCATGTAAAGGATATAATATTCCTGAGATAAGCACAGAATACAAGACTTCAATTTTTCAAGTAAATATCACCACTGACAAGCAAATATTTTTCCATCTTTTACAATTTACAGATACTTAAACCATTCTCATGGAAGTGCAGACTCCCGCACTATGAATTTTCGTTACTGACAATAATCTTACTTTTCTCAGTCATTCCTTCTTGGACTATGTACGAGCAATTACACTCCTTCAGCAGTTTCTGGGCCATAACTTAAAATCACTGGAATAAATTATTGTGCACTATCAGTCAAGAACTTCTCTACAAGAGTGATTTTCCTATATTAGTCTTCAGGGAGGAAATGCAAGCACTAGATTCAATGAAAATGAAAACATCTTAAATCCAGTAGCTTCAATAAATATTCCCATACTTCAAGTTTCTTACAGCCAATTGCTTAGCACCACATTCTCTTCTGTAGAGCAGAAAATTGTTTATGTTCTGAAGCTTTCTTGAGTCTTTCTCAGAGGCATCTATTTCTTGGAAACCAAATGGGAGACCTAGAATCTTTTCTTTTTCGGTCTTATTTCCACACTTTTTAAAACATCTCAGTTCCTCAGGGGGATGCATATAACAGGCATTATTGTTAAAAGCATAAGACAGACTCACATCTGAAGACTTGTATTAAATATTAACAGGACAGACGTAAAACAATATCATGGCTGCCAACTATGAATGATGCAATAGTTGGCTGCTGTTTCTGGTTCTTGCTTGTCTGTGTTTGTATGTTTATGTGAGCTCTGAGGTCAGAATTTTGTACAGCCCAGAGTTCTCCTTCAGGCATCATGTTCAGCAATAGAAGAAAAATAGAGGGACTTTTGTTATTAAAGTGTTGGTCTTTTCAAGCAATTCAATATGCTATGCATACTGAGGTCATGGTTCCCAAGGACTGTTGGAACATTGCTTTCTAATTGGAAGTAGGGAATTTTGCTTCCTCACTGCCTTTTTTGTTTGTTTGTTTCTTTGTTTGTATTGTTTTCTGTTTGTTTGTTTCCCCCTTTAGTTAAACAGTGTCATTATATCAACTCGGGAGTGTTTATTCATTGTATTTTCTCTTTTGTTGAAACACATGACAGCAGGACAGAAAGACACGAGAATTCAAAAAAAGTGTAGTTCTGGGAATCTGACACAAACTGATTACAGATGCCATTGCAAAGGTCATCACAACAGAAACTCACCATACCCATATGAGCTGTAACCAGCCTTCTACTTAGAAAAATTTATGTCTTCACAAGAGCATTGACCTGTGTCAAGAATTCAATTAAAAAGTTATGTTTATTTATGTCAACAGTTTACGGGTGGTTCATCCTGGTTCCATGAGTAGTGGGGCAGGAGGAAAGGGAAAAGGGAAAAAGGAGAGAAAGGTAGAAAGATGGGCCTAAAAACAAACTAATATACTACATAAGATTTCAGAAAGCAAGATAACACACTTTAATACAGTATATTACAATATAATTAGAATTAAATCAAATAAATTAAATAAAATGAGAGAGACTGTCCAGAAGCTGAAGGCCTTACTCTAATGCTGTGATGAGACAGCACCCGCAAAAGAGATGAGCCAGATAACAAAAACGAGAAAAGAGGAAGCTCAAGTGACCTATGAATGTCTTTTCTCTTTTGCTCTGAGTGGAAATGGTAACAGAACAGAGAACAGCCCTCTGGGGGATATAGTACTTTTTTTCTTCTGGGACAGGTACCTGGAACTGGAGCATTAACTCTTTATTTCCCAGTGTACTACATGATGTTATAATGTAAAATATCGAAAACCAAAAATCAGAAAACCATGACAATTTATAACTGCACCAAATGTCTGCACAGCAGTATCTCTCCGTCGGCGAAGAAAAGCTTTATTGATATTCTTTCTTTGTTTTGTGATTTGAATAGAACTTACTTTCAAGAGATATTAAGTTTCTAGTGCAGCATGGCTTAAGCTGTTAAGGTCTCATGCCTGTCCAGACAACCCGTTCCACTACTCTGAAATATGCAAAGTAAAGAAGGGTTTCTTGATGTTTAGACAGAACTACGTGTGTTCCAGTTTCTGCCCATTAATTCCTGTCCTGGAACTGGACACCACAGAAAAGCGCATGACTCTGTCTTTGCACCCTTCCTTCAGGTATTTATAAATCCCCCTCAGTCTTCTCCCACCTGAACACACCCAGCCCTCACAACCTTTCATCGTTAGAAATGCTATAGTTCTTCCTGATAGCCCCACCTAAACTTTTTCTAGCATGTCCCTTTTGCACTGAGGAGCCTCCAGTTGGAAACAGTAATCCAGGTGAGACTTCACCAGTGTTGATGGCAGGGTAAGTATCAACTCTTTTGATCTGTGAATGTCATAGTTTTGGCTGAGATCCAGTGCTTGCTTTGTAGAGATCCACATGATGCTGTGTTTTAGATTTTTGATGAAAATAGTGCAGAGCAGTTCTTATACAGAATAAAGGACTTCTGTGTTTCCCAAGTTGCTCTACTAGTAAAGAGGCTAGGAATGAACAAGGAGCTGAGAGTGGACACAGCCAGTTCACTTGATCCAAATTGGCCAAAGGGCTATTAGATATAACTCATCATGATCAGTAAAAAAATCTGAGTGAAAGAAGGAGAAAGGGGAGAATGTTTGGAATGACATTTTTCTTCCCAATAAACTGTTACGTGTGATAAGTTTCACTTTCCTGACAGTGATTGAATATCAGGGAAGCAGCAAATTAATTCCTAGTTTTACTCTGCTTTGACTGTATGTGCAGCTTTTCCCTTACTTAGTGAAATGTTTTTATCTCAACCTACAAGTTCTCTCAGTTTTACCTTTCCAATTCTCTCCTTCATCCCATCTGTGAAGAGTGAATGAATGACTGTTGTACAGAGCTGCCTGCTGGGGTTAAACCACAACATAGTGATGCTTCACCTAAATTAGCCAAGAATACAATTAGCCATCTTAGCAGCAAGGGAACACTGCTAATTCATGTTTGTCTCGTTCCAATTTATAGGAGGGAGATGAGGTTCTTTTAATATCTGTATATCCGGTGTGAGATTAAGAAACAACGGTTCACATGTTAGTCCAACCAGTTTATTATAAATCCTAATCAAGGAGATGGGAAAGGGAAGGGAAGGGGAAGGGGAAAGGGAAGGGGAAGGGGAAGGGGAAGGGGAAGGGGAAGGGGAAGGGGAAGGGGAAGGGGAAGGGGAAGGGGAAGGGGAAGGGGAAGGGGAAGGGGAAGGGGAAGGGGAAGGGGAAGGGGAAGGGGAAGGGGAAGGGGAAGGGGAAGGGGAAGGGGAAGGAGGGCGATAGAAAAGATAGGAAAGCAAGAATGGCGAAAGCGGGGATAGTCACCACCAGGATCCAGCAGCGGTCCCATTGCATGACGTTTAGAAGGTCCGAGGCAAAAGCAGCAGGGGGGGAGAGCAGCAGCAGCGTGGCCGGTCTTGGGCAGCAAGCAGGTAGCAGGAAGAAGTCACAGAGCCAATCTGGGACGAAGCAGCAGGACTCAGGTAGCAGGCCCAGGTGAGTCCATCAGCAAGCAGGAATTCTGTAGTGAGGAATCTGATGGCAGACCTTTGTTCTTCTTCAGCATCATGGTAGAAAGCAGAGCAAGTCCAGGAGGGAGAAAGGCAGGTCATGAGGCTTCTTCATAGCAGAAACCTCTTCTTCATGAGGAATCTGTTGCCAGAAAACCTCATTTCTTCACAATTGTAGGTCCCCATTTTATCCTTCTTCTCTTTCTACCTACCTGACATCCCTGGGTGCTTGAGCAAGAGTCATGTGAGTACCCCCTGAGATGGCCATCTTCCTCGAGATAAGTCCACACAAAAGATCACTTCACAGCTATTAAGCTGCAGCTTATCTCTCTGGTTGCCCCCGGCCTTGTCCATCTGTGTCCCTCAGACAAAGGATTTCACAACCCTTGCCCAGGACTTGCCTGAACTTGTTCATCTGTGTCCTCAGCAAGCTTTAAGACAATGATGTGAAAGAATAATCCCTTACAACGTTCAACTTGGTATCTCCTGGTACTCCCAAGTCTTTTACTGGAGAGCTGCTTTCCAGCCTGGCAGTCACCAGAGTGCATTGGTGCCTAGAGCTGTTCCTCTTGAGGTTCAGGACTTTGCATCCTCATTCAACTTCATGAGATTCCCCCTGATTGGGGGTTGGAGATTCATGATCCTTGAGGTCCCTTCTAACCCGGGCCATTCTGTGATACTGTGAGCAAGATCAATTGAAATTTTACCATTTTACCATTTTACCATTTTACGTACACCTAGTTTACATCAGTCAACTTCTTCAACATGTCAAGATCACTCTGGATGTCAAATGGGTCTTTAGTGAATCAGGCACTCCACACAGTTTTGTATATAGGAAACTTGCTTTACCAAGGACTGAGCTAGATGATCTCCAGAGGTCCTTTCTAGCCCTATGATTCTGTGATTCTTTTATTCAATTTACTGAGAGGACATTCTATCCAGTGTCTAGATCATTCATTTTTTAAACAGGAATGGACTCGGTACTGATCTCTGATGTACTCCACTCATCACTGACCTACAACTAGACGTTGCATCACTGACTACTACCTTCTGGGCCTGGCCAGTTCAGCCAACAAGCTTTGGGAATCTCAAGGGAAGTGGTCTGCAGATTCACAGTATTTAGTCCAGGTGTTCATAGTAGAACAACATGCTTGGGAAATCATGCATTATAATGCATATATCTTAGTAGCCAAAAGTAGAATGCAAATAAAATATAAAACTAGTAAATTTCCTTCTAAAAGTTCATTTAAATATTTCTACCTAATTTGTATTATATTAACACTTATGGTTGGGGAAAAACAAACAAACAAACAAACAAAACAACTGAGGATTTTTAAAAAGCATGTTTATCATGATTAAATATGAAAGGAAATCTTGGCTGACTTTGCTTTCAGCATATCTTTCTGATAGAAACACTGTTAATAAAGCCACAGGCTGTAAAGGAATCTTGATTTAAACTGGCACTAATTTATTAACAAACCAGGATTCCAGGGCTTTAGCTATCTCAGTAGTCTTTATCAGGTTTAGTGCATGACATGCAAGAAATTTCTCCTGACAGAAAGCAAATGTTAACGTATTTTCTGCAGCAGTCACCACATCAAATTGATTTGGATAACTATAATGCTGTCAGGATGTTGTTCATTATTTGTGCATTCTGTGAATTATAGAAAGAAAAGTGGTTCTGTGAATTGTTGAACTCAATCTCATAGTCCCTGACCTCACTTCCTATAGCTGTTCTATGACTTTGGTCAAAGCCATTTTATGTTTAAATCTTTGTATCTGCACCACTTGTACACAAAGATATTCTGACAATTAATTTAACTAATGTTCTAGATATGTAATGGGAGCCCGGTCACCTAAGCAGAGAGTTGATTGTAGAATTCTTCTTATTTTATTTTTTTCTTTCAAATCTTTTCCATTTGGTTTTATAATTATCTTTGAACTCATTGGCAGGTTATTGCAACACTTGATTAACTAGCTAATTAAATTTACTAGTATAATATGAATATTAGTTGGAAACCTACCTAACACCTTCAGAATGCATATTAATAGAATGCAAAATTTGCTTCAGAAGTCATGTTTAAATGACTTACTACATCTTTTGCAGCTTTTTCATTTTAATGTGAAAAATGTCTTCGGAAAATTCAATAATAACTCCAACGTTCAGGAAGTCTGTATTATCACACAAGCTGTCATTCACAAATTGTAAGAGATTCAGCAGATTTCTCTGAAATAATCTCCAAAATAATAGAGCAATACTGTTTTGATTTTATTGGGGAAAATGACAACAGCAAATCAAGCAAAAAAACAAACAAACAAAAAAAAAAACACAACAACCAGCAACAACTGCACAAAAGATCAAGTGTCCACCCCATGCTAATTTTTCTAATGATGCCTTTGGTAGTGTTTTCTAGAAGTAGTGACTTGGCAACAACCTGGAATCTAAGGCAGAGTGGAAAATATTACTATACTATGAAGGTGACAGTGAAACGGTTCGGCTCCAACTGGAAGCTGTAGAGCACAGGACATGGAATACTAAATCATTTAGCAACAGTGAGAAATTCAGGTTCTTGACTGATGCCAGGTTTCTGCTCAGGGATCAAATCCAACAACTGAAGTAACTACTGCCATTAATCAAGTCCCTGAAATGTTTGGTGACTTACCAACATGTAGCAGCCTGTCTGGTGACAGGAAGAAGAAAAGGAACAAGAGGTTACTGTGTCTCTAAATGATGATGCTTCAACATCTTGTACTGGGGAAAGAAAAAAAAAAAAAAAAAAAAAAGTAAATGAAAACTACTTGTACTCAGGCAATCCTATAGGCAAGATTTTGTCTAAAGTCACAGATCATGGCTGGATACAATGAGCCAGCCTGGCCTTCCATAGGGAATATATCCACCATGTTTGTAATCACAAAACAATAATGAAAAACTAATCAAGTTTATGAAAAGGTGAGATGCAATCCTGTCCTGATCATAGGTAGAGAAAGTGTATATATGCTGGAGTTCTGGTTAATAAAAAGACAAGATTATGACTGCTGTTCAGACTCTCATCCTGTCATTTTCTAGTGTTTTCTGACTATAGAGTATGATGGAAATATTCAGTACATAAACTATCATTGGAAAATGTGTAATTTTTGAGCTTTAAGGTACTGTAATTCTCTTTAAAAAAATACAGCTCACTTTCTCAATATCTCCACATTTCAAATTTTTACTCCGTTCACTGCCAATGAATTCCTGGTAAGCCAACTACAAGATAACTCGCAAGCAGACACTTTAGTTGCTTTCACACTGATGGCTAGCTAAGTTCTACCATACCACTTTCTCACTTCCCTTCCTCAGAAATAGAAGAGGACAAAATATGAGGGAAAAAGTGCCTGTGAGATGAGATAAGGATAGGAAGAGCACTCACTACTTCCCATCACATGCAAAACAAACTCAATTACAGGCAGATTAGTTTACTCCATACTACAAACAGACTGGAGCAGTGAGAAACTAAAAGCAAGGCAAAATTACCGTCCCACTCCTCTCCACTCTCTTCTACCTCCTCCCCATGTGCACAACAGGGGAACAACAGGGAACAGGATTAGAGTTAGCCTGTAAAACTTCACCTCTGTCACTCCTTCTTCCTAACTCTCTGCTTTTCTCCAGTATGGAATCTCTCCCACTGGATGCCAAACTGTTTTTATGTGGTCTTCCCACAGGCTGCAGCTCTCCAAGCACTGTTCCAACACGGCTCTGCATTACAAGGTCCTACCTTCAGGAGTGGATTACTGCTGCATTCATCCCCAGAGGCTGCAGCTCTGGAGCAGAGCCAGTTTCTGTGGGAGCTTTCAATGGTGGTTCCTTCAGGCCACATCCACCACTGGACCATGGGCTCCTCCATAGATGCACATGGAGATCTGCTCCCTGTGGTGCCGTGGGCTGCAGGGGGCAGGCTGCTCCACCATGTGCCTTCTACACAAGAAAAACTGCTCCATGCTTGAAGGGCTTCTTGCCATCTTTCTGCACTGACTTTGGAGGCTGCAATGTTGTTTTTCTCAACATTTTCCTCACTCTTCTCTCACAACTGCTGTTCAGCATTTCATTACTCTTATATCTACTCTCACAAAGACTGAACAGTCATC
Organism: Phasianus colchicus; assembly: GCF_987193195.1. Classification (NCBI taxonomy): domain Eukaryota; kingdom Metazoa; phylum Chordata; class Aves; order Galliformes; family Phasianidae; genus Phasianus; species Phasianus colchicus. Next base: position 162,796,873 of record NC_143436.1, read on the forward strand.
ACTCATTGGCTTAGACCTGGCCCATGGTGGGTCATTTTGGAGCCAGCTGGACCAGGATCTTATCTAACATGGGGCAGCTCCTGGTCTGTGCTCACAGAGGCCACCCCTGCAGTCCTCATGCTACCAAAACTCTACTACATGAGCCCAATACACCACTAATCATTTTCTTTCCACTATATAATTGCATCACTTCCTCATCTCTGTAAACAATTCCTTTTTCCTTCATCCTTCATCACAGCTAGGGAAGAGAGGTAAGAAATAGGAATGGTTGAGAGATCTGAGAATGCATTTAAGTATAAAATGCCAGGGAGAGAAAGGGATCTCCAGGGCATATTTGTGCCTCCAATTTTCTGTCCTCTAAATTTGTTTCTGAAGACATTACCCATTTTTGAATAGTTCAGAGTTTACTCAGTTCTGAGTCTACAAGCATCTGTTACAAAAATTCTTCAGACTGAGATCAAAACTTAATTCACTTCCTATCTCTCAACATTGGGCTTTAGGGTAAGGTCTCAGTTGTTCTCAGCCTCATTTTAACCCAACTGTCTGACAATAAGCAGATAAAGATCAGTGCCTTCCAGCAATTACTGTAATGTCACTTCTTACAAGGTTAGCTTGGGATTTGTTGGCAGCATAGTGAGTACAGTAGCGAAAAGTATGAAATTAATCTGAATAAAAATACAACACCACAGTATGAATATGCAGACTCATAAAGTTCACAAGTGATACTGATCTAGAAAATACAATCAATGTATTTAATGTGAGAACTGCATAGGCATGAGGAGAAGGTTGATGAGAATTTATGAAATTCAGAAAGCACAAATGCAAACACCTCTACCCAAGAAGAAATCCTTTGCAGCAATAGTCTGGAAATTGACTGTCTGAAAGGAAGCTTTTCAGAAGGAAGCTGGGTCCCCTGGGAATCAGCAAGCTGACTGGAAATCAGCAGTGCATCTTGACAGTGAGAAAGGTCAGAAGCATCCAAAGCTGCATGAATTTGCATTTGTACAGCATAGACAACTGATAGAAAGAGATGATTTTTTAGAGTTAGTATTGCCTCCCTAAAACAAGAAAAATGCTTGGAAGATGAGTGAGTTCAGTGGAACGACACTAGGTTAGGGCTGGAGCACTTTCTATATAAGGAAAGGCTGAGGGAATCTGGTGAAGATATGGGTGAGGGAGACCTAACCAGCAGTCTGAAGGTTCCTGCAGGAAGGTTACTGAGAAGGCAAAGCAAGACTCATCAAAGGAGTGCATGACAGGAGGACAGAAGATAACATACGACCACGAAAATTGTCCAGCAATAGAGGTGGCTACTCAAAGAGTTTAAAACCAATCACCCAAATGCATAAAGCAGTGAAAAGCCCAGTATGGCTGACCCTGCTGTGAACAGGATTTTGGACTAGAGTCCTTCCAAGGCCCTTTCTATCCAGAATTCTTTTAAGATTCTCTATTTCGGAGAAACAACTCTTATAACTTCTGAGGCTTCAGATCACCCTGATTATTGTCCAGATTTACCTAGCCTCAGCCTTGCTGTTCATTTTGTGTTTTATCTGTGAGACAGTTTTGCTGATGTAATTTTATTTTCCATTTCTTCTTTATATAATATTGGTCTTCTTGATAATGCTATTTTAATTAAAAGCAAAGTGTTGAATTTTAGAACACTTTAAATCATTGTTTCATACATTAGAAATGTTGGTCTCCAGACAAAGCTTACAAGAGGATCCTCTTCTGAAAGAAAACATCGCTAAGGCATTTGGAGCAGTTTCTAACAACTGCCAAATATACAGCTGAAGCTTTGTCTTAAATGATAATTGTTATTTTAGGTCAATAGAAAAAGAAACCTGTCCTAAACCATTTGTCATGGACATGCCTTGAAATCTTGAACTGAACCACTCTCTGTCATCATTGAGAGGTCTTGGAGAATGGGGGTGGTGCCTGAAGACTGGAGGTTAGCCAATGTCACTCCGGTCTTCAAAAAGGGCAAGAAGGAAGATCCAGGTAATTACAGGCCAGTCAGCCTCACCTCTGTCCCTGGAAAGGTGATGGAGCAGCTTGTGCTGGATGCCACCTCCAGACAACTGGAAGAAAAGGAGGTTATCAGAAGTAGTCAGCATGGGTTCACCAGGGGGAGGTCATGCTTGACCAACCTGGTGGCCTTCTACAATGTTGTCACTGGCTGGGTGGATGGGGGGAGAGCAGTGGATACAGTCTACCTTGATTTCAGCAAGGCGTTTGATGCTGTCTCCCACGACATCCTTATAACAAAGCTGAGGAAATATGGGACAGATGAGAGGACAGTGGGGTGGGTTGAGAACTGGCTGACTGGCAGAGCACAGAGGGTCGTCGTTGGCAGTGCAGAGTACGGTTGGAGACCTGTAACTAGCGGTGTTCTTCAGGGGGTGGTGGTGGGTCCAATCATGTTCAACATTTTCATCAATGACCTTGATGAGGGGATAGTGGCCACCCTCAGCAAGTTTGCTGATAATATGAAGTTGGGAGGATTAGCTGACACGCCTGAAGGCTGTGCTGCCATTCAGCGAGACAGGCTGGAGAGCTGGGCAGTAAAAAACCAGATGAGGTTTAACAAAAGCAAGTGTAGAGTCTTGCATCTGGGGAAGAATAATTGCATGCACCGGTACAGGTTGGGGGATGACCTGCTGGAGAGGAGCTCTGCGGAGAGGGACCTGGGTGTCCTGGTGGACGGCAGGTTGGCCATGAGCCAGCAGTGTGCCCTTGTGACCAAAAAGGCCAATGGCATTCTGGGGTGCACTAAAAAGAGCATGGCCAGCAGGTCAAGGGAGGTGATCCTCCCCCTCTACTCTGTCCTGGTAAGGCCTCATCTGGAGTACTGTGTCCAGTTCTGGGCTCCCCAGTACAAAAAAGACAGGGATCTCTTGGAAAGAGTCCAGTGGAGGGACACAAAGATGGTGAAGTCCTGGAGCATCTTCCCTATGAAGAAAGGCTAAGTGAACTGGGTCTGTTTAGCCTTGAGAAAAGAAGACTGAGAGGAGACCTGATCCAGCTCTATAAATATCTAATGTGTGGGGGGCAGAGTGGTGAGGCCAGACTGTTTTCAGCAGTGTGTGGAGACAGGACAAGGGGAAACGGCCAGAAACTGCAGCATAGGAAGTTCCATACAAATGTGTGCAAGAACTTCTTTATGGTGAGGGTGACAGAGCACTGGAACAGGCTGCCCAGGGGGGTTATGGAATCTCCTTCTCTGGAGATATTCAATACCTGCCTGTACACCTACCTGTGCAACCTGGTGTAGGGAACCTGCTTTGGCAGGGGGGTTGGACTTGATTATCTCTGGAGGTCCCTTCCAACCCCTACGATTCTGTGATTCTGTAACAGACGTGTATTGGTTAATCAGGGTTCACGTAATACATTTCAGTTCTTTCAGGTAGCAATTAAGTTTATCTTATCCCACATCCTTTTTTAAAAAAAAATGTAAGATTTTCTCAGCTTCTGAGGTATCAAAAATATTTCATAGTATATCCTGAGTTGGAAGGGATTCATAAAGATCATCAAGTCATCAAGTCCAACTCTTGGATCCATAGAGGACCATCTGAAATTCAAACTATAAGTTTGAGAGTGTTGCTCAAATTTTTCTCAAACTCCAGCAGGCTTGGTGCCATGACCACTATTCTGCAAGCCTGTTTTAGTGTCTGACGAGCCTCTGCAACCTTACGCCATTCCTTCAAGTCCTATTGCTAGTCACAAGAGAGGAGAGACTTAGTCTCTACTCCTGCTCATGAGTAAGCTGTAGAACATGAATGTCCAATCCTTTGGTTTACTTGGGCCACACTGAGTAAAGAGGAACCTAGGGTTTTTCACAGGTAATATCTTCTTTGTTAAATACATCCACACAAGTAATATCAGCTTCCTCTGCCAGAGTAACTAACAGTACCACTTCTAAACATTCTAGCATTCATTTCTTTCACACCACGGGGTAACTGATCCAGAACTTTATCATGGGGGATTCTGAAAACTGAATATATACATATTTCATTTTTACTTTTAAAATTTGGAAGTGGCTGAAATGAAGTAAGAGCTAAAGCAATATTTTTGCAGCATAAGAACAAGCACATGGATGTGCTTGATGGTGCAGAACCTTCAAGGATGATGTTGGAAGAATGTTCCAAATGGAGAGAGACAGTGGTTATATGTACTGCCTTTTGGCAGTGGTTCCTATACTTAAACAGATACAGCTCCCTGTCAGGTTCTGTTTTGAGCAATCTTATTGGGTCACTTGATTTTGGAGACTAGGACTGAATAAAAATTGATTCACCAACAGAACAGGATTTTGAATCTTCTGAAGAGCTAAGAAAGCTTATTTTGTAGTGCATATATAGCCATAAATCTGAGAAAAAGGCATAACAGAAACAAATATGTGTCTACTAGTTAACATTTCTGCAATTTTGTAAAAGATGTTAAACGTTTGGGTTTAAATTGAGATCAAAAGGAAGAAATAAGAGTTTTAGTCTTCATTTCAGTCATGTTATGTTTTAAAAATCACAGTGAGAAGTAGGAAATGCATAATAAAAAGTAGTGTAATATTTTTAAATCTTCTTTTTGGAAAGGCTTTAACTAAATACAAAGGCTGAGGTGATGGTTTATAGTGATAGATTGCATAGGATTTATGTTATCTTCCTGAGACATCTGCAGTGCAATCATTTGCTTGCAAACTAATCACCCATGTCCATTTGCATTGAGCAGCAAGAAACTGACAATTTTATACTTCTATTATTTTGACTCTTCTCATTAGCATAAGAAGAATCCTATCTGAAGTGTCTGGTTCTCTTCATTGATGATAAAAGCAGTCTGAGTGCTGTCCTAGATGAACTGCATCCAAAAATACAAACAAGAAGTAGAAAAATATATATCTATTTTACTGTCATTTGAATATAGATGCTCTGATTCAGAGAATAAGACCTTTTCATGGAGAGAAACAAAGGAAATCATTTTTATGCTTTGCCCTAACAATAAAAGTTTCCTTCTATTTTAATACTGAAAAAAAAAAAAATTAAAACTTAGTTAAAATGGACCATCAAATAATCTCACTCATTTTCTCATAGTTTTATGTATCAGAAAGTTTACACACAGAAATTATTTCATCTTTATAGCAGATTTCAAAAATAATGTTTTTTTTAATAGAAGAGTAGATAAATAAATATTTATTCATACTCACTCATTATATGATATATTGCCATTTAATTTTAAATGCTTAATAACAACAGTAAAACAGGAAAAATCCATGCAGATAAACAAAATATTCTTTTTTTTTATTTTGAATACTGTTTTAAGATCAATTATATGCAAAAAAGGGTGCCTGAAGTTAAAAAGACAGCCAGTGTTTTCTTAGCACTGGGCTGCCTTTACATCGGGAACACATTTTAGCCAAATATCAATCATATTCTAACATTAGTCTTTTATTATTTTTCCTCATATTATTACTTTCTTCTCAGTTTAAATGGAATGGAAAACTGAAACATTCTTATATTTTTATATTCTCCATGACAAAATTTAGAACTAATCTAAAATAAAGCAACCGGCAATCTATCAGCTTTTCCAGTCATTATTGACATACTATTCAATTCCATCTGTATGTTAATATCAAGATTCAGTTCTGCAAATATATTCTTCAAATTAAACACAGGCAAAAAATGTAATTCTGATGTAATTCCAGTAGACAAATATGTATCATTCAGTTTCATGAACAAAGCGTTCATATTTCAGTAAGATTTTGGATGAAAAAAAAAGCCATGAGAAATCTCCGCAGAAGCTGAAGGCTGCATTTATACAGATTTTTATTCCAAGTTCAGATTTAATAATAAAGACGTAACTTCTGCATTCAGTAGCTGGCTGAAGTTCAGCAGGATATTGAGCAACTACATCCTTATTTTAAAAATGAATTTATAGTAAATATTTCTGTCTAGAACAAAAATCTTTGGGTACTTCTTCAAAAAATAAAAAATAAAAAAGAATCCCACAGAAGAAAAGAAAAATAAGAAAAGAAAAAAAAAATCTAATGTGGAAGTAGTTACAATTACTTTTTTTTTTTTTTTTTTTTTTAAACTGGGAAGTGACATGCAGAGGAAATTTGTCAAGTTTTTACATTTTACCTGTACTATTTTACCTGTACTACTTTCCTTACAGGAAGGTAAATCTGTGAAATGTGTATAGAGGAGAGTACATTAAGTAACAACTATCAGTTTGCTTAGATGTCAACCTTAGAGTTTGGTACCAGCAAGCATTCTGGTATACCCCATACAAGATAGACTGATCACAGTGAAGTTCTTAATGGGCTTTTATGGAATGCCTGGCTCTTCTACCTTTCCAGATTTGTATGATCCTCTAGTGGAAATTAACTATACACTGGGGATGCCAGGGAAGAACAGCTGATGGCATGAATTCTGTTCTTGAACGGATGCTTTCCAGGAAAAATACTCATATATCAATATGCAATATCTAAGAGTGCAATATGTTCTTTTATTGTTCATAACCAAAGAAAAAAGGAAAAAAAAAAAAAAAAAAAAGAGAAAACATTATAGTTTTGCTTTCATAACATATATGGCATTATATTAAATTGTCATAGAAAAAAAAATGTTTACTTTTCCCTTGATGATGGGTTTTTGAAGGAAATATTTCTTTGTTCAGGCCTAAAAAAATCTATCAGCACAATGGCTGTTGCCTCTTTGTTAGCAGTTCACGAAAAAACTGAAGAACAAAAGAAAAATTATATTATCCTTGTACATAAAAACAATGTTTAAAATATCTGTTGTGTTAAAAAATGTTTTTCTTTTAAATCAAAAATAACATTTAAGAACTCTAGTTAAAGAGTATATTGGGGTCAGGGAGTTTGTTTTACTTTGTGTGTCAGTGCATGTGAATGTGTTTTTGTGTGTCTTTTTCACGTAGAGATAATAAAGCCGATGCTAAAAGGGAGGAGGGATTGCTAGAGTATAGCACTGTTAAGGACATAGTCAGAATACACAGAGTGGCACCTTGAACACCAAAGGGAAGATATTTTACACCTCAGTGGTTCTGAAAAGGTTTACACAGGCTTGAGGTGATTACAGAGGCATTAAACGAGCAAGAAACTGATGAACATGATCCAGATCATCAATAAGCAATCCAGATGTGCAGGACAAGTGAATACAGAGATTGATGAATCCTTTAAATTGGGTATGGGAAGCAGTAGGAGTTTGACAGGTTATTTACTGACTGCCATAACCTTTAATGTTGCTCCATGAATCAGCTAGCAGAAAGTTACTGGAGTGAGAGGTTCCATCTTAGGGCAGAGGCTCTATTGCTCCTACGATGCCCTCATCAGCTCATCTCTAGATCTGCACTCCATTCAGTTTTAAATTCACTTCATTCTTGATCTTTCTTCTTATAACAAAGCTTCTAGCATAATAGCAGAAGGGCAAAAGGATGCATTCAAGACAATATTGAAAAGACCAGGAAAAAGAGAACTAAATATTTAACTGAGAGATAACCTGCAGTCAAAGATCATCTATTTATTATGTCATTTATTGTTAACAATCCTGAGAAGTCTCAAAGCCCTTTGTATGTTGTATTAAGCACTATCATTGTCAAGGACAGCTTATAATTTAAAACTACTCTTGGACATTCTCTTCTGAATCTAATTCACAGGGTTAACAAAACTGCCTTCTCCAGTTACTGTTCTCTCTCCCAGAGAGTAAGCTATGTGAACATACTTTGTTTGCTCCAGTATGAACTCAGCAAGGAGCAGCAATCATATATATTCTGCTGACTGTGTTGCAGGATTACAAAGGTACAGCATAGTGATTACAACAGCTTCACCGATCAGCTGTATGTCTACAATAAATAATGTTGTCAAAGCAAACTATGAAAGCTTTTCCAGAAAGGAGAAATTAAACCTACTCAGCCTGTATGGAAATAAGAAAATGGCATAATTCACAATGAGATGGCCATATGTGCCAAAGGAGTGAGAGGTCAAAAGGCAGAGTGATGCAGTAGGGAAGAGGAGAATGCACTGATACCAGCAGAAGACATACAGTTCTATGCCTCAAAGATGATCAGAGGAGCTACTTTTCCTCTAATCACAGAAGGACTTGGTGGAAATGGATACACCAAAATGTCCTTGGGACATCAGTCTGAAAGCTAACCTAGAGGAAACGTGGTAGTTAGAGAGATATTTGTTTATGCACCTCTTTCTGACTATTCTGCACTCCTCCCCCCTGCCCTGCCCATATGCCCATAGTTACTGTTTAACAGTGCTTGCACAACAGCAAGACTTTTATCTTTTCCACTCTGCTCCCTGGACAGCTGACCCTCAACTGGGCAAAGGGATATTCCATATGACTTCTGGCTGGAGATCAATTCATACTGTAGAGATGCACATCAATAGTTTTACTTTTTTTTTTTTTTTTTTTTTTTAATGACTGTGAAATCATGTGATTTTGAATAACATAAAGCTCAGATTTAGAACTTAGAATTGCCAGAATGAATTATGCAAGCATAATCAAACTGAAATGGCTTAGAATCACAGAATATTCTGAGCTGTAACAGACTCTCAAGGACATCTGAGTCCAGCTCTTGCCTCCACACAATGACCATGTTTCTGAAAGCACTGTCCAAACACTCCCTGAACTCTGGCAGCCTGGGGCCATAACCACTGCCCTGGGGAGCCTTTTCCAGGGCCCAGTTATCTTTTGCTTGTTTGAATTCTGCAGATAAAATCTTTCAAAAATTGATAATGTTAGGATGTGGTGACAAATAAGAGATTTAATGGCAAATTAACAATAGCTGAAACTTCACTCTGTAGAGGTGAATGATGAGATTTCTATTCAATTGCATAGCAAGATACTCCAAAGTGTTCTGTTTCCGTCAGACAAAAGATATAACAAAGAAGACAGAATATTGTGTTAATAAAGAAGTTTCTGTATGTATCTGTAAGAGGAAAAGCCTCTCATTTGATCTTCTAACACTGAACTGAAAAGAAAATAAGATGAGAAGATGCAAGAGATGTTCCATGATTGTGGCTAAAATGATTAAGTCAAGTAAATAAAAAACAATATAAATTGAGTGCCAGGGAAAAGTGCAATTGAGAAGAAAAAAAAAAAAAGAGGGAAGGGAAGGGAAGGGAAGGGAAGGGAAGGGAAGGGAAGGGAAGGGAAGGGAAGGGAAGGGAAGGGAAGGGAAGGGAAGGGAAGGGAAGGGAAGGGAAGGGAAGGGAAGGGAAGGGAAGGGAAGGGAAGGGAAGGGAAGGGAAGGGAAGGGAAGGGAAGGGAAGGGAAGGGAAGGGAAGGGAAGGGAAGGGAAGGGAAGGGAAGGGAAGGGAAGGGAAGGGAAGGGAAGGGAAGGGAAAGATTTTTTCCCCAATTTTGCGGATTTTTTTCATTTATCTTGTCACCAGATCTTACATAGGGTTTTTTAGAGACTGTTGGTCCTAGTTATTATCTCATTACTATCTGTTTATTGATTGCATGTATAAAGCATTAAGTAATTTATTTTCCTCACCATCTTTTTTGTTTCTAAACCAAAATACAAACAACATGTCTTTGCACTCTATGTTTCTATATGTACTCTACCTCGCACATATTTTTATTCTACAACATCTAGCCATTCATGGCACTTATATATTTAACATCTAAGCTGTCCAACTACTTAGAAAACTTAAAGCCAACTATAGAGATTCGCTTACAAAATGAAATCGACAGTACTGAGAATCATAGAAACATCAAGATTGGATAAGACCTCCAAGAATATCCAGTCCAACCATACATCACCAATATTTTCCACTAAACCATGTCTCTCAGTACAACATCTAAATGTTTCTTGAACACCTTCAGGGTCACTGACTCCACGACCTCCCTGGGCAGCCTGTTCTAGCACCCGACAACTCTCTCAGAGAGTATTTCCTGACATCCAACCTGAACCTCCCCTGGCGCAACTTGAGACTGTTCTCTCTAGTCCTACAGCAAGTTAAGTGGGAGAAGAGACTGACCCCCACCTAACCACAACCTCCCTTCACGTAGTTGAGGAGAGCAATAAGATCTCCCCTGAGCCTTTTCCAAACTAAATAATCCCAGTTCCCTCAGCCACTCTTCATAAGATTTGTATTCCAGATCCCTCATCAGCTTAAAACTGGATTTGAATTTAGTGACATATTTGGACAACAGCGTTTTTCTTTTATTACTACTATAGCTTCAAAAACTTCAAGTAATTTTTGTCTTCAAGATAGAGACTTCAAAGAGTACAATTATTTAAGTCGAGAAAGTGGAAGACTTGAAAGACTTGTTTTTGAAAGATTAGTAATAATTACTGTATAATTGCAATTTTGAAAATTAGCTAATTGCTTCTGCAATTGATATTTAACTCCTTGCATATCTTACATACACAGATGAATTAATACTATTTATGGATTCAGCTAAGGACATCTGTTTTATTCTTTCCTTTGATAATTTCAGAATTTGGAAGAGTTGCTGTAGTAGATTTTGATAAATTCTCTTACAGGCAGTCTTTCATGATCAGCCTTCTAAAAATAATACAAATGATTGATTTGGGGAACTCCAGTTAAGAATTCAGTTTTCTTTTGCATTTTATGTTATTTTTTTGTATTGATAAAGTAACGTCTGGAAGAGTATGAACTTCAGGAAGGCTTTACTATACGCATAGGTATCTCATTATAATAATTTGTTGTGTTCCATGCACTTTATAAAACATAGACATAGGAGCTGAAAAGAAAACCATGAAGGCCTGATTGCTCTTTACCCATCTACATGATAGCTGTGTATATATACAAGTGAATTTATGCTTACACATTGATTCCTAGCCACAGACACTCCTTCAACTTCTTTTTGCTGACCTGATGAACTTAACTACAAAATTTCTTGCAGCTCCTATAAATGTGATTGGTGTTAACTCTAGCTTGACTGTCTGGACTCATTAAAGGTTCTATATTCAGTATAAAGGCTACTAACATCTGAACACAGATTTATTTACAAAAGTTACTTGGAATTTCTGTACGTTCTATCATTAATTTGTTAAGGTAGAACTTATTTCTACAACGGCTTTTTAAATCCTCCACTGTTTATTAATAATATTATCAAAAGTAAGAAATGAGCATATATGTGTGTGTGTGTAAATGTTACTACAGAAGCATTATTCAAAGCTAAAATTGGAAATAAACAATCCAGCCTAAGTTGTCTATGAAAGCTTTTGCAGACTGCTAAAAGATGCCATCAGAAACAAGTTTTCTTTTTGCTTTAAAGTGACATGGTGAACCTCTTGTCCAAAGGTATTGTTCCTTCTCTACCACTGTATGGCAGTTTTGTTAAGTAACTAATATAAATTACCACTTCATTCTAGATAATCAATCCATTACAAAATTCTCAGATATTTTACTTTCTGAAAACAGAATCTGGCCATTCAATGTTTAAGAAATCAGTGTTTCTGAGCAATTATTTCATCTGGGCTCTTTGAAGTTATATGTCCAAGCAGAGAAAAATACTCATTCCCCCTTCAGTGTTTTATAAAATAAATAAATAAATAAAATCTTTGGGACTTTGATAAATCAGGCCCCCAAAGAAGGGCACATGCTGTTCTATTTTGTGTATATGGCAAAATACTATACTTGTTTAGACAAACTTCAATAGAGTATGGTACCCTGAGGAGAGTAAAAACAAATGTGGTCACTGAGTAGCAGCTGATTTTGAAAGAACGTACTTACCAGAGAGTAAAGGTGATTTTCTGAATTTAGTTTTGCCTAGCATTTAGCCACAACATAGCAACCTTACCACAGCTTGTTTTGTGAGGGATGGAGACTATTCTTGGTGCAATCTGTTCACTGTTATATTTGAAGCAGAGCTGTCACAAACAAATGTACCAGGACCTGCAGTGGGTAGATTATCTCTGGAATATATTACAGTAGAGATGACTGTGGTCTCAGAGATAGACCAGTAATTAGATATTGATTGTTTTCACTAACACATTGTGTGCAATTGTAAACAAATGCAAGACCATTTCTGACTCCTTTTTCTTAAACACAGATAACTGTCAGTGCACTCATTTGAAAGATTGCAAATATGAATCAGTTTTTACAGCTGATTCACGGGGGTGTACAGCTGATTCAGTTGACTGTAATACTAAAACAAAAAAACTCCAGTTGAAGGGAATGTCAGAGGAATGAGCAGTTTCTCTGTTCCTGTCCACAAGAAGGGCTTTTACTTTACATTACAGAAAAACAGAACAATTTTCTTTAAGGTAGAATGGAAAATGTTCCTCCTTGAAGGTAAGATAAAGTTTGGAGGGCCAAGACAGTCCACTTCTGACTTTGGCTTCTTGCAGTGAATAGATCTAATCAGATTTTGCTTCTCTGACCCTCTTTTATGCCTTTGTAGAAACAGTTAATGAAAATAGTAAAAGGAGGTATTGCTATGTTAATGCCTGGTGTATACTCTCTACTCACAAAATGCCTTTTAAATGCCCTCTATGAATAAAACTGTTGCCTTTAGTGTGAAGAGATAATACTGTATGCTTTCTGAGCCGATCCAAGTCACGGACAACATATCCAGCCCCTTACATGGGAGACAGTAATGCTCTTCAACCCAAGTTAAGGAGACTGATCCCACAAATTGCTTCAGTGTGAACAGTGGACTTAGTGGACTTCAATCACAAATAAAGAGACTGCTTCAAAATAGGATAGTCCTTACTGCCTAATTTCCAGCTTTGGCTTTTTCTTTTAGAAAACAACACACTGAATAGTATGCCATAACTATGCACCGTAGTAAACAATTCCCCTGAAACTACTATTCCATCTGCTTTCTTAACAGATGGACTGTTTCCTGGAAATCAGAATATACCTGCCATTTAGCAATGAAGTATAAGACCATAAAGAGTTGTAAAAAACTACACTATTTGCCATCTCTAATCCCAACTACATATAGATGGTCTCTATGCAACCTTCCCCAGAGCAACTTGTTCCCATTGTCCTTTGTCTTCTCCATAAGGCTCCATGTGGAGCTCCAAGTTCTTTGTATCTGTATTTTAAGTATTGGAATATTGTGATAAAGTCCCTCTGAGCCTTTTCTTCTCTAGAGTGAAAAGACCTAGTTCATTCAGTCTGAATATTGCAACATATATAGCTTTATCAAGAAAAATTTGTAGAGAATAATTGTCTTTTTTTTTTAAATTATTATTATTTATTTTTTAATGTGAGATTACAAATGATAACCTGCAATACAAAGAGCTAGCACTGCTTCCAATTAACTCAACAGAAAAATTATCATTAACTTAAAGGCCAGGAAAATCAGACCCTAATTTACCAACAATTGTAATTATCCGATTAAATTTTCAAAGGCCAAATGCTAAACTGATTTGCAAACCTTTGATATCCTGCTGAAGTCAGTGTACAGTTTGACAAACTATTTCTTTGACTCCTCATTAGGATCATGACAATTTTTTTTTAGCTAATCATGTCAGGTTTTGCCTTATCATACAGCAGAGAATTTCAGTCTGTCACCCCAAGCTTGTCATATAGTGTTTTTTCCTCTTCTGTCTATTTACCCTGTGGATAAAAGCCATCTCTGAATATCAGGAAGTTCCAGTTAAAGATTAACTTTTCTTACATATAACCCTAGGTGTAAAATTGTTGAATGACAATGAATGAATGCAGGGGAAAAAACAAAACAAAACAAAACAAAAAAAAACCTGCATGAAGTAGACATTAAATACAAACTGAAATATCTATAGTAACAACTATTCCCATGCCATATAGGAAAACTCAGACAAAATATTTACATTAGATACATTAATAAAAGTATGGTAATACTACTGCTATCTATTTATGTTTGTTTGCTTATCTATTTTTATGTACACTTTCCAATAAGAATGCTTAAGAGACAAATCACCAGCATCAGACTTTTAAAATCTCCTACTAAATGAAGAGGAATTTTTTTTTACATTCTGGTTCACACTAACAAAGCTTTTATGCACCTAAAGCTATTTTACTTTTATAGAGCGAGATCATAAACATATACATCACATACATGTCTGTAGGCCACTCTGAAAGTAATACCTCCTCTTTATCTCCATGGAGACCACAACAGATAGTAAGAGCACAGTTACTCTTCTTGATAGAACAAATTCTCAGCTACCAAACACTCTTTTTCAATATAGTTACCACTAATAGCTATGCATTCTTTTTTTCAGCAATGAACAAGAGCCTGCATTCCCTGCTTATGAAAACCTGCAGTGGAGGAGGTGTCTCCCTGTTGCTTTTGCCACTGCTGAAGTGCACCATCCACTACCTCACTCTGCTCACACCCACTGTTTGGTCTCCATAAACATTCAGTATCGATTAATGTCAATTCGGTGTCATTTTTTCTGCATGGAGGAATTCAGTTCCACACCTATGTTTCCTATGCACTTCCATGTCAGATGCCATTTTGTCAGACTGCTCTTCTGCTGTCATCTGTCTCACAGCAACAAAATGTAATGGAATATTGGAGGGAAGGTTCAACCTCTACCACTGTATCACCAACATCTGTCTGTGACATCATGGGACAACATATGGAATAGGAGGCACTATTTTTGAAATGACATATATATATATATAAACACACATGCAAATAGACATACACATGCATATATATATATACTTCAATTGAACTGTGTCTGGACTTGGAAATGATTCCATGGCATATAGATGGTATGTGGAGTGGGTGCTATATTAACTCTTTCTAGTCCAATCTATCCCAATTTGAATCTTAAAAATCTTATTTGTTAAAAACATATGGCTCTTTGCAAAGATGACATCTATGTGAAGAAAAAATTATCTTACTAGCTGTGCATATAGCAGAAGTTTTGGATTTAAGGGTTTTTGCAGAAGTATTTGCAGTCGAAATTACCAAGACTCCAGTAATGGTGTGCTAAATTTGGATGCTGTCTTGCACCAATTTATAGGAGGGAGAGAAGGTTCTTTGATATATGTATACCTGACGTGAGATTAAGAAAAAATGGTTCAAATGTTGGTCTGACCAGTTTATTACAAATCTTAATCAATCAGGGAGATGGGCAGGGGCAGGCTAGTGACTATTACGAATTAAGGTGGTGGGGAAGGGCCATACGAAAGGTAGGAAAGAAACAAGAATTGCGTAAAGCGAGGATAGTCACCACCAAGATCCAGCAGCGTCCCACTGCACACCATTCTCATGGCCTGAAGCAAAAGCACAGGGGGAGAGCAGTGGCAGAGTGGCCGGCCACAGGCAGCAAGCAGGTACAGCAACAGAGCAAGTCCAGGGGGAAGAGGCAGATCTCAGGTAGCAGGCCCAGGAGAGTCCATCCGCAGGTAGGCATCACACTGTGAGGCGTCTGATGTCAGACACCTACCCTCATGGTTGTTGGTCCCTTTTTTATCCTTCTGCCAATGTGGCATTCCTGGGCTCTTGGGTTGGTGCCTCCTGAGATGGCCTCTCGATTTAGCCCATTTACCTGTGGCTTGCCTTGTTGCCCCTGGTCTGCAAATCTTCAGACAAAAGATTCCACCAACTTTGATCAGGTCTTGCCTGGACTTGCCCATCTATGTCCTTTAGACAAAGGATTTCTCAGCCCTTGACCAAGACTTGCCTGGACTTGTCCTCAGCAAGCTTTGAGACAAAGGTGAGAAAGAATAATCTCTTACAGATCACAGAATCACAGAATGGCCAGGGTTGGAAGGGACCTCAAGGATCATGAATCTCCAACCCCCCCCGCCACATGCAGGGCCACCAACCTCCCCATTTAATACTAGACCACTTAATACTAGACCAGGCTGCCCAGGGCCCCATCCAATCTGGCCTTGAACTCCTCCAGGGACGGAGCATCCACAACCTCTCTGGGCAGCCTGTTCCAGTACCTCACCACTCTCTCTGTAAAGAATTTCCCCTGACATCCAACCTAAATCTCCCCTCCCTCAACTTAAAACCATTTCCTCTTGTCCTGCAGTTATCAACCTTTTCAAAGAGTTGATTCCCCTCCTCTTTGTAGGCTCCCTTTAGGTACTGAAAGGCTGCAGTGAGGTCACCCCGCAGCCTTCTTTTCTCCAGGCTGAACAAGCCGAGCTCCTTCAGCCTGTCTTCATAGGGGAGGTGCTCCAGCCCCGTGATCATCATCATGGCCCTCCTCTGGACCCTCTCCAACAGCCTTTTTTGTACTGGGGGATCCAGACTTGGACACAGTACTCCAGATGGGGCCTCACAAGAGCAGAGTAGAGGGGAACAATTACCTCCCTGACCCTCCTGGACACCCCTCTTTTGATGGAGCCCAGGATACCATTTGTCTTCTGAGCCACAAGGGCAACTGCTGGCTCATGTTAAGTTTTTCATCCATCAAGACCCCCAGGTCCTTCTCCACAGGGCTGCTCTCAAGGACCATCCTCCAGTCTGTATGGATGCCTGGGGTTCCTCCTGCCCAAGTGCAAAACTCTGCCTTTTGCAGTGTTGAACCTCATCAGGTTCACCCGGGCCTACCTTTCCAGCCTGTTGAGGTCCCTCTGAATGACATCCCTTTCTTCTACCGTGTCAACCTTACCACTCAGCTTGGTGTCGTCAGCAAACTTGCTGAGGGTGCACTCAATTCTGTCATCGATGTCACTGATAAAGATGTTAAAGAGCACTGATCCCAAGACAGACCCCTGAGGGTCACCACTCGTTAGCAGTGTCCACCTGGACATGGAGCCATTGATGGCCACCCTCTGTCTGTGGCCTTTCAACCAGTTTCTTATCCATTGAGTGGTCCACCCATCAAATCCACATCCCTCCAATTTGGAGATAAGGATGTGGGGGGGGGGACCATGTCAAAGGCCTTGCTCAAGTCCAGGTAAATGACATCGGTCGCCTTTCCCTTGTCCACCGATGCCGTCACTCCATCATAGAAGGCCACCAGATTGTTTAAGCATGACCTTCCCTTGGTGAAGCTGTGCTGGCTATCTCAGATCACACGCTCATTCCTCATGTGATCAAGCATGATGCACATTTTCCTATGGTCATCTGTGATTACACCAAAGTAAATGTTCTTTATCTCTGCTTATCATCTTATACTATCAACAAAATGTTTCCTAACATCCTGTGTACTTAGCATTGTTTTGTATGATCTTTTCTTCATCTCCAGAAAAAATTCTACAGTGGTTCTGCAGTGGTCTTAAAAGTATCTCATCTATGTCTACACCATCATGCAGCAGGAACAGACTGAGTGAAACCCTGAGATGATGCAGTTCTCCATCCTGTTCATTAACACACAATAACAGTGCCAATTAGTTTCTTTAGGCACAGCAAGAACTACATAAAAATATCTCCAGGTGAGATCAAAATTTCTTTAATCTAAAACAATTAATAACAACTAGCCAAATACTTTATGATAGTGATTGGGAAAAAGTCAACCATGGACTTAAATCCATGAAGATACTAGCTGGGAGTTCCTGGACTGCACAAAGAATAAATGACACTACCTGGACATGAACGCATAACCTTGATACCTAATAGCTTGTAATTGTACTCACAGGAGATGCTCGAATTTCATTCTGAGGTCATATTGCAAATTAAATTCCATAATCCTTTCCTATGTTTTCACATGGGAATTTGTAATATCTCCTGAATCAGATACATACCTTGCTTTAGAACTGACCTTAATAGACACTCTGGGAAAGATCGGGAAATATCCTTGGTGTAACTCCCATTTGAGGTTACTTAAACTTTGATTTGTACCCATGTTACATGGGACCTTGGAAAACTCCAGGAGATTTGTCTCTGTGTATCCTAACAGTCTCAGTGTAGTATAAGTTACACTGATATGCCTGTGGCTGACAAGCATGTGCACAGGTCATATAAAGAAATTTGCTTCTGTGAAAATAATATTTATTTTTAATTCTACATTTAAAATAAGACACCTGTAATAGAGACATCTGTGATAAAGGAAACAGAATATATATAATATATATTGTCTATATATTATAATATACTATAATTATATATTATAACTATATATTATAATATAATTAGTCTAGATTACATGTAGGTAAATTTGGATGACAGTCCACCCTTCTGAATTTCCCCCAAATCTCTTTTCTACATGTTCCACTAAAATAATCTGCCATATCAGCAAATTATTTTGTTACTTCTAAATACTCAAAGAGCTCGGTTCCAATTCTTTCTCTGAGGTTGCTATATTTTTGTTGCTTTGCCTGGGAGTATCCCCAGCTTCCATAAATCAAATTTCTCTATATGTTGTATAATTTCTGTGTGAAGGACTAATTAGCTTTTCGTTGCTTTAACAAGACAGCTGTGGCTATCTGGTATCTATCAGGTTCCTATGAAGTAGAGCAAAGTTGAAGATTGGGGTAAAGAGGCATATGGCAATAGAGACCAATGTCCCAGAAAGTCAGGAATAACATTTATTATAGATCTACTAGGTAGTAACTTGTTAGCGAATTTAGAAAATAGAAAACTGTCCACAAGATATTTTTTTCTGCCCTATTCCTTTCCCTTTCTGTATCCAAAAAAGAAAGTGTTTTTTTTTTTTTTTTTTTTTTTTTTTTTTTTAATGTCCATTATAACTGCAGACAATAAAATAAATAGGGACTCTCTATTGGGTGATAACAGTTAAAATCTGTTTCATGTCTTTCTCATTAATATATTTTCTGTCAGAAAATGCTGATCCCATGAAATTAAAGCTTTTTTTTTTTTTTTTTTTTTTTTCTGGAACATATCAGTTTTATCATAATTGCCAAGAGCATATTATCAAAGTTTCATTTCAAGTTTATTGCTTCAACTTTACTGCTTCAAACTGTATGTGTTATAATATAATTGAGTGATGATAAAAAAAAACACCAAAAATGTAATATTCAATCCAAGCAAAATCTATCAGTAAAGTAAGCCTAGTATTTGCTTCTTCATCTGAAAATAATAAGTAAGTAAGTAAATAAATAAATAAATAAATAAAACATTTTATAATTTCCATGGCAGTTTAAAATGACGTTCATCAATATATATTAATACCACATCAATATTAATACCACACAGTACTGTGTTGAGTGTAAATTTTTTATCTAGTGAACTCAACTACTGCATTGCTTTTGAAAGCCTATAGAATATCTAACTAGCACTGCTCTATCAAGAATCTCAGCTTTTACATTTGGAAAACGGAGAATAAATCAAACTGAGATAGTGCCTGACAGTGGTTTTATCTCCTTGCAAAGTACACCTGATAGCATTTCTTCTCATTTATAAATAGAAGATATGGAATAAACTAGCTTTAGTTTTCAGTGTCATGAGAATATACATTCCATATAGCTCTCTTTCAGTGAGTTTTACACTGGTTAGGGGTAACCTGACAGACTGAAAGCTGCATAATGATGGATTCACTAAATAGTCCTTCATTTTATCAAATTATGTCCTTGGAATCAATGGAATCAATGGCAATTGTGTCAGTTCCTGTATTAGACCAAAAATAAATAAATAAAAAAAAAATAAAAAAAATTGTAAATTTCTCAGAGAATGTTGCAGTTTCACATTTTGTAAAAGAAGTGGAAACTAATTTCAGGCTTATAATTTAGTATTTGAAGGTGAGAGTTCATGACATTAGAACAACGGTGAGGTACTGGAACAGGCTGCCCAGGGAGGTTGTGGATGCCCCGTCCCTGGAGGTGTTCAAAGCCAGATTGGATGGGGCCCTGGGCAGTCTGGTCTAGCATTAGGTGGAATGGCTGGTGGCCCTGCGTGTGGCAGGGGGGTTGGAGATTCATGATCCTTGAGGTCCCTTCCAACCCTGGCAATTCTGTGATTCTGTGATTCTGTGATTCAACTATGAGAGTACTAGTTTTTGCCAGGATGTTCCAGCAGTCATCATCACTATTGTAGAGCTTTTTCAAACACTTTGGACTTTGTAACACCCTTCTATTTTATCTGAGTTAAAAAAAATAATAATAAAAGAATCTTTAATTTGTAGCATCTCAGGAATATTCTGTTTACCTACTAAAGGTCAAAGAGCTAATTCTGTTTATGAGTCAGATGGAAAGAGAAGGTGGTTGGTTTTTTTTCCTCTCTCTTTTCTGTAATCTTCCTAGTGCAGGAGCTCTTTTTGATTCAATAATGACATTTGGTTGTAATCTCAGGGGATAAATAATTTTGCTTGAAGACTAAACCAAGTGAGTGGTGATCTTCCATACTGTCAATGACCTATAGATGACATTTTTTACCTAATTAATTAGATGTCTTTCTTTTGAAAGAAATGGTGAATCATGCATAATTAGAAGAGGCATCAAAGCTGGAGTGGGTGGCTCATTAATCTAATGAAACTAGCCTATGGCACATAGAGATCATTTGCATTTTTCATGATGTTTGTGTTATTTTATGGACTATTAACACTCATAAATATAAATATAAAACCAATTATTTTCACAGTTTTCATTTTTACTTACACCAAAAGAAAAAAATGGATATTAGTTTAGAATACAGTTAAAACTATAACCTCTAACACTCATAATTATTCAGATAATAAGGTTCACAATATGGGTGAACATTTGCTGAAATGCAACAATGTTTTTTTCTTTTCTTAGTCTAAAAAAAAGAATGGGAGAAACATCACATAACTGTAGCATTCACATTCAATAAAATTAAAATTGATACAATGGAGGAAACGGCAAATTCTGTGAAGTATTTTTGGTGACATTTTAAGAACTAAGAAGAGATTACCTCAATGTGTTGTACATAGTGTTTTCCACAAAGAGTAAAAAGGATATTTTATATTCCTCTTTTTTTTTTTTCCCTAAGTTCCTTATTGTTAATTAAATTCTATTTTAACAATAATTTTGAAATATAAAGAACTATAGAAGACATAGAGGATTTTTATAAACCAGATTTATTAGCAGACTTCCTGGAGCCCATCCAAGACTTCCAGAAGTTTAAATTTCACTTTCTACCCACAACTTGCCAGATTGGTATATAATCCCTTATAATTACCTCTCCAGAGAGGCTGACTGCTTCAGATTTGCTGGGATTTGTTCCTATAGGATGCTTGGTTGTCTCTCAGTATAACCACGTCTCACAGAAAACAATCCACATAAACTGAACAGTACTTTATCATACCCTGCAACATGTTAAAAACAAACAAACTGTGCTTTAAGAATCACTAGTACTTTTGGGCTTTAAATTGTAGTAAACCATTAGACACATAACAGGGCTCTTGAACATATGTATATATGGATACTTATTTGAATACACTTGTTTGTAGATATCTTAATGTGTGCTATAGTTAAATAAAAAACATATGGTCTTCAGAAAGGAAAAAACAAATATACATATTAATTAAAACCCCAAATTTCAATTTTATCTTTTCATTCAGCCTTGCAAACAATTCTACTTCATTATAAATGTAAAGACTAAAAAAAAATCTTTGCATACAAGGTTTTGCAGAATCTGTTAACATAATTTGGCTATTTTATGCATTTTATGCTTAAATTTTAATGATGACTCCTCAAATTCCATTAAACAAAAATTGTGTAACAATTATATTAAGCTTTACAGGTTTTATCCAGTAAACATGTTCTCCTGACTTGATCTCATACTTGCCACCGCTGTAAAATTGTTACAATAATCCCTGACAGAATTTTGAACTGTCTCAAATGCCAAACAGTTATAAGCCAAAATGCAGTGCCCAAAACTGTTCTCAAGCATTGTTTTGGTGGCTTAGAGATTTTAATAGCATGAATATGGACAAAATTTCTCAGAATCAGAATCAGTGAAAGGATTCCTGAGGCTCTTCTGTTTACTACTACACTTACAACTTTTTATGTTTTTAATAATAAAAATTTGTGCTGAGTTTTTTATGTCAGTTATAACAGGTGAAGAGTTAGGTATTGGTCTTTGTTCTTTCCCAAGACTGGAACTTACATACTGATAATCTATCCTCTGCCAACTTGAGCTAACAGAAAATCTGAGATCAGTACTGTTGTCTTTCTTCTGTGTGATCTTAGCCTCTCCCACGATGGCTCATTTATGCTCATGTACTGGCTCTCAATTCATCTGCTTTAGCCTTCTGAGAACAATAGGCTCCTCTGTACCTCTCTCCATGGCCAGGCAAAGATCTTCATTGTGTTTTTCTTGGTCCAGTGTCATTGTTCTCTTGGAGAATATCCACAGTCAAATTTAATTCCATTTTTAGCTTCTCTCTTTTTCTTTAATTCCCCAGTTTCTCTCTTTGTTTACTTCCCAGTAATACTCTGTCTTCATTCTTTCATCAGTTAAATCATACAGGTTCTCTCTAATGTTTTTCATCTATTAAATCTTGCATTTCCCTTCTAAAGCTTGCTCAAATTAAAAGTTCCCTGAGAGCACTGGGAATGCTACATGGGAGAAAAAAAAAATCTATAATAATCTTTCTTGCAGTTCATTATTCCTTTCTGTCTGACCCCTCTTTACTTTTGTCATTTTTTCTCACTTTTTTCACTGCTTTTTTTTTTTTTTTTTTTTTTTTTTTTCCCCCCCACTTATTTTCTCTTCCCCATTTCCTTGCTTTGCCTTACTTTGACAAACAGGGGTCTTAATTCTTTCTAAAAGTGGTTGAACAGTCTGATCTGAATCCCCGGTAACATGAAACACTATATCTTTTTAGGCAACTTTTTTAAGGCAGTACAATCATGAATCAATATGTAAATTGAATACCGGTAAACTGTCAGCAGTATCTGCTTCCTTCAAGCTGCAATAGATCCTACACAAATTGTCTTTTCCACAAATAGCTCTCTTCAGCTGACTTTGGATTCCTTTAGAGCATCATTCTCTATTTGATGTAAATAAATGATGACTCATTAATGGACTGGTGCAAACAAATTTATTTTACTAAGGAACAGATCAGAAAACTGCACTCCTTGTACCTGTCATTTACAAATGGCAATAATGATAATGAAATAGCCCAAGGTATTTTAGAGTGAGCAGTTTTACTCCAAAGTTCATTCTTACTGTGTTCTTGTTGCAAACTCCTGAAATGTGCATTATCAGTATCTTGATTGACATCTCCTGGAGAAAGCAAAAATGATTACCCACAGTAATTTGCTAGTGAACTGCGACATGATATTTGCAGATCCTATTTCTACCTTTTTTTTTTTATTATTTTTTTTTTCT
This sequence comes from Phasianus colchicus, assembly GCF_987193195.1. Classification (NCBI taxonomy): domain Eukaryota; kingdom Metazoa; phylum Chordata; class Aves; order Galliformes; family Phasianidae; genus Phasianus; species Phasianus colchicus. The sequence continues at coordinate 162,820,014 of NC_143436.1, forward strand.
CTCAGCAGTTGGATATTTATGCAACAGTTCTATTCTTTTTCAAGAGTAGTTTGATCAAGATACCACATTTTTTCCTCACAATGGCACTTGCTGAGTTGACTCAAAGCCCTTGCTTGGTGACACAGTAACTGCCATAAAAGAGTGCATCCATTTGTCTTTATTATTACATCTTATAACTAGATGTCTCATGAGAGCTATGCAACTTTTTTCCATCTTTCTTCCCTTGGCACTGGTGTAAATCAAAAGAGACTCTACAGAAACCCGTGGACCAAAGCCTGGTAAAACATCTTGAAAGAAAAATCAAGCCAATGCATTGTAAATAATAAACAGATGAAATTAGTGTAATTTAAAAGGAAAAGTTAGGTTCTGGTCTGCTTTGTCAGTCAATCTGCTTTGGTCTGCTGCTGTCTTTTCTACACTTTGCAATACAGTAAAGCTAATCCAGCAAAATTTCATCTGAGAATCTGGATTAAATAAGTCTGTTGCTTTTAATATTGTGGTTCCCAGTAACCAAATGAGCTATTTTAGAATTAACTTTGATATTCCACAATTGTGCACTGATACTTAAAAGCAGAAGGAATAACAAAAAGGGCTACTCCATTCCATTCCATTCCATGTATTCACAGAAGGTAAATGTAGCCCCCTCACTTCCCCTCCCCAAAACTCATCTCTCAACTCATCAGTCAGTCACTTTTTGTGACTAATTGATCTAATCACTATATATATATGTTTATTATTTTACTGATTAAAACTGTGAAGATAAATATTTTTAATAAAAACATTTTTAGAATTTGATATGTTTTTTCCTGAAATATTTTTATTATTTTATTATTTTATTATTTTTGTAGCACTGTTGCTGTTACAGGAGGAAAAATATACAAATTTGAAATATGGAAAAATATAGTAATTTTAATATTTAGATGGAAGTGAAAAGGAAGGAAGAATATACTGGCATCTTAACTCTTAAATCATCAAGAGTTTGTAATATAATCAAATTTTCTACACAAAAATGAGACTACGGTGTTTGAGTATGGACAATTAGTATAAGTGATGATTTTGGTTACTGAATTTGCTAGGTTTTGTTTTGATGCTGTTTTAAAGGCTACAATCAGATTTATAGAGGTGATATAATAACAGTTTTTCAATTCATGAAAAGAAAGGGCATCAGATACTCACATTAACCTTAATAAAATATATCACATATCAAGAGATATGGAATAAAACTTCAAGGTCTGAGAATGTTGCAGCTGTAAGGCCTGTCAGAATTGTCAGTGAGTACATCAATTCCTTTTTTATCTGAACAAAGACCTGATCAGGTATTTGGAGAAAAATATATCTCCAAATTTATACCACCAAATGCACTTTCCTACTGTGTTGCAAAATTCTTTTGAAAGGCTTCTGCCAAAGCAAGTGCTACTGAAGTACAGTGCATCTGATTTCTTTAGCCTAAATCCAAACTAATGGAAAGTATTCAAACCATTTGCTGCCTCTAAAAAGCATTGCAGGTACTCAGCAAATGATCATCTTTTTCAGGTTGTGTCTACTCTTTATTAGTAGCAGTCAAAACATTAATGTATGTTGTAAAATAAGGATGCAAGTAGAAGGCAGAGTATATGCTACACGAATGCTACTCCATTCAGCCTTTAATCCTCCAAGTCTCTTGAGTTCAGAACATATTGAATTCCTTCAGGAATGCTTGAAAGAAAAATGAATCAGTTGTTAGACATTAATGTCTCTGAGGGTGAAATGTAGAATCACAGGATAAAATCATCACAGGAAGGAAAAGTGTTAGGATTCTGCATCATGATTAAATTAATGCCTTCTTTCCTCTTTTCTTTTCTTTTCTTTTCTTTTCTTTTCTTTTCTTTTCTTTTCTTTTCTTTTCTTTTCTTTTCTTTTCTTTTCTTTTCTTTTCTTTTCTTTTCTTTTCTTTTCTTTTCTTTTCTTTTCTTTTCTTTTCTTTTCTTTTCTTTTCTTTTCTTTTCTTTTCTTTTCTTTTCTTTTCTTTTCTTTTCTTTTCTTTTCTTTTTTTCTTTTCTTTTCTTTTTTTCTTTTCTTTTCTTTTCTTTTTTCTTTTCTTTCCTTTTCCTTCTTCTTTTCCTTCCTTTTCCTTCCTTCCTTTCCTTTCCTTTCCTTTCCTTTCCTTTCCTTTCCTTTCCTTTCCTTTCCTTTCCTTTCCTTTCCTTTCCTTTCCTTTCCTTTCCTTTCCTTTCCTTTCCTTTCCTTTCCTTTCCTTTCCTTTCCTTTCCTTTCCTTTCCTTTCCTTTCCTTTCCTTTCCTTCCCTTCCCTTCCCTTCCCTTCCCTTCCCTTCCCTTCCCTTCCCTTCCCTTCCCTTCCCTTCCCTTCCCTTCCCTTCCCTTCCCTTCCCTTCCCTTCCCTTCCCTTCCCTTCCCTTCCCTTCCCTTTCCCTTTCCCTTTCCCTTTCCCTTTCCCTTTCCCTTTCCCTTTCCCTTTCCCTTTCCCTTTCCCTTTCCCTTTCCCTTTCCCTTTCCCTTTCCCTTTCCCTTTCCCTTTCCCTTTCCCTTTCCCTTTCCCTTTCCCTTTCCCTTTCCCTTTCCCTTTCCCTTTCCCTTTCCCTTTCCCTTTCCCTTTCCCTTTCCCTTTCCCTTTCCCTTTCATGTTGATATGAGTAACAACAGCAACAACAACAACAACAAAGATTAAAAAGAAAATCAGATGTTTGTTCTCCACAAGAATGAAATACCTGTAAAGAAACCTTGCTGCAGTCTACAGATACAGATCTGAAAACAAACAAACAAACCAAACATGTATTTTAGAAATGATATAAAATAAAAGCTACTTCTTTAGTACTTACCAAAGATTGATATGTCCTCATTTTTTTTTTCAACAGTAATAGTTCCTTAGACCTAAATTTGTTGGATCAATTACTTTCTGGATGACTGGAATGGAAGGTTTATAAGTCAATTTTTATTTATGGACTTCCGTATGGATTGTCTCATACCTAACTCACATAGACTCTGCTTAGCTTGCAGATTCCAGAAAATCCAATCTTTAGGCACTTGGCTCTTCTTTAAATCATACGGGGAGCCAAAACAGTTATTGGCTGCAAAATTTCCAGGAAGTAGCCTGGCAAACAAAATGCTGTTCTTTATGCATAAAATGAAGAAAAAATTCCTAAGTTCATGAGTTATAGAAAAAGTATGTATAAGTTTGAGAAGTCCTCAGATATGGTATGATTTATTTTAGAATATATTTAATATGGAAGAAGTATGGAAAAGTTAAAAATCAGAAAAAACTTTTTAATTGCCTGCTAAGCAGAGTACTAAAAAACATACAGGTACTTTGAAATTTTCCATTCACTCACTCAATTGATGAACTGGAAAACTGTTGAGTAAACCTGAATGTTGAATTAATGTGAGGAAATAATGATTTGTGTATACAGTTTTTGTTTGTTTGTTTGTTTGTTTGTTCTGTTTTGTTTCCCAAATAGGATTAATTAAGCATTAATTTCAAATTATTTACTCGGGTTTTGTTGCTCGGAATTGAGCAGTTTTTGCACCCATAAATCAGACTCTTAAACAGTGGTCAGGACAATACATATTAAAAGGTCTTGTTTTTCTCAGAAAGTAGATGTAACTTAAGAAAAAAAATAGTGTATAGTATATAAAATGGTTATCCAACATAAAATTCTATATAAAAGATAAATCTACCATTTCCCTTAAGAGCCTGGGATGCATCTCTTTTAGTCTCATGGACTTGTGCACCATCAGATGGTCTCAAACCCAATCTTTTCCTATGGTGGGTGGGGCTATATTCCCTCAGTCTCGAGATTCTGTGACTTGGGAAGTATGGACAGAGCAAGGCATTACAGTGTGAAATGGAAAGCAAGGGAGTGCAAAACTGACTTGTAGAACGTGGAGTCAATACAGTGATACCGGTGATGCTGCACAAGAAATTGTACCTTATACTAGCTGATTCAGCCTCTTTTAAGGGTAGTGTTTTTTTCAACCTAAAAAGACTTACTAGGACAAAATGCAGTTTTCTGAACTCTGGGTGCAGAGGGTGTCAGAAAACATCTTACTGTATGAATTTGTTGAATAGCTTCTCTGAGGTTCATATGGTTATGGAGAGAAAACAGTTATCAAAAAAGAGATGAACAATAAAATAGAAGGAAAATATACCAAGGAATTCAGTGTAAAAATGTGACATTGTACAGTTCTACTGAAGCCTTTAGAACACTTACAGTTGTCTGAATCTGTCCAAATCCAATAGCACAAATCTGCATCTGGAGAATATATTTTGGAGAACCTGTAAGAAGGCAATGGCTATTCTATGAGGACAATGATTATAGATTATACATTTGCAAAGCAAAAAACGCCTTGAGTACCTTCCAAACACCCGACAGGAAGCCACAAGTGCCTCAGTGTTACCCTATTTTCCTAAGTAAATGGCTGGTGTTTGTGTCTAAGCTTTGCCGAGAGGCAGTGGAAGGCCCCAGACATTCTGATTTAAATTGGAAGCAAGCATTGAACAAGGGTTGGACTAGATAAAGCCAACTGACTGTCTCTTCCAACTGAAATTTTTCAGTCATGTTTTAGTGTTCTGAATATTAATATTGAACTTTTACCTACAGATAATAACTTTCCCAGTTTATAGTAGTTGGTTTTAGCACTGAATTATGTGCTGCTTATAAATATCTAAGTACTGGGGTCCTAGTGATCATGTGATGATGAACATATACAAATCTATTATTAAATAAAGACTGATTATTCTGTGTTTTTGAAGACAAAACATGGATGAAGAACTAAACACTGCTGCTGCCATTTTGAAATAAACAAACAAACCTGCTTTATACATATAAATCATTTTCTCATATTCCAGTATTCAATTCATGTACAGTCTGTGCTGCCCAGTTCCTTTATGTCTCAAGTCAGAATGCACTTACTATATGTTATGAAGAGCTTTATATTGAGCTTTTGCACAGTATATGTATTTAATTTCCAAAATAAAGTATACATGAGAGCTATAAAATACTTCTGACTTTATTCCCTGTTCAGAGGGAAATTGTACCAATATATTCACCAATCAAGTCAGATAAAGACCTTTGGTAGCTATTGAAATGCCAGTGAACATTCTACAATAAAAGATACAGTTTTGTTTTTATGCTGCTTGATGTTTGTTTTGTTTTGTTTTTGTTGTTCACCTAATAATGCCACCGGGAAAAATAAAAATGTCACGGGCCAATGGAGATTTTTTTTTTAATTAAATAAAAATAATGCAATTGAGTAAACTGTAGAACAGTTTGGTAAGTTAACAGAAGCAGTATATTAAAATATATATTCCATATTAATCAATAATCTACTTTAATCAAATAATAAATTTTCTAATAATAGACAAAAGGAGTTAGAAATTAGCTCAAAAAGCAAGAAAGTTCCATTAGTGAACACAAAATCTAAGATGGAGATAGGAGACAAAGAATATAAAGTAAGTACCTAGTTTGCTAACTTCCACGCCTACTGTATAAGTCTTAATCACATTTTCTTTAGTTTCTTGGAAATTCAGTTTTAATTTGACTTCATATTCATCCTTTTTGTGAATTTTCAGATGGAAAGATTTTGTTCACTTGGTATCAGTGTTCATGTTAAATACTTCAATTCCCTTTCCCAAACAATATTTTGTTTCTTACCTGTTTATATATTTGGAATTTACTTTCATAAAAATCAATTTTATGATTATATATTTGGTAAAATTCTGAGATTTGAAATCTTAAAGAATGTTCTATTTTCTTCCATTAAAGCAACAAAGAAAACAAGAAAAGCAAACTGAGTAATTAAAACAAATAAACAAACAAACAAAAACCTTTCTTTGAATATATGATGTATTTACAATATATAATTTGATTAGTTATGCTTCAGCTTATAATATCAGCCTGAAGGATGTAGGATAAACCCGGTTTCCAGCCATGTCATTGTTCACTGTAATACCATAGGCATAATTCAGAGAAAGCACTATGTGGTAGTAGTATGTAGTATCTTAGGAAATGATAAACTGCCTTTTTACAGTGATATTTTATAAAATGTGGAATTATATTCTTTGGAGCTTGAAAGTCTTCTATAAATTGATTAGAAGTAATATATTCTTAAATAGGCATCAAGTTGAACACATCTGATTTTTGGTTGTTTTTCCTATTTCATTGTAAAATGTTATATATATGTTTAAACAACGTTCAAAAACAAGATAGTTGATTGCCTTTAAACTGAAGACCAATCTTTCTGCAAAACAGTAGAAAATAATAGCATACAAATATATAGTATATTCTCCTGCATCACTGCTTGGATTTTGTGAATGCAGAGAAATTGAGATTGAAGGAAAAGGACAAAAGTTGTGACAGACAGTGAGGGTGAAATTATTCTGGAAAAATTTAAATATCTAAACAGGTGGTTTCTAGAAACAAAAAAGTAGGATACTTTTTTAAACTAGTTATGAAAATAAACATTGCTGTTGTTGTTTGTTAAAACAAATGTGAATTAAAGTATATAAAGTTTCAGTATCTGTTCAGAATTAAATAAACTGGCACTGTCATTAAAAGAATCCCTCATTCTCTCAGCTGTTTGCCTCTAGCTTCTGTTACCATCTTTCTAACTGCCAACATTGAGGTTCATGGAGCTGCATGATGAACTAATCTGGTTAAAAATATTTTGTCTGGCTGCCCAAATAATTCCCTTGGGATCACTTCTCTCAGCAGCAGATTAAATTCAGAATTCAGGAAATGAAAGGTGCATATCCATAATGATTTCAGCAAATCAAAATTGAGGCTGCTGTGATCTCAGGTGCTTCTTCCATCCCCAGCTGTGCACTCTAATGCATTGCTCTTGCACTATGTCTTCTGTAATCATATATTGAGACAATCTGAGGGAGCTGAATGGATGAAAAGTCTTCTGGCAAAAGAAAGGAAAAGGAAAAGGAAAAGGAAAAGGAAAAGGAAAAGGAAAAGGAAAAGGAAAAGGAAAAGGAAAAGGAAAAGGAAAAGGAAAAGGAAAAGGAAAAGGAAAAGGAAAAGGAAAAGGAAAGGAAAAGGGAGGGGGGGGAGGGGGGAAGGGGGAAGGGGGGGAAGGGGGAAGGGGAGGGGGGGAGGGGGGGGAGGGGGGGTAGGGGGGGAGGGGGGTGGGGAGGGAGGGGGAGGGGGGTAGGGGGGGGACGGGGGGGAGGGGAGGGGGATGGGGGGGAGGGGGAGGGGGGGTGGGGGTGAGGGGGAGGGGGAGGGGGAAGGAAAAGATGTTAGTCCTTATCTGGCTCAACTCCTTGAAACAGTTTGTGTTTCAGGCCCTCAAACAATGAAAGGAAGAAAGAGGGAATAAGGAAGCAATGAGTAGTGGGGAAAAAATAGTACCATGGTAGCCTGTATTTAGAGAAGATTACCGTAAACAATTGCTGAAAAACATCACTCTGAGATATTACAGAATCACAGAATTGTAGGGGTTGGAGGGAATTTCTAGAAATCAGTAAGTCCAACCCCCTTCCTAAAGCAGATTCCCTACAGTAGGTTGCACAGGTAGGCATAAAGGTGGGTTTTGAATATTTCTGGAGAAGGAGATTCTATAACATCTCTGGGCAGACTGTTCCAGTATTCACTCTCATAGTGAAGAAATTCTTCCTTGCATTAGTATGGAGTTTCTTGTGTTCCAGTTTCTGACCATTGTTCTTTGTTCTGTTGCTGTAGAACACTGAAAACAGTCCACCTTCACAGACTTGACTCCTATATGTTAGAAGTCTATAAACAGTAATGAGATCCACTCTCAGCTTTCTCCAGGCTGAAGTGCCTGGTCTTTCAGCCTTTCCTTGCACAAAAGATGCTAGAGACCTCTAATCATCTTTGGTTGGGCCCTCTGCTGGACTCTTTCTAGGAGACCCCTGTCTTTTTTGAACTGAGAAGCCCAGAACTGGACACAGTAGTCTAAATGTGGCCTCATTGGGGCAGAGTAGAGAGGAAGGATCACCTCCCTCAACCTGCTGGCAATTTTCTTTTTAATGCGTCCCAGGATACCATTGGCCTTCTTGTCCCAAACAACACACTGCTGGCTCATGGCCAACTTGTTGTCTACCAGGACATCTAGGTCCTTCTCCTCAGAGCCGCTCTCCGGCAGGTCAGCTCCTGGCCTGTGCTGATGCATGTGGTTGTTCCTCTCCATGTACAAGACACTACACTTGCTCTTCTTGAATTCCATCAGATCCCTCTCTGCCCAACTCTCCAGTCTGTGTCGGTCTTGTTGAGTGGCAGCATAGCTTTCTGGCATGTCAGCCACTCGTCCCAGCTTTGTATCATCAGCAAACTTTCAGAGGATGGAATTTATCGCTTCATTCAGGTTGCTGATAAGGATGTTGAACAAGACCAGACCCAGCACCAACCCCCAGGGAATACCGCTAGTTACAGACCTCCAATTAGATTCTGTGCCACTGAGTTTAGTTCTGCTGGTTGAAAGATACAACTTCAGTAAAAACATTGGAGGATAAATACAACATTCTCTTCAGTGAGATGTCTGACTAAAACTGGAAAACATAGGTCAGAATCTAAGCATTGGCAGATATGTGGGTATTACCTGATATATCAACCAGTTTGAAGGGCTGGCATAAGACTCTGTGTTGAATCAGAGGACCATGATGCCCTTCTTGCTTAAATCAGCAGCAAAATTCCCCACCACCAAGAAGTTAGTTAGAAGATTAATGATTCTATTTTTTAACTGGGATCTTTGTAAAAAACAAAATATCTTAAGTCTTCTTTTCATCAAACCATTAAAAGGAAGAGTGTGTTAACTTTTTTCCCGTCTCTGGCAAGGTAGAAAACTCTTGGCTTCAACACTGGTCACTTATGTGTTCTTAGACCAGTGCCAGTATTACCCAGCTTCAGGCATGAGAAGAGACAGAAAAATCCTGGCTCATTTTTTGGATCACCTCTGTACTGTAATGAACTTGCCAGACTGCTTACAGCAGCTTTGGGGCTAGTTTGTACTGCATTAGAAAACAGCATCACTAAAACTTGATCCTCCATCTTCTAATAAAAGCAGACTCCATGATTATTTTTCTGTTGCAGTCACTGCATCAAGTCTCAGAGCAAAAAGAAAATGTACTGCAGAAAACAGAGAAGACATGGAAATATTGTCTGTGTTCTTCAATACATTTCTGCTACCCATTATCCTCTTAATTACTATATTAATATATAGTATTATATATTAATTAATATATATATTATATACTATATATAATAGTAATCAATTACTATCAGCTCACTCCAGTGACAATATCAGCTGCCTAGAGTGGTAAGAGAAGAGAAGATCCCAAAATGATTTTAAGAAGGCAAGCTAAATAGCAATAGTTTATTAAATATTTTCTATATAAGTAAGAATATAGCTGCATTTGTTCTTAATGAAGTCCTCAAACTCTCACTTCACAGAGGGTTACTCAGACTCTAAATCAAGGAAGCTGAGGATATTACCTTCTAACAATTTGTTCTTTCAAGTTAAAAACAGCTGAACATGATTTTGCTGGCTCCCAGTGTGGTGCTGTGGTTGAAAGGGCTAATGTGATTCTTGGCTGCATAATCAGGGGAATGCTCAGCTGGAGTAGGGAAGTTATATTACTGGCATAACGGCATAAATGTTTATGTTTACTCTGGGCCTTGAGATACAAACTGTAGTATACACATCCCCTAGAGAGACAGCTATTCTCCATGACTGCAGTGTTTTAAATAAAAAAAAAAAAAAAAAAAAAGCGGAAAGGAAGGGAAAGGAAAAGGGAAAGGGAAAGGGAAAGGGAAAGGGAAAGGGAAAGGGAAAGGGAAAGGGAAAGGGAAAGGGAAAGGGAAAGGGAAAGGGAAAGGGAAAGGAAATGTTTACCACAGTAGAAAAACAGCTCACGTGAATTTGGGTGCCAAACAATAGATGTTAGGATCTGAAAATACTGATATCTGCAATGCTTTTGTTAGTCTCATGTCACACATACAAGCTTTTTCTACAGCAGCTTGAATAATGGATGAGGAACAATACAGTAAGAGATATATATAGCCACAGTGCATCTGGACTTGATGCTTTTAGTCTGCTTAAAAAAAGGTGCTTAGAAATGCTTAATAATTATGTAAATACACAGAAAAGAGAAAGAAACTGAATATTAAAATGTTTAAGTTTGAATGTGTATATGTAAAAAATGACACAGAATGGACAGGGTTCATGTATCTATTTCAAGTTTCTCTCCAGGTCTATTTCCCTTTACTCATTTGATGGTAAAGCACTACCTTCATCTGATACTAGATCATGGTAACAATATCAATCAAATTTTGCATAAGCTTTCTATTATGAGGGTGAATTTACGGACAGAAAAAAAAAAAAAAAAAAAAAAGCCACATTGCTGGAGCCACTTGCTGCAGGCCATTAAGCAGGACAATGAATGACAATGGAAACCCCTGGAAATCCCAATGTTGTTTTCCCATGTTAATACTTACCCACCAGACCATGCTGCATCAGTGAGATCACAAGTGCATTTTGTCTTTGAAGCATGTTATCCCCTACCTTTGAAGAGACTTCTTTTAATAAAACACAAATCAAATACATCTAAAATAAATCAAACATAGCAAGGCTTTGAACCAGATCCCAAGAGGTCCTGATAGCATACTCTGCATTTAAATATGTACTGACAATATACTCTACATTTACAAATGTTGCTGATCTCAACGGGAGTTAAGGTTGTTCAGGATCTCAGGATTTGAATCCAAAGAACAAAACTTAAACAATAATAAGCCAATTATATATAGGGCACCAAGGTGAAAGGTTGAAATACACGGTGAGCTTATTCTGCCCCTTATATTGAAAGAGCAGCTAGCCACAGGCAAAGTCTGAGTGCCTCATTCTTTAACTACAGAGAGGCAAAATTTGGGCCCTCAGGCTTCCTATTCTCATAAGTCAAAGATGCTAATGATGTGTCTGCCTACCAATGTGACAAAAAAATGCCACTGCTGAGACCCTTTATTTGAAGCAAAGTAGGATTCTAAAACTGTCATTTTGTCATTGAAAATCCCTGCTAAACTCTGACATCTTTTCTGACCTCACATAAAGTGCTATAATATAATCCTAGTGAGAGCATCAGAAGTTCAAAATCTACTAAACCTGATTAAAGAGTTAACAAAATAATGACTTTTATAATTAAAGAAAAAAAAAAAAGAAAAAAAAAAAGTAGTTCAGTACAAGCCCAAATATGCATTTATAACTCCTTTATTAACCAACCACTGCATAATTAATCTACTCTGTATTTTTCAGAAATGGACATATGAGCTCTCTTCAGTATATACCAAAAGATCCCAAGGTGCTTTGCTAAAATCTTAATTGCCTTTAGCCTGAACTATAATAATCAGAGATGACTGCCAAATTGAAGATTTTGTTTACAGCTATGATGCTGAATGACTCTTAGAAAAAGAGCATTCCTGGAGAAGGATTATACATTAAATGATTGCGAGGCTCTGAAGGTGAAGTTCAATGTCAAGATGTTACCTGAGCCAAAGCAATGTAAACAGGTATTCATTTTATTTATTTATTTATTTATTTATTTCAAACATGTTCCATTTATACCTGGGAAACAAGGTTATTGGCTTAATGAAATTCCTTTGCAATAGAAAATATGGTATTGAATCATCAGATGATTTCAGTGTTCACCTTATATTGTAAAGGGTTTTGAAAGATGAAGAATAGAATTTGCTCTGAAAGATGACAGTAAGTGATGTGAAAACACCAATTTTCTATTCCATATTTGAGCAATTTAAAAGTGAAAATAATAGCCTCATTAACTGTCAGTCTTCAGAGGCATGAAATTCATGTTAAAGATCCGTATCCTCTGTGCTAGTTATCAAGAATACAAGACACCAGGAACTATGATTCTGCCTAATTTAAAATCTTTGTGTCAAAAGAAGAAATGAAAGATCGGATATGACAGAGGTGAATGAAGCTGTCGTTCTTTTAATTTTATTTGACTTGCCATAACAATCTTTCTCACTCTGTTGTTAGGTCTCTATATTTTTTTTTCTTATCCAACAGCACCACCAAGTGCCACTGCAGATTTTTTTTTTTTTTCTTTTTCTTTTTTAGTAACACAAGAGAATTATATATATATATTAATTAAGGTAAGAGTACAATTCTGAAAATGATAAATCTTACTAAGGATAAATCTAATTCCAGTGGATTTTTGGTTCTGAGAGATTCAATCAACAGTCTTTGGAAGAGTTTGTCATAAAGAGATATCTTTTGTATATGAATATGCAATAAATAGCAGTCTACATTCATATCTATGTATTCATATATAATATTTACATATTTAAAATTATATCATACTGAATGGCTGATCTTTGCTGTCATAACAACCAGGACTTGATTCAAATCAAGCTGCCTCCCATACAGTTGTCTGTTATATGTCTAGTCAGTACCATAAGCCAATTCTGGGAGCATGGCTAAAGGCATACTAAGTCTTTCAGTTCACTTGGGCTCATAGGTTTCGAACACACTCCAGAAAACTCTTTCTGGTCCCCTCATGCTAATGCTTGCCAGCTCATTTCAATCTGTGAGTCAGTTCACTGTTTTTGGGTGACCCGCAACAGGCGCTAAAGGCACTGAGAAAGGAATGAGGTCTAAACAAAGTGTAATCTTTCACTGCTATCACCTACACAAGTTCTGATTTAAAATAAACATTTAAATTCTACTTGATGTTTTGAAAGAGTCTTTGTAGTTGCTTTGGAGATGGCTTCTAAGGTTAAAGATGAGGCACACATGCCCTGTGGAAAGTAAAATCTCTGCATCATTTTTCATTGGCAAGACATAAATAGCATTCTAGCTGAATGTAGCCTTTTGGATCTCCATTCTGAGGTGCCTCATCCTATTCATATCCTAAGCAGGAAGCCTAATTTTCAGGTGTTCTATCTGTTATTCAGGAGCCAAAACGTTTTACTAGTTTTGCATGCTGTCTCTCCAGACTAATGAATATTTAGTGAGGCTGTGCACAGTGGAAAAGATTGAGCAAGAGGACTGAAATTACTCCATTGAAATACATGCCCTAATTTTGTCAATTCATATGGGAAGTGCAGGTTACAATCCCCAGAGGCAAAGAAAGGAAATGAGTCTTGGTTTCTGATATCCTGAATGGATTATTTGTTCACTGAGCAATCAGAAAGGAGCAGGACAGAGGTTTGTGCTGGTTTAAATCTAGTAGATATTTTGTGAAAGTATCTACCAAATGAGACTCAGAAACAGATTTGCAGCTGTGTCAGGTACAAAGAAAAAAAAAAAAAAAAAAAAAAGGAGGAACTGAATACTGCTGAGACAAAGGCATTTCTGTGCGTTCTTGTTACAACTTTATTAAGAAAACACAGAACAAAGCATGATAAAAACAAAGTAGCAGCAGTTTGGACTGAATTTTGGACTTGGACATCTGAAGTGCCAAATAAGAAAGAATAAGGCAACAAAATAATCACTTTATGAATCTTAATTATTTATGAAACACAAGGGGCATTCAATCAGAATTACTGTTTGAGGATTCTCTCAGCACTGTAATAGTGAACTGTTTTCTCTAGTTCCAGGGATTTTAGAAAGCTCTTATTTTCCTCCTTTTATTCCATTCATTCAAAGGTATTTCAGTGCAAATTACTCATATCTTTTCTGACCTCTACGTGTTGCTATTTCATGGAGTTTTAGTAAGAGAAAGGGTAAATGCCCAATAAAAATACAAACCAGAACTTTTCTTCTTTGTTTAAGTTATTCTTAGTAAGTTATTCTCTTAAACTGCATGGTTGAGTTAATACACTGTGAGTCAGAAACTCTGGGTGACTTACCAAATATGTCCCAAATGTTCTTACTTAACTTCATTAGAGCACTTAAAAGGAAACAAATATTCTGATATATTGTTTGCAGATAGTACTTATTCAGGAGACCTTTCAAACCCTAACAAGGACACAAAGACAATGAAAGGTTTGAAAAGTTGAATAAATTAACATATAAGGCAAAATTGGACTGAGGAAAGGAAAATTATGTAAGTTACCGTATCTAAGGAAAAATAATCCTGAAGCTCCCTTCTACACACTCAACAGGAGAGATGAAACACGAAAGTTACATAGATCAGGGTATGATGCTAGACAAAAGCTTCATCTGAATTTATGCATCATGATGAAAAACAAGTGTAGTGTTATTTATGATAGCATGTAAGAGAAACATTGAGTCACACAAGTAACTATTATTCCATTTAAGAAACAATTACTGACTCTGGAGTAAAACCCTGCTACAGCACTAAGATACAGATTTGAATAATCAATATATGCATGACCTATTTTTCATGACACTGTATGGTGTAAGCAGGCTACACCATTTTAAAAACAGCTGTTCTTGTGCATAGTTGAAATGGCTTTCTATTGTGCTGCTCACATCTGAGCTGCTTGGAGTTAGCTGCAGTCATCCAAACAGTGCCTGATGTAATTCACAGTACCTAAAACAGCAATAGCTACAAACTGCTCCTAGCAGTCACTGTAGATGAGATTTCCTATTTAGTGGTATGGACACATTGCAGGTTGTGCCACAGGCCAGGGTATCTTTTAAAATAGACACAGCACCAGAAGGCCAAGGTCTTTTGTCCTACTTGCCGTTACAGACATATGCTAAGCCAAATCTACATTGCTAAGTGCATTGGACCCAGGGAGTGATTCCTAGCCCCAGGACACATGTACAGAAGTAGTTTGCAACAGCACTGCTCAAGATTTTCTGAAGAACAAAAAAAAGGGATTTGATGCACATATTTACTGTGCATAATATGCATAGTAATGTGTGTGTGTGTGTATATATATATATATATATATATATAAAACATTGTCTCTTTCTGTGCCTCACACATCACTTCTTGGACCCTAAGATAAAATATATATATATATATATATATATATATATATATATATATATATATATATATATATATATATTTTTTTTCCAGTTTAGTGTGTTGAAAGCATTTGAATAGCTGTGCTACATCTAGCCTGAAATTTTGCTGTTTTACATGCCATGTGGTATATATACATATGTGGTTACAGGGACATGTATGTGTGCCAAACCTGCTGGTTGGAATACTGTATAAGGGTAGGCTAAATCAAATATTTATAATAAAACATTGATGTTTTTTGTTTTTCTGTGTGTGTGTGTGACTAGTCTCTAGAGTCAGAGTTCAACCTATGCTTTATTTAGGAATATTCCAATACTTTAAATCCAAGGGAGACTTCAGGAATGAAAGAAAATGTTCATTAACTAGGTCATCAAGGGAGCAGGTCCATCATCCAGTAGAGGAAAACTAAATAATTTTCACGACATAGCAATGTCTAATTTGAAAATCCAATTGATTATGATTTAAAACAAACAAACAAAACAAAACAAAAAAACCAAGCCTGCCGTTATATAGGAGGCTATAAAGAATATTTTTGAAAGTAAATTGTATTCATACCTTGACAAACACAGCAAGACTACCTTTGAACATCTCTCTAAATAGGATGAGGATGAGAACTCAAAAGTTCTCAATCTCAAGTTCCAAGCTATACAACCTATGCACTGGGTCTCAGTAAGTTATAAAAAAAGAAGAAAACTTTTTAGATATACATCAAAATCAAAGTGAAAAACTGATGGTGAGTTACATGGAACTTTAGAAGAAGATGTGGCTCCGGTTGACAGTCTGATATTTTGATAAGAAAATATAGCCCAAATGAGTCCATTGTATGAAATGAATAAACAGAAGAAAAGATTGCTCAACACTGAATTGGATAAGCAATTAGAAAAGTGTCATGGTTTTGGTTTTTTTTTTATTTGATTTTCAATATTCCACATCAAAACATCATGTACTGGAATTAAAGTGTTAATGCTCTAACTCTACGTACCTATCCCTATACATTACGGAAGTCACGGGATCTGACCCTTCCGGGGGGACGGTCTCTTACTGCCTGGCAGTGGGTGCTGGAGGGTGCTTTCCTAGCCGTTCCAAGCTTTTTCAGGTTTGACTCGGTCTCGGGAACTCTCTCTCATATCTTGTTTGACTTATTAGTCTCAATTCCAATTAGATTGTATTATATTGTATTATTTTGCATTCCGATATCATAGTTAGTAAAATAAGTTTACCTCCATAGTTTGTTGCCGCTGTTTTTTTCCTTTTCCCCCTACCTTCCCATTTTGTGGGCCCAGGCGGGGGGTGGGGAAGGCAGGGGCCTACTGCCCCCTGTCACGGGCATTAACTGATCTAGTTAATTCCGTGACAAAAAGAAAGATGAAATATTTAAAATAAAAAATGGTTCTTAGAGAACCTTAAAATCACCATTGCAAGTGATAACTTTCCAACTTTGGTAAAAAAATTGTTATAGTTAACTCCTTTAAAATGAGTATTCTGTTTAGGAATAATTTTATTTTTCTATAAAAATGGCTTATTGCCATATATATTTATATATACATGCATATATATATATAACTGAACCCACTGATTTAAGGAAAATTTACTTCAAAGGACAGAATAGGTCTTCTGTGTGTGTTGTCTGTATTATTGTTATTCCTTTCTAAATACAAAAAGAAAGATACAAATATATATTTATACTTTCTCTTTCAGAAAATGAGACTGTAATTATAAATTTCACTGCTATTGTCAGAAGATACTATTAAAATTTATGTTTTAAAAATATTGTACAAAATTAATTTGTAGAACATTTCAATCATCTCCACTGAATAAAAGATGTATTTGGGAAAAAAAAAAAAAAAAAAAAAAAGTAAAAATAGGTGATGTTTTTATTTAGAGTCGTTTCATGTGGAAGAGAAAAAGGTTATCAAGAGTAGTTAACATGGACTCACCAAGGGGAATTCATGCCAATCTAGTATTCTTCTATGATGTTATGGCTCATTGCATAGACGAAGGGAAAGCAATAGATGCTGTGTACGTTAACTTCAGTGAAGCTTTTGATACTGTCTCCTATAACATCTTTGTAGGTAAGCTCAATAACAGTGAGATAGCTGAGTGGACAGTGAGGTGGATTGAGAATTGGCTGACTAGCACAAGTCAGTGTTGTGATCAGTAGTGCAGAGTGCAGTTGGAGGCATGTACCTAGTGGTGTTTCCTGGGGGCTGGTACTGAGTTCAATTGTGTTAAACATCTTCATCAGTGACTTGGATGAAAGGATATATTGCTGATGATACGAAGCTGGGAGGAGTGACTGACGCGCCAGAAGTCTGTGTTGCCATTCAGCAAAAACTGAAGAGTTGATCAGAGAGGAACCTGATGATGTTCAACCAGGGTGAGTCCTGTATTTGGGGAAGAATAATCTTATGCATAGGCACAGGCTAGGGAATGACTTACTGGAAAGGAACTCTGCAGAGAAGGACCTGGGCATCCTGATGGACAACAGATTGGCCATGAGCCAGCTCTGTGCCCATGTAACCAATGATATCCTGAGATGCATAAAAAAGAATATGGCCAGCAGGATGAAGGAGTTGTCTTTGCACTCTACTCTGCCCTGGTGAGGCCACTTCTAGAGTATTGTTTTCAATTCTAGGTTCCTCAGTTCAAGAAAGAGTGCAGCAAAGGTTTGGTTTTTAAATCAAAGATCACAGGGCATCTCCGTTATGAGGAGAAACTGACAGCTGGAACTTTTCAGCATGAAAAAGAGAAGTCTGAGAAAGAATCTTATCAATGCTTATAAATATATAGAGGGTAGGAGTTAAATGAATGAGGACAGTCTCTTTTTCAGTGATGCCCAGTGACAGGACAAGGGGAAAAGGGCACAAACTGGAACACAGGATGTTTGTTACAAACATGAGGAAAAACTTCTTCACGGGCAGCTGAGCACTGGAACAAGCTGATCAGAGAGGTTGTGGAGTCTCCTTCTCTGGAGATATTTAAAAGCTGCCTGGATGCTATCCTGTGTAACCTAATCAGTGAAATCAGCTTTGGTAGGTGCATTGGACTACATGGTCTGCAGAGGCACTGTCCAACTTCTACAGTTCTGCAATTCTGTTTTAAAAAGAAGAAATAAACCTTCATTAATATGCTTTTATGTGCAGACTGATGCCAGCTATTTAAGAATAACATTAAGTAAGCTAATCAAATCCGAACTTCATTTATGCAGCCTGTCATTATTAAAAGCAGAACAACTATATATATACGTTCATTATTCTTCCTTGTATAAATATGTTGCAATTAAACAAGATCACATTGGATCTTAAATTTGTTTGAAATAAATTTTCTATTATATATAACATTTTATGTGCTGTAATTTTTGTAAACTATTTTCCAAAACTCCCATTTCTAGATAGACAACTACTTTTTTTATATTAGAATTTAAATCCAAATAATTTACATGATTGATGCTGGTATCATCAAGCACTGTGTTAATTCAAATGCTTTATGGTTGTATTTAATAGAATTCTACTCCTGAATATCACATTTTCTTCCTTAATATGAACAATATGTAAACAACATCATTTTCTTTCAAGATTTTCACTCATTTATAATATTTCAATTGCACATGATAAGGGAAAAAAAAAGTTATAAAACTTATCATGAAGGACACATAAATAATTTGTTTTGAAAGATCTTCAAAAAAATCATAAATGCAGTGCTAAGCAGCTTAAAAACAAAACAAAACAAAACAAAACAAAACAAAACAAAACAAAACAAAACAAACAGAGAAACAAAAAAGAGAAAACCACCACAGCCTTCTGCATTCTTTTTGGCAGAGCCGCTTTTAAATTACTTTTCATTATTCCTAACAACTGGAAAATATTTCCTGTACACTTTTTTCTTTTTTGTTTTTCAATTTCTTTTATTTCAGTTCCCCTTTCTCTCCCACTGCCCTAGTGAATAGAATTGAAAGTGAAAAAGGCTTTAAAAAAAAAAAATACAATAAAAATTGTGGGGTATATAATACTTTGTTCTACCAAACCACATTGAATAAAATAATCTTAAGAATTGTTCCACGCATAAAAGCCATAAAGCCAGTCTTATATATTTTCTTTCAGGAAATGTCATCATTTAGGTAATTATAACAGTGCGTTTCAAGATACAGCAAGCACACAATTCTAACCTAAATCATTTATAGCCACATCCCTCCAAAATGATCTTACATGTACATGCAATAATAGAGAAAGAAAAAAGCAGAACATTAAAGAGAAACAACTCAGAAGAGAAGAGAAGCAAATCTAGAAACTTTAATTCAAGTAACCAAATTCAAGATAATAGCACTTACTCATCTAATGACATCAATATTCAGGATATTCAGTTGTCTCTGACCACAGTTAGTTAATTAATGGTTAATGTTTAACATGTGCCATATTCAATAGCTAGAATATCTCCTGTGTTTATAGTTAGGTACCTGAATCAGAGCTACCTCTCTTTGTTGTTGGTGAAAGGTCGTTCGTGTTTGTATTTTCAGCATACAAATAGAAGAACTAGGTAGGATGATCCAGAACTCTATCTCTGTCACACATCTTTTTTTTTTTCCTTTTTGGCAAAAGTCATTTAGAGCCTTTATCTTCCATACTAAGCCTTTATCCTTTTAAGAACTCTCGCATTTGGCTAACTGAAATCTAAAAATCAACTAGAACTCTCTGCAATTTTTTAATGTACAAACATCAAAACGGAGGCTGTTTATTTTAAAGGCTAAAAAGCATTCAACTTTATTCGGAGCTGTTGCATGCTAGGATGTTCTCCATGGTAACAGGAAATTGTGGTCAATTTGAAGGACGTCTTAATAGTGTAGTAGGAAGAGTGCAACTCCTTAATAGCATAGCATTTTGGGAGTTATCAGTAAGAAAGTGAATAAAGTGTTGTTTGTTTTCGTCTGAACTATCTTTGGACAACCACTGAATTTTAAGTGATGTGAAAAGACAAACAAGAAACAGTCCACTTTTACTTAAGAATGAGTTTGGCTCATCAAGATTTTCTCGAGTCTTCAGTCAGGCTTCAGAAATTTCTCTGATTTTAGCATCATATTTGTCATTAAACCCAAACTATAATGCTTGTTAGGCAGTTGAAATGCCAGCTAACTGGCAAGAATGTGCAAAACTTTTATGAATTGCATGAACCGGCTCAGAGTGAAAATATTCCGATTACAGAAAATATTGGGCTAATACAGGGTGTATTTAGAAGTTTAACACATCTATTGGCAAAATCACTCAATTAACATTGTCTTTATCAGTTAACAAAACCACTGACAGACTAGTAATGTGAAATCCACCCTTACAACATGTAGGCAAGATTTTCTAGAAAAAAAAAGTGTGGGTTGCTGCCAAGATGAAGAGGAGCCATGGGAATGCAGCTGCAAATCCTCACAGAGCAACTATGAAGGCAATGAAAAATTACTGCTGAGGCAAGGGATAAAAGAGAGAGGTTTGTAACCCTTCTTTAAAAAAAGAAAGAAAAAGGTGCAGAGGTAGGAGAGAAAGAAAACAAAAGACAGAAGGGAATATTAACATAAGAGAAATGCAAGAACGGTGGTAAATCAGCACAGCCTTAAGACAACTATATTACTTTTAATTGATTCAAATGATTTCATTTGTTATGTTTCCTTTGGTAGAAAATGGAAGAGCTAGAGAAGAGCTGTCAGGCTGATAGTAGTTGGGAGCAAAAATAAAGCATTGTCCTGACAAGAACATAAGAAAAAGAATCATGGTCATGGCTTCAGACTGTGATACCTGCATTGCTTATTGCCATGGAAATGAACAAGACACTAGCATTTCAAAATAATAAATTTGCTGTAGGATAAAATGCAAGAAAGAATATTGGCTGGGAAGGGAAGAGTCTCCTGTTTAAATGCAAATAATTTTGTCTTGGATTTTTATTTGAAAAATAAATAACCCAAAAGATTTTAGAATGATCCTAAGATACAAAGAGTCAGTATATATGACATTGAGTAAAACAGTGGGAAAAAATGATTTTCCCATTTTATTAAGAAAATTTCCCTGTAATCAGTGAAATCTAATAATTATAGTACTCTACTAAGCAATAACTCTCAAAGCAGGTCCGACTGATTGCAGTTTATTATTATTATTATTATTAATTTTTATTTCACCAAAGTAATGTAAAAACTATTTTTTTTTTTTTTTCAGGCAAAAGCAGAAATTGATGGAGAAATAGGACCTAGAATTATATCCAAAATTTTGTTTCTGTCAACTGATTCTTATAATAGAAACAAAATTCTGAAATACTTACCCAGCATCTCTGTGTAAAACACAGGAAAATCAGCATGTCTCTTAGATCTGAATCTTAAAACTGCTATGCTGAGTGTTGGGCTGTCCACGCTGTCCATTAAAAACTTGATATATGCTGCTTTCTAAGTTTCTCCTCATTTCAGCACTCAGTGTCCCTTTCCATCTTTCAACTTATGCTTTCAGAGCATTATGTATATATGGAGAAGCCTATTGACACAATCTTGTTTCTTCAGGTGCAAGAAGCATTGTGTTTGCAGGCCCTCATCCTATTAGGGCATTTCAACCAGAGAGATGTCTACTGGAAAAGTAAAATGGTGGGTTGCAAGCAATCCAGGAAGCTCATCCTAGAGTGTACTTAGGATAATTTCCTAGTCCAGGTGTTAGACCAACTGATCAGAGGAAAAGCATTACTGCACCTGGTGCTCAACAGTGAAGTGATTAGTAAAGAGGTTAAGACTGTAGACAGTCTGGGCTTTAGCTATCATGCCCTGGTCATGTTTGTGATCTCAAGGAATATGGACATTGCAAATAGCAAACTCAGGACCCTGAATTTCAGAACAGTAAAATTTCAGCCGTTTAGAGAATTAGCAGAAGACTGTCCTTAGGGAAGAGAAATAAACCAGAGCTGACAGCTCTTTAAGGACAACTTTCTTAGAGGGCAAGAGCTCTCTGTTTTCTATGAATAAGAAAGCAAGCAGCAAAGGCAGGAAATTGGCATGGATGAGCAAGATACTGCTGGTCAAACTGAGATGTAAGAAGGAAATGCATTCGCAGTGGAAGCAGGAACCTGCGGCCTGGGAAGAGTACAGGAATGCTGTCTGGATAGGCATGGATGGGATCAGAAAAGTCACATCACAAAACTGAACTTGGCAAGGGATGCAAAAAAATATCAAGAAAGGATTCTGCAGGGACACTGATCAGAAGAAAAAGGCTAAGGAGAGTCTCTTGCGAGTGAGAAGTAAGAACTAGGAACAGACAGGGAGAAGATTGAAATACTCAGTTACTTATTTGTCTCAATCTGCACTAAAAGGTTTCCCATGTCTCCCAGGTCCCTGAACAAGGGGCTAGGAGAACAGAATACCTCCTACTGGAACAGAAGATCAGTTTCAAGACGACCTGATGAAACATAGCATATACAAGTCAATGGGGCTCAACGGCATACACCCTAGAGTCCTGAATGAACTAGCTAATATAGTTTCCAAGTCACTTGCTGTTCTATTTGAAAAGTCACGGCTGCCAGCTGATGTCCCCAGAGACTGGAAAAAGGAAAATCACTTCCGTTTTTAAGAAGGGTAGAAAGGAAGACTTGAAAAACTACGTGCAAGGGTTCTGGTGCACAAAAATCTGGATATGAGCCAGCAGTATGTACCTGCAGCTCAGAATGCCATCCATATCCTGGGCTGCAACAAAAGAAGGGTGTCCAGCAGGGAGGTGGAGGTGATTGTCCCCCCTACTCTTCCCTTGTGAGGCCCATTCTGGAGTACTACATCCATGTCTTGACAAAAAAGATGTGGAGTTCTTTGGAGTAGATCCAGAGGAAGGCCACAGAGATAATCAGAAGTCTGGAGCACCTTCCTTATCAAGAAAAAATGGAGCTGGAGTCGTACAGTCTGGAGAAGAGATGGCTCTGATGAGATCTCTCTATGGCCTTCCAGTACTTAAATAGAGCTAATAAACAGGAGGAAGATCAAGATCAACTTTTTTACATGAGCAGATAATGCTAGGACAAGAAGAAATGGTCTTAAACTAAAAAAGGGGAGATTTAGATTAGATGTTTGGTGGAAATTTTTTACTAAGAGGGTGCTGGAGGCAAGTTGTCCAGGGAAGCTGCAGATGCCCCATTACTGGTGATATTGAATGAGGCTCTGGGCAACCCGTAGGTAGCCCTCCTACCCATGGAAGAAGGGTTGGAACCAGATGATCTTTAAGGTCTCTTCCAACCCAAGCCATTCCATGATTCTATGAAATTCTGTCTTTCAGTAAACTTATACATCCTCTTTTTCAAGTTTTTTGTTTTTTTTTTTTTTTCAGAATCAGAGAAGTGACCACAACACATTCACTACTAAGTTCAGTGATAATAGAAGTGAGGCTGATTCTTTTTCCTCCTGTCCTTTTGTGATAATCTAGGTTAGTCATTTAGTCATTTCAACATTTATAAAGTCAAAAAAAGTGACACAGCTTCAATTTTATCTTCTCATCAGGACATTCAAACTTAGATCCAAGAATACTCAGAAGATTGTCCTTATATATAGAAAGAAGAAAAACTGGCATTCTCTCATTTTCTTTCTTTAAAAACCTTTGCATCAGTAATTAATATGAATTAGCCCAGAGAAATAACAGGACAGAAACTCACCATGTCCTGATTTTAAGTATTGACATATAAGGTAGTGGCTGCTAGATAATGCACAAAGATAATATTCTCCTAGATAGTGCACTAAGATAATGCACTAAAAGCAAATGTCAACTTAGATGACTCATCATGGCTGCAGCTGCAATTTCAAAAAGAAACGGGGCTTATGTAGGTCCTTTGTCATATCTATCTTCCAACTGTGTACAGATGCTTCAAGCATTTCAAGCAGCATCTGACAACAGCTATTTAGAGTATTGCTGTGTACAACAGGTAATCATTTCTAGCTTCAGCTAGACCACCATATTAAATACAAGCATATCTCAACATTTTTTAATATATATGCGATCCACAGCCTGTAATTATCCCCTGAGAATAAAGATAAAATTCATCATATATAATGTAGCTCTCTAAAAATTAAGTCTAATCTCAGAGAGTTCTCTCGGTTTCCTCTCCAGGCAGTAGAAAGAAGTCTTCATCTCTAAAGAGGAGATTCATAGACTGTGTTATGGGAAAAGTGGGAGCTACTGCTTTTTGGAACTGCTTATCTCCCCAGACTATATAGGGAGTAAAGCAACTATGAGATTACATCAAAAAAATTAAAATTAATGGAAGTGAATCTCACCTGGAACGTCAACCATCTCTTTAAAGTACTGGAAGAAGATTTGTTCTTTCGAGTTAAAATAGAATTGTGCACCTTACATCAGAAGAGCTAATTTTTCATGTCTAATACTCATTGTTGGTTATAAGAAATTGGAAGATGGAGTCTGAAGCCACTGTAGTTGAAATGCACCACATAATGCAAAATTCACAAGATTAAAAAGAGAACCAGGTATAAAACTGCATAGAAAGAGCTGGCAATTACTGTAATAAACTTCCTATGAAGAACTAAATGAATTTAATATGAAACAATGAGCTATTCTGTAGAACCTGAGCCTCCTGACTTTAATTCCTTAAGTAATATTTAATTCCTTAAGTAATTCCTTAAGTAATAAAAAACTATTCCCTTAAAATGAAGTGACTTTAAACAGTATTGAAGCTCAATCTCATTTTAAATAAATAACAACCTAAACAAGTATTGTTCACTGAAAATAATCAGTCCATTCCAGAGCAAGTCAGATTCTGTGTAGTTGCCTGTAGCACACTGGTATCATAGCTTGCTTAAAAGTAAAATAAAAGAACAATGATCATTTTTATACATTCTTGTGTTCCTGGGATTATAACTTTCTTCACAAGTGGTGTCCTCCAATTGCAACAAAAAGAATTTGACAAAGACAGCTAGAAAACTCATTTTCAGAATATCAGTAGTGTCATGGTTTTATGTTTTTCTTTGATTTTCAGTATTCCACGTCAAAACATCATGTACTGGAATTAAAGTGTTAATGCTCCAATTCCAGGTACCTATCCCTATACATTACGGAAGTCATGGGATCTGACCCTTCCGGGTGGGGCGGTCTCTTACTGCCTGGCAGTGGGTGCTGGAGGGTGCTTTCTTAGCCGTTTCAAGCTTTTCAGGTTTGACTCGGTCTTGGGAACTCTCTCTCATATCTTATTTGATTTATTAGTCTCAATTTCAATTAGATTGTATTATATTGTGTTATCTTGCATTCCGATATCATAGTTAGTAAAATAAGTTTACCTCCATAGATTGTTGCCGCTGTTTTTTTTTTCCCCCCTTCCTTCCTTCCCATTTTGTGGGGCCAGGTGGGGGGTGGGGAGGGCAGGGGCCTACTGCCCCCCTGTCACGGGCATAAACTGATCTAGTTAACTCCGTGACAAGTAGATAGATTTTGATATACCTTTCTGCCACTTCAACCTTGCACAAAACAAGTTTAGATTTTCCATGCACATCATGGCTGTCCTTGGAGTGCACAGATGGTTCTGCAAACTCTATGTGGTTGACATGGAAACTACATCAACAAAAAAGAAAAGTATTGTGGGTAAAATGCCTGTTAATAATGTTTTGCTTTATTTACATGTAAAGAGCGTTCTTAACAAAAGTAGATGAAATTTTGCTGTACTTCATTAGACCAATTTACTCATGGGGACAAAAAAAAGCTGGTGTTGTATTGTATTGAACAGAAGAAATTGACCTGGCATTCATAACTGAGTAAACAGTCTTGAGTGTATGAAAGACAATGATTACCCCTCATACATTTAATTTTTTCACTATTTACTGAGATTATGATATTCAAGAGTCTTGAGGTCAGTTTTCTAATCTGAGGCCAGGATTGCAATTCTGAATTTAAAAGCTTTACTGAGACATCAAAATCTGCTTTGATTTCCTCAGAAACAAAGAGTGATAAAAAACAGCCTGTGTATATTCAGGTCAACAATTTAGAGTACTGAGGTCATATATTAGGATGCTAAATTCACCAGAATATAAGCCTCATGCCAAATAATGATATAGGAATATAAGAGCTTAATCTTAAATATATCCTCCAGAAAACATTGCTTCTACACTCTGACTTCAGTGCTTGAAAAATTAACTTCAAGAAGAACAAGTATCTGAAATATTGCATGCAGTTAACTCATATTTAGCAATACAGTTTTCTAAGTTTATGCCCTTAGATTTGTAAATCATGTAAATCAGAACTTGCCAAGGTCAGAGTAATTTTTTTTTTTTTTTTTAAAGTGATCAGTTTAGGAAATTTTTCTAAGCTTCTTTCCTTAGCAGTGGTCATGTTGTTTGTACCAGACAGTACTTAAATTATACCTGAGTTGATCTACAAATTAAATCATTCTTTCATTTTTAAAAGGGGAAAAAAAAAAAACAAAAAAACCCACAAACATTTGTGGTAGCTATATTTCATAATTACCATTATTTACATTTTATAATCATTTTCTACTGCTAATAATTTTTTAGAAACACATATTTTTGGAGTCAACTGTTATGGAATAGAATGATAAATTGTTTGGTGTATGTCAGGATTGAACAATCCATAGTGAAAAGAAAGAAATGATCTAAAAACTTTGGTTGGGAATAAAACCTCTACTTGCCCAAGCCAATTAACAGATTTTAAATATGTCCCTTAATTGTCAGATATGTATCAGTGTAGTCATCAGTAAGCTACAAAATCAAGTTTTAAAGAAGCAGAGTCCACACAGACTTACTAAGATTTTGTTAAAGTCATCACCAAAGTTTCCTGAAGGTTCCAGCTGTGCCAGTGCTGCCTTATAGAAGGCAGAAGTTCAGTGAGATTTTACCAGCAATTTTTCTCATTGTCAGTAACATCCAGTATCTTAAACCAACAATGTGCATCTATGGGCACGCACACTTTCCTTTCTAGTACTTTCTCTTTCTTTCCTTCTTGATTTCATCTGTGACTACTAGCTTCTGCTTCGAGATAGCATTCCTGCCACAAAGTTCCGAGACAAATATCTTTTTCCTGTGGAAGCCACATGGAAGATGTCACGCAATGCCCCTTTATCCACATAATTCCTTTGGTGTTCCCTCACTAAAAAACATACGTCAGACAGGGGAGGTAAACTCGAATCAAGCATAGAAAACTAAATGCTGGATCTGAGTCTAAGACAATGAGAAGAATAAAGCAAGGCAGTACTAGTAAATGCAAGAAGCATGAAATGAAGCAGAGGCATGAGGCCTACTGTGAATGAACATTCACAAATGTAGAAGCCAGTGGAAATGGAAAACACTGTAGACTGAAACTGCAGTTTCTGGGACAGAAGTGGCTTAATTATGATAGCTGAAGAAAATTTATGCACCATAACATACCATAAATCACTTATATGTCATGAAGGAAGACTACTGAAACAAAATATTTTCAATACATTGCATAAACTCCTATTAAGAGGAAAAGTAGATTATATGCATATTTGTCAAAGAAGACTTATGTATGTATACAATATAGTTTGGTGTGAATTTATTTCCACACAATATTTTAGAGGGGAATATGGGCATGACATTTTTCTATAAAAAATGAAAACGCAAGAACAAGATGAAGTTATATTTATCATTAAAAAATTGAAATGGTGATTCAAAATATATTCTTATGATTGGAATTATAGAGAACCTTAATACTACTAAATGCTATTTTAGCCCACACACTAACAAAGAGCTCACTGTCATACTCAATTTAGTAGCAGTAGAGCATTTAAATAAAGGCAATGAGACAATAAAGCTCTAGTTGTAAAATCTCACTGTACAGTTGTTATTTAAAAAGGAGACAGAAATAATACAATGCAATCTTCTGGGTAGAAGTTTAAAACAAACTATTTAGGTGTTTTGTTTATTTGTTTGTTTGTTTGTTTGTTTAAATCCAGATAAACTGCAGTCTGTAAGTAACTTTTTGGATAGATATTTTGCTGTGTAGCACTGCTGAGTTAATTAGAATCTGATGATGGGATAAAATAGGCAGAAAATGTTACTAGAAGGCTTATGTACCAAGATTATCTTAGTATGCAATGTGTAATGCACACCTTACAACATTAATTTGATTTGAATAAATAAAAAGGTATATAACAAACAAGAAAAAATAATGGCGAATAAAGAAATTGACCTTCTCTGAAGAGCAAATTAAAGCTAAGGAGAATCACTGATTCATACTAGCATTTTACAGCTCCCATGAAAAGGAAAACACACTATCTCATATCTTCTGTCTAGGAGTTGATAGTAAGTGAAACTCAAAGTTCAGTGATTGACTAACTTACTCTCATGGGTAGGGGAATGTGGTCAACTCCTTAAAGAAACGGAAAGAACATTACCTACTTTTTAACAGTAGTCTTAAGGGCTATCTTGCTACAATATTTTATTATCCATTTCTCCATCTGTCAAGCAGCTGGGAAAAGAAAATTGCTGTAAATCTTTTAAAACCACAGGATTTCATACCTAGGTTTCACATACTATCATGAAAAAGGATAAAGAGCCTCTAAAGATTCTTACTTTCACAAAATATTAAGTATTATCAAAATCTAATCATTTTGCACACTCTGGATAATTTTTTGTCATGCTTCTTTGTGCCTGTTTTACTTCTTCGAATCCATTACACAGAGCACCTATAATGTCTCATACTCATTAATCTTATTAATCTCTTTAATCTCATCTGGGGAGTTAATTTAAGTTTTTTATGTTGTCTCATTTTAATCTTTTCAACATACTGTAAATGTAGGATTCAATCAAATTGATCCAAATCTAGATACTACACAGAATTTTTTTTAGATCAAAAAATATATATTTTTCCTCATACAACAGGTAAAGCACTGGAATATATTTACCTCTTTAAAGATCAATTCTGAATAGATGATTAGATATAATCTTCATTTTTCTGTTAGAATCAACTCAGTAGGGTTAAAAAGCTGTGAAAAATAATTATTGTTATATAATAACACATATATTTTATATGGTGTGCTGCTGATAGTACAGAGATATTCCAGATTTTCCCCAAATATCGATCAGTGTATTCCATATATACCTATGCTCATGTTGACTAGCTCTGAGTGTCTCATATTAATTAATTCTGCATGGCTTTATCTCATACTAATTAATCTTGGGCTGCCATAACCTTGGAACATATTACTCAAATACCAATAGCAAGGACCCAAAATCCTGTGTTCTACATTGCTTTGTTGATCTTCATGAAGTTCCAGCAACACATTTCTCCAGGCTGTCAAAATTCATCTGGATAGGAGCACAACCTTCTGGCGCATAGAAACTTCTTCCAATTCTGTATCATCAGAAAATTAGTTGAAGGTACACTGTCTACCACTTCATCCAGATCACTAATGAATATGTTAAACATGATTGGACCTCTCGTTATGACATTATAAACTGTAAGTTTATAATATGTAGCTATACATCTTCCTACTGGAATTTCTTCCTAATTTTGAAGTGTTACTGTAAGTAATTACTGAATTAAAATAACTTCCTGAGATAATTTTTTCAGCAAGCGTACAGTAAGATGTTTGCATATTAGTAGTCATGAAACAGCAATGTTTCTTTACAACATTGCTTCATTTGCACAACCATAATTAGTTTTGCATGCACAGCCATGTCAACCAATAATAGACACCACAGACACCCCCAGTATACAAGTTATTAAAAACATGATGTATTAGTCTAAATCTCATTAGCTGACGATTTCAAACTATAGATTAACTTTAATGTAGTTTATGGCTAAAGTGCCTCTCTGTTTACATTTGAACAAGCAAGTAAAAAAAATCAAAGGTGTTAATACAGTTTATCCAGTTCCTTCATCTATCACTTTTCTTAAATGTCTCATTATTTTTTGGCTCCTTAAATCAAGATAGAGAAAAGAATATACCACCTAGTCTAGGGGAATAAACAAACAAACAAACAAACAAAACACCTTAGAAAACTACAATTCTAACAGTCAAATATGAGAAATAAAATAAATAAGCATATATTACAATTGTATCCACAATTCATAAGTAATATTTCCATTTCCATCAGCATAATTCTTTAATGTACCTAAGCATGTAAAGCTGGAGAACTCAAATAAAATCTGTAAGAGTGTATAAAAGGAGAGGATATCTACACCATACGAAATATCTGATCAAGGAACTTTTTAGTGCCATAGGATAAGAAAAAAAGAAGGAAGTTGTGAATAAAAACATACTGACATTCAGACTTGATCAGAAAATGATAAGGGTAGCAGTAAGAAGAACAAAATGCTGTCAGCCTCACTAATTATTGAGAGTATGTTGAACATGGAAATGTTTCACCAAGTATCTTATTGATAATTAAACTAGGGAAAAAGAGGATTTATTGGTGCCAGCCAATAGAGCAAGACAGGAGGTGTGGACACCCTGCCCAGTGGAACAAGTAGGTTCTCACTGTCAGTTTCTGGAGTGAGTGGAGGTCTTCTGTGTACAGTCTGGGACAGAAGGGGTGTGTGTCCCAAATCCAGCTGCCAGTGGATAGGGTGAGTAAGGTGAGTGAAGGCTCTGTGGTGGCAGCTGGAGCAGGGCCACAGATCAACCTGTGTGCCTAGTGCCAGCTACTGGGGCAATGTCTTTCTCCCAGATCAGGTATGTGTGGGTTGTGTGTGCATTTGCTGGCAAAGCTCATGCTGAAGGATGTCTTAGCAGGGGTATCAAGCAGACAGAAGTCCTGTGTTGTCATCTGGGGGAACCTGTGTGTGCCTGTGAGATGAGTGTAGGAGTGTCACATATGTGCAGCAAGCTGGGTTAGGCTGCAGCAACCTGATAGAAGCAGTCCTGAGACAGCGTGCCTAGAAGAGGTAGCTACTTCTAACATGCCTTAACGGAAAGGAAATGGCTGTATGAAAGCTAAAAAATTACTTTACCACGCTGTGCTTCAAGGATAGTCTTGGAAAGAGCCAGAATACAGTTTACCAGATTCTTTTTGCTCTAGAAGGCTAGTCATTATGTCATCTTTCCTAAAGTTTGCAGTTTGCACCTATTAGTATTTACTTAAATGCGTCTAAGAATTTGCACCTGTTTACAAATAATATGTAAAAACAAAACAAAACAAAACAAAAAGGTAAAGAACAGGAAAGAAGTCTGAAAAGAAGTCTGAATTTATCTTTGTTGTAAGTGTCACAGGTCCAAAATACCTTCTTGCCCCAATTGTACCATCTGTTAATTTAGATTGGCAGAAGCTGAATTAAGTTCACAGATTTGAGAATTTCTAAAATTCCATCTTGAGAAGCTGGTCAAATGACCTTACTGCTTACCTTCATAATAGCAGCCCAGCAGTCCTTGGATTTCCTACAGGAGAATGAAGAAAATGAATCTGGTTATTCTGGTTTCTTTCAACAAACAACAGCAACAAAGAATAGTCAGCTATTAATCAGCTATTATTTACAAATATAGACATATATTTTCAATTTTTCTGCTAAGTTTTCTGTGCTTTAACACAGTGAATAAAACTTCAGTTGCAAATATTTTTTTGGATTCCAGTGGGAATCTAAGCTCTGAAAAAATATGTAAAAGCTTATCTTGGTTTAATGATACATCTAATATAGATGATTCCCTCCACATGTATCTTGGGCTATAACTACATAAACTGTTCTTTAAATAAGGAAAAAACAAGCAAGGACCTTCAGCCCAACAATGCTTACCTATAATTTTACTGCCTTTGCTACTTTGGGGTCAATCCAGCAAGCTGTCCACAAGAAAATTCTTATGCTGAGGGAGAAGTATGCAAATGAGCCGATCCATGTTGCTTGGCCATGGTGATCTATTATTTAGTAACATAATGCAACTATGCAGACAATGCCAATAAAAGAAATGGTATAGTTTCTGTTCTCTGGCTCTGAGAACACTATATGGCATGTGTTGATCTCTAGATCACCAGTTTAAAAAAAGATAGCCTCACTCTTACTGCCAATTGGAAATAGATTTGCTATGTCTCATACCCAAGCCCAATATTTATAAATGCTTTTGTCAGACATGCCAGAAAAACAGTTCAAAAAGAGTCAAGTGCATAGCCAATTTAGTTTACTACTAAGGCTGATATAGCCCATGCTCTGAAAAGTTCAGAGTATCATTACAGAAAAAATAATTTTTATGTAAGGGGTTTCTTTCCATTCGTTTGGGTAAAGAAGCCAAGGAAGGATGCTATTTATAATGTTCATCTAATTAGACATGTACTGGTTCACTATGCACTATGCATTATGGATCTCCTAGGCTCAGGTTAACTTCTAAATTTCCTCTTCTAGTTCATATGCATCTTCATAAATATATATATGTATATCATACTGTTATGTAAAATGCTCAAAGTTTGTTATCAAAGTTCTACCTCGTGCAGTACTTCATCTGATTGTTATTTAAAAATAACTGTTCCTTCTAAATCTATCCAAAGTTTAGAGCAGATGGCAAAATTGCCCATCTTGCTATTAAGACATAATCTATTACAAGATGAAGAGGGAAAGAATGCAGATTCAGAAAAATAAGTCAGTTTCATCATTCATGAATGTAAATCATGGAGCTGTAATATTCTATCTGAAACTTCTTAATGATCAGTTACTAAAATAACTAAACCAAGCTTGTCAGTCTTACAGCTGCAACTTCTTAAAACTGATTATAGCTAAACTCCAAGCTCTCCAATTTTTTTATTTAAGCTGTGCATCTTATCTATCACATATTTCTCCTTATGCAGCAACATTTGATCACTGATCAAGATTCTGTATGCATACCAGTAATTAACCCTTCTGCCAGGTACCACAAAAGCCAAATTAAATTTCTAAGAGTTATTATTAAAAACAAAGAAAAAACAAACAAACAAACAAACAACAGCAACAACAACAACAACAAAAACAAACCCATACATAGACAAAGAAGTTTTGAACACAAGAACTCATTTCCACCAGAAAATATAGCAAGCCCATTCATAGCATTTGATCATCCAAGAATGAGTTAAATATATTTCTTCATTGACAAATAGCTATTTCCCACAGTCATACTGAACACAAAATGGAAACTTTTCCTTGAGTCACTGAAAAAGAAACCATCCTCTTCACAAATCATTGTTAGATTTTTCTTCCTGAAAAGTCTTGTCTTCAAAGTAAGGAATGTACAGTGTTGTAGAGCTTAACTATCAATCCTAGTCAACATCACAACAGGAAGGTTAAGTAAACTGTTAAGAAAGTTATCACCAGTCTTCCAGTATTTCTCATTTGCTTCATTTAGTGGGTGACCTTTAGCCTGTTGTCACTACTGGCCTTCACAAATCTTTCCCTGATAGGCCACTTCTTGTATCAGCATCTAACACATTGTTTCTCCTTTGAGAAACAGACTGCATTTGGAAAGGGTCTCTGGCCTCAGCTGCTGAAGGGAATAAAATTCTTTGTAGCAATGTCTCTGAGTATGGATCATTTCTGATAGCCTGAGGAAAGTCTACATGAAGCTGACTCATTGATCACAGTATATGACAATTCTCACTACTGTTCCAAAGATGAATATATGTAGTCTTCTCTGAAGTATTAAAATTTACTGTAGTTTATCTAAAGAAATAGTTTAGAACAGTCATGCAAGAAACATTTAATCCAGTTGACTATCCCTGAATATAATCTGACAGGTAACCTCTTTTTCAGGCAGTCCATGGGGAAAAGATCTGCTTCTTCATTAGCAGTGCCAACAAAGAGCTTTCTAGACAAGGGGAAAAGAAATAATGGGCATCCAAAGAAATTCTCCCTTGTTTCACCTAGAGAATATTACCCGTAAATTATAGTGGGATAAGAAATATTTATTTACTCAGAGTTTAGCTGTGTCTGGTGATTACAGATACTCTTGTTTCAAGAATTATTATTTTCATATATTCTCATGCATGCTTTAGTTAATACTACAGTTTTGAACACTTGTTTTCGATTACGTATCTTCAAACTACTTGTTTCCAAGGTAAATCTTTGCAGTTCTTCTTTGTTCATAAAAGAAATTCAGAGAGGGAACATGAAAACATAATTAGTTGCAATTCATCCTTAATCCTTTCATCTTTCGGAGCTTTTTTAAACTTCAAAGTCTTGACCCATTGAAATGATTTAAATGAGTGCTCTGAACTTGAATGAGATACATGACAACCAATAAAACTGCTCATAATACAAGCTCTCTTCACTGTGAAATTTCTTAGTTAAGAAGGGCAGAGAAAACCTGTAATATCTAAGAAAAAAAAAAATAAAATAAAAAGACTAATTTTATGAAAGAACAAGATGGATGGACCTTAAAAATGTAGTCAGAGAATTTCATTTCTATTTCAGCCTAATAAACACCTGTTTAATATGTTGATTGTATTTGACATTGTGATTTTTAGTATATGTGAAATTCTGTCATTAATGAGAGATGATAAATTCATTTTCATTATCTTTTTAATCTTTTGTAACCCTTATTTGCAACCAAGAAAACCTGGAAAAGTGGACTGGAAGATATCTCAACAAGTAGATACAGACAAAAAAATTAAAATAGAATTAAAAATTGAAAAAAAAAAAAAAAAAAAAAAAAAAAAGCTACCATCAGAAGGCTCTAGGCTGGGGTTTGTACTGCAATAGCCCTGAGCTAATTTCTAATGATCACCATTACCAACCATCTTCTCAGTGATGCTGGAATAGAAAAATAATCCTCCTTTTTTTTCTGTGGCCTCCATAAACAATTACCAGCATAGTCAGTCTTGGAGAGTGAGAAGGCTACTTAGAAGACTTTAAGTTCTTTATAGAGAGAGTGGTAAGGTGCTGGAACAGGCTGCCCAGAGAGGTTGTGGATGCCCTGTCCCTAGAGGTGTTCAAGGCCAGACTAGATGGGGCCCTGAGCAGCCTGGTGTAGTATTAAATGGGGAGATTGGTGGCCCTGCATGTGACTTGGGGGGGGAATTGGAGATTCATGATCCTTGAGGTCCCTTCCAACCCTAGTCATTTTGTGATTCTGTGATTCTGCGATTCTGTGACTTTGTTATTTCCTTTCTTTCTTCAAATAGTATTAAGTAGTCTGGGAAGGGATGCAGTATATGTCGTAGATAGTAAATTGTTTATTTGCTTTTTGTTGTTTACTGTCTTGGAGAACTTGTCAAAATTTGGTGTACTGAATAGGTGAGTTCCAATGGAATGAGTATGCTGTGGTCTTTGAGAAGATATTTTAAACTATGCTTTCCCCATTGTAAAGCTGAATATCTAATGTCCTTGAAACTAATATAATTACAAGTTATTTAATTAAAAAAAAAAAAAAAAAGGAAAAATGTAATGACTGTATGTGTATATTTTATGCCGTTTTGTCCCTAAAAACTGAAATCCAACCACTCCCTCTTTGTTTAAAGGAAAGCATAAGTAGATTTCACATTAATGCTTTTGGTCATTATGGATCAAAATGTAGTCATCTGCTTGACAAAGGAGTAAGAAAGAAAGACAAAAAGTACAGTTGGGCATATATGCCAGAGTGAGGTTTCTGATTGTATCACATTCACATAGTTACACCCCATCTTCCATATGCTTTCATTTATTTCATGATGGCTTCATTTAGAAGTGCCTCTAAAAATCTAAAAATCTACAAGCTTAGGTCACTCTAACAAGCTTTTATCTTTTTCTAGCTCATTTTTTGTTGTCGCTGTTTTTTTAATATAGCTGCTGTAGTGACTAGTAATATTTTTTAAGTCCACTACTAACTTGATATGATTATTAAGCATTGTAGTTGTCTATATTGTATTTTCATTTATTAAAATGAATGTGTAAATGTAGCTTAGTGTTATATGAGGTGTTTAAAATGAGTTAGTTTATAAAAGTTCCTTCACTAAGATGAGAAGAAACAGGCTGCTTACAAGAGACAGAATCACAGAATCACAGAATGGCCAGAGTTGGAAGGGACCTCAAGGATCATGAATCTCCAACCCCCCTGCCACATGCAGAGCCACCAGCCTCCCCATTTAACACTAGACCAGGCTGCCCAGGGCACCATCTAGTCTGGCCCTGAATACTTCCAGGGACGGGGCATCCACAGCCTCTCTGGGCAGCTTGTTCCAGCACCTCACCACTCTCTGTAAAGAATTTCCCCCTGACGTCCAACCTAAATCTCCCTTCCCTCAACTTAAAAACATTTCCCCTCGTCCTGCAGTTATCAACCCTTTCAAAGAGTTGATTACCCTCCCCTCTGTAGGCTCCCTTTAGGTATTGAAAGGCTGCAACGAGGTGACTCCACAGCCTTCTTTTCTCCAGGCTGAACAAGCCCAGCTCTCTCAGCCTGTCTTCATAAGGGAGGTGCTCCAGTCCCCTGATCATCTTCGTGGCTCTCCTCTGGACCCTCTCCAACAGCTCCCTGCCTTTTTTGTACTGGGGGCTCCACACTTGGACGCAGTATTCCAGATGGGGCCTCACAAGAGCAGAGTAGAGGG
The DNA here is from genome assembly GCF_987193195.1 of Phasianus colchicus. NCBI lineage: Eukaryota > Metazoa > Chordata > Aves > Galliformes > Phasianidae > Phasianus > Phasianus colchicus. The sequence continues at coordinate 162,856,373 of NC_143436.1, forward strand.
GGACAATCACCTCCCTGTCCCTCCTGGCCACCCCTCTTTTGATGGAGCCCAGGATACCATTTGCCTTCCGAGCCGCAAGGGCACACTGCTGGCTCATATTAAGTTTTTCATCTATCAAGACCCCCAGGTCCTTCTCCACAGAGCTGCTCTCAAGGACCACTCCTTCCAGTCTGTATGGATGCCTGGGATTCCTCCTGCCCAAGTGCAAAACTCTGTACTTTACTGTGTTGAACCTCATCAGATTCACCCAGACCCACCTTTCTAGCCTCTCCAGGTCCCTCTGAACGGCATCCCTCCCTTCAACCATGTCGACTACACCACTCAGCTTTGTGTCGTAAAGAGACAGAGGAATATAAATCTGTTCTCATATTCCTTTTCATGCTGTACTATGCTTCTGGAATTAATAAAAGCCTCATCATTGGCATATAATTGTGCAAGTAATTTCATCCATTACAGCCCTGAAATTGTCAGGTTTATTCCTTCATTTCAATGGAAGTGCTGTCACTATCTTTGCTAAGAATTAACTTCATTCCTCATTTTATACTAATACTTAGATATGAGGCATTCTATTCAAAATATGGTTCAGTATAATCTAAAAAACCTACTAGTTGAAAGCACAGGAATGTAGGCTTTATTTACAGAGGTGATAAAAGAGTAGCAAGTAATAGTTAAATACACTGTTTTCTTTGTACAAAATACCTTTTAAACCATTTGAAACAAACAGCCATTTCCAACACTTAAATTTCTTAATACAGTAGAGCTTAGACATCACCCTCATTTTTATTTTGTAATACTCTGCTGACACCTTCTGGAACTCTACTTTGTAACTTCATAGCGATGATGGAGTCAAAAAAGTACGATGGAGTCAGTAAAGAAAAAAATTCTGATGTAATCACGTGCTATAAAACAAATATCACTGCACATTTTGTAATGCTAATTTCAGTTTTTACTGATTTTAAAGTATCAGAATGATAGAACAATTGAAAAAACTTCAACTTAAAAAAAATAAAAATAAAAATAAAAAAAAAAAAAAAAAAAAAAGAGGAAGTTTTTTTGATTGAGAATATTAAGTTCCAGGAAAATGTATGTACTTCTAATGTCCCTGATATTTGATGCTATTCATAAAGACCTAGATACTGGGGTGAAAGGATTAAGGAAAAAATCTCAGAACACCATTGCAACTCCTATCTTGCATTCTGCATGTAATTCCCTGTATGTTTCACTTCCCATCAGCATACAACTGTATAAATGTGCAAGTTTTGAAGCACATTATGTTTCACCACTTGAATGTGAATATGTCCTAGTTACTCGTGACCTCTGCAGGAGGCTGGTAAGTATCACACAAGATTTATGGGAAACTTTCATCCTTCTGGAGCTTCAGCTGGAGGCCATGTATCCAGTTCCTCAAATGTCAACAAATATTTATATTTAGACTCCAAATCCCCTTGTTGTTGTATTCAAAGACACTTCACAGAAACTGAGTTTAAATTTTTAGTCATTAGCCCTTAGTGATTAAAACAATAATGCTTCCTTTTAAAAAAATATATTCTAGATAATCTAATAGTGAAAAGAACATGATTCATGAAGTTTAGTGTCTTACATTCATGTCTTTAGGCAACTATAATGTATACAATAATAATGATAAATTTCTTTAAAATTTATTTATTGATGGCAATGTTTTATTTTATACTTTTTGTTAAATGCGTCTCCTCATTAGCATTGTTTAAAAATTGTGACATAACAGATTTTCAGTAAAAGACAATAATTTAATTAAATAAAATATAGTCATTGTGTGTAATTCAAATAAAATGTGTTAAATCACCAAATTCTTTACTATGATCTTTTGTAATGAAGATGCATATTTAATGATAATTACACTGTATTCAGTTAGCTATAACACAAGAGATGTACCTACATATCAAAAAGGACTATAGAGACTTAGGTGTTGAATTAAAAGTTGTTCATGATGCTTTCTCCTCAATACTGGCAATCAACAGAAAGAGCTGGCAGAAGCAGACATCATACAGATCAGCATCCGGCTGCAAAGCTGGTGTTGCCAGCAGGGTTTTGGCTTCCATAATCATGAGTTGCTCTTCAAAGACGATGGGCTACTGTGGAGAGATGGGACCCATTTATCAAAGAGGGATAATGATATTTTTGCTACTAGGCTAACTAACTTTTTGAAGTGGCTTTCGCATAGATTTTTTGTAAACAATGTACAAAAGGTTGGAGACAAGCTGTGACCCATGTGACAAGGTGAAAGTGAAATGGAAACACATCCCACACTTTCTTCAAAGATGAGATGGATGACAGAACATCACAAGTGCCCATATGCCAAAATCCCTGCAGGAAAAATTGCTTCCACTGACATTCATTGACACTTACTGAATGTTTATGGAGACCAAACATAAATATTAGCACAGTGAGATGGTGCATTCCAACTTTGGCAATGGTGAGGCAAAAGACAGGCCACATTTTGAATATCCCTGTAGATTTATAGGAGCACAGCAAGCAGGGTCTAGTTCATTGCTGGTAAAAATGCATTCCTAATGGTGGTGACTATGCTAGCAAATAACATTTTGTAAGTAAAAATTTGCTTTGTCAATTTTTTATTTTATATATATATATATTATATTATTTTATATATATATTATATATCATATTATATATATATATATATATATATATATATATATATATATATATATATATATATATATATATATATATATATATATATATATATATATATATTTTCCCTTTGGATCTGTTGTAGTTCCTGTGGAAATAAATAGAAGGCATTACTTCTAGAATGACCCACATAAAATCACTATATGGCAAATGAAATTTATGTGTATCACTTCTTTTCAATTACAACCCAGATCATCCCCTATTAATAATGATTGCCAATCAGCCAAGTAAGCATATGATACATATGTAGTTCTATATATAAAATGGTGGCAAAATCTGAATCAAGAGTGTTAACATTGACAATGAGCAAGGCATTTTTATGGGGCTGATTTATTTCATGGTGATTACTGTCTGGTTTGCTACTAGTGATATCCTTATTTCAAACATTAGGCTAAATCTGTCCAGATTAAATTGTTCCTGCATATCCTACTGACAGCAACTGCAGATATCCCTGCTCTCTCTGGATGTATGACAAGAAAACAAAGTCCTTTCCCACACTTATGGGAAATTTAATAGTTCTGCATAAAGGGCAGAGGAAACAGAAGCAAACAAAAAAATGTGTCTACCTGAGTAAGAGATACATAAAATACAGATTTCATGTGTCCCTAGTCCTGGTATTAGTCTATTGTTAGAACATTCTCAACCATGATTTTGGCTCTCAGTCTCCCAGAAGACAGTCAAGAATCACAGAATCACAGAATCACAGAATCGTAGGGGTTGGAAGGGGCCTCCAGAGATCATCGAGTCCAACTCCCTCTGCCAAATCAGGTTCCCCACACCAGGTCGCACAGGTAGGCGTCCAGGCGGGTCTTGAATATCTCCAGAGAAGGAGACTCCAGAACCTCCCTGGGCAGCCTGTTCCAGTGCTCTGTCACCCTCACTGTAAAGAAGTTCTTGTGCACATTGGTGCGGAACTTCCTATGCTCCATCTTCTGGCCACTTCCCTTTGTCCTGTCTCCACACACTGCTGAAAAGAGTCTGGCATCGCCACTTTGCCCCCCCACACCTTAGATATTTATAGACCTGGATCAGGTCCCCTCTCAGTCTTCTCTTCTCAAGAATGGTCTAGGGGCCTGTGTGTGCCTGTTGCCTGTCATAGTAGACTGCTAGAGGTAAAATATTCTTCTTTCATATGAGGGGTTTTCAAGGATTTTTGATCCAAACTTATTTACTACTGCAGGTGTAACTGATGTCACATCACACAAGGATACCTGCAAAAATCCTGGTCTACACAAAAAAGCAGAAAAAAACAACCAAAGATAAAACTCACTCTTACCACTAATCTGAGCAGTGTGAACTAGGAACCAAAACTGGTGACAAAATGTAAAACTGCCCATTACTATACGTGAAAATAATGAAAAATCAATATTTTTGTTAACTAGATACTCCTTTTATTTTGTTTGTTTGGGTGTTTTTTTTTTCTCTCTGTTTCCCCCTCCCTCCCCTTTCCTTTCTCAGTGATGATGTGATGTATCCTAACTTCACAGAATCGCAGAATCACAGAATCACGGAATCATAGAACCACAGAATGGCCTGGGTTGGAAGAGACATCAAAGATCATGAATCTCCAATCCCTCCTCCACATATGTATATGCCTTGGATTCTTCCAGCCCAAGTGCAAAACTTTGCACTTTGCTGTGTTAAACCTTATTAGGTTCACCTGGGCCCACCTTTCAAGCCTGTTGAGGTCCCTCTGAATGGCATCCCTTCCTTCTACTGTGTCAACTGCACCACTCAGCTTGGTGTCATCAGCAAACTTGTTGGGGGTGCACTTGATTCTGTCATTGATGTCATTGATAAAGATATTAAAGAGCACCAGTCCCAAGGCAGACCCCTGGGGGACACTGCTCATTACCAGCCTCCAGCTCGACATAGAACCATTGGGCCTTTCAACCAATTCCTTATCTATTGAATCTACCACCCATTGATATCCATCCACCCATCAAATCTACATCCCTCTATTTTGGAGATAAGGATGTGGTGGGGGACCATGTCAAAGGCCTTGCTCAAGTCCAGGTAAATGACTTTGGTCTCCTTACCTTTGTCTACCAATACCGTCACTCCATCAACTTCAGTAGACAGGTCATACTCTAAGGAGAGCTTAGCAATTGTTCATGTCCCACAATTTATTTGCCTTGTAAAGGTTTCAATGCCTTGAAACTTTCTGTTCTGAGTTCTGCAAATTTCACCATGAGTAATATTTGATTATATTATACCTCTCCATTAGATGCAGAACAGTATTTTATTGCCATGACAGACATTCCATTAATAATACATTATGAAAATACTATGAAATCTAACAAAAAATATATATACTTTTCTTTTTTGCAGAGCCTTTAAAGCAATATAAAAGTGTTTTTGTTCTTCTTCTGCAATAGCACCAATGTTATTGTTTGTTTGTTTGTTTTCCACTTTTCAACAAAAAGCCACCCTTTGAATTTAATCTATTTCATCAGGCAATGGATCATCTAATATACAACGCTAGCTATAATAATAATAATAATGATAATAATAATAATAATAAACAAACAAACCAAAACAAACAAACAAACAAACAAAACCAACATACCTTAGAAAAGGAATACTTCTTTTCTGAATCTGTTGGCAGAGCTCATTGTTCACGGTATTACTCAAATGCATCTCCAAGCCAGACTTAAGAAGTCAAGGTTTCCTTAATGAATGGTACCGAAAGTATGTAATTAAGTAGTTGTACCACTTGATGGAGCCATTACCAAGTTGCCAGCTAAATTGTTCCTCCTGAGAATTAATGAGCACAACTGTAGTTGTCAAGAGAAGACTGAACCTACTTAATTTTCTAGAAATTCAATAACTAGTAAGCCTGGCCTACTTAACAGAAGGTTACATCAACCTGCCAACCTTGGAATAAATCTTTATGCTACTATGATAAACTACAATTTAGTTTGCTATGTGAGAATTCTCTGAGAGCAGCCACTAACTGTTGATTTTTATTTTTTTCTCCTCCACTCAATAACCACCTTTTGCTTATAATTAGTAATGTGTAGGTTTTAGATATTTAACAGTACTGGAAATGTATCAACTATTTGCTTTCTTTAGTATTTTACTCTTTCTATCTGTTCTTTCTAGAGAGGGAATTAAAAAAAAAAAAAAAAAAAAAAAAAAACTTCATTCTAAAATCAAAACAACTTTTTGAGGAGCTCCAGCAACAGTATAGGGAAATATTTTTATCTCTAAATGCTCCTGTCAAAATTCTTATCTTGTTTTCACAACTTTTTTTTTTTTTTTTTTTTTTTTTTTTCCCCTTCTGTGAGTATCACACTTTTAAATTTAAATTTGGATTGTAAGCATATTTGCATGGGGCTCTACACATTTCTGAAAGGAGGCATGATCAAAACACTAGAACCAGTAATAGACATTTGATTAATATTGCCTCCATATCAGTAAATTACTGACAGTAATTTTCCAGCTTCATGGAAGGTGACCTAACGAATATGAAGAGAGTGAGTAATTCAAAAATAATAGGAATATTTTTCCTTCAGCTGCAGGTTCTTCACACACTAAATTTACATGGAAAACACTGAAGGACTCATTTCAACTTGTATGCTTATAAAGCCAATTTTCCACCTCCTCTGCTGTAAAGGAATTGCTGATTAAAAGTGTTTCATATTTTCACTTGACAGCGCAAATGTTAACTGACATCTTAGACAATGCATCGTGTTTCTGAACAAAACTACAATGTATTATTACTTATTTTCTCATTCAGAGATAAGAAATGGGGCAGTAGTATGCTTTCCACTTCCAAAAAGTAAGTGCTTTGGAGGATGATGAAGAAAGGAATTCAATAGAGCAGAATAATTTTCTTCCATGTACACATCATCATTTCTCTGCTCAGGGGAAAACACAAGCATGAGTAGAGGGGCTTTATATTTAAAAGACCACATAGATTAAATAAAAACACTGATTTCAAGACTGGATGGCTTTCTTATGTTGTATCAAAGTATAAGCTGGATTGCTCAGTGATTTACACAAAAATAATCTGACAACCCTATATACGTCAGATTGATGGATGAATTGTATGCAGCATTTTTTGTAAAGTTTTGTCATGGTTTTAATATATTTTTTTTCCATTTATTCAAGGTTTTGTAACACCTTCTGAGGAATGTTTTATTTGATTTTAAAAGACCATGTACAGGTACTTTAACACCCTTTCATATTAATGGGAATGGTGTATGTTCAGTTTTTTGATAATCAAATATTCCTTGATCAACTTATAGATTGGAATCTCCTTTGAAAATCCTGGGCAGGGGCTTCATTGCATGAGGTAGCATTTTGGCTGCAGAATTTTGATCCCTCATTCTGTTAAATATCTCTTAATATATGTAGACTACAATAATGTTTTTCTTCCTTATGGTACATTTCTTGAGCAAAGATATGCACTATGAAACACACAATATCTTTACATCAAAAGTAAATCATTTGGACCTTCAAACTCCATATATCTGCACTGACATACTAGCATCCTCAGTGATATTCAAGGCCAGGTTAGATGGGACTCTGAGCAGCCTGATCTAGCTGCTGGCAACCCCACCCAAGGCAGTGGGGTTGGAGCTCAATAATCTTTTAAGTTCCCTTCCAACCTAAGCTATTCTATGATTTCATGATGCTATGATTCTACAATTCTATGATTCTGTGTGTTCGTTCATACTCTCAAATATCTAAATCAGTGTGCACTATGATTTATTTTACAGGTCCAGAGGTAACACAAAGATTTTTTTAAGATAGTTTACAGGGTCTGTAACAAAACTGTCATTTTGTTATGTATTTATGAATACTATTATTACATCATAATAGTCAGACAACTTGTATCTTTCCTTTTTTTTTTTTTTTTTTTTTTTTCCTCTCCGGTCTTGAATATTTTCTCTTCATCCCTCCATCTTTTCCCCTGGAACATGAAATTTCTCCTTCTTGTCGCTGACATTTTTCATAAGAGTTTTCATCCTACCCAGTTTTTAGACCAATTTTTTGCTAAGAGTCCTGGTCAGCCTCAGGACCACAATCCACAAAGATGTAATTCACTGATAGACTGTCTGGATGGACTGTTTTGCTCGATTTGAGCACATTCTTTACCCAAGGCATTTATTTTCTAACAAAAGATATCAAAGTCCAGCCAGGCTGCCTTATGACTCATGTGGTTGCCCAGTTAAATCAAAGGCTGTGGTACTTAATGAAACATGGTCTAACTCTTATAAATACAAAATGCCCAGAGCCAAACAGAAGAGCTCATACACAGATTCAGTATGTCATCACAGAATATAGCTGCAAAATGGTAAAGGAAAACTTCCTCTAAAGCAAGAAATACTAGACAGAAAGGTAAAGGCTTTGACTCTGAATTTTTTTTTCTCATTAAAATGAATGAGAGCCAACAGCATATGATTCATCACAGGAGTAGATATGAAGACAGACCAAGAGGCATCAATACAGAGTTGAAATGGTCATACTTCCATTTGCCCCTTCCAAATTGTAGACAGGCTTCAAGTACATGACTAGTTTAGATGTACATGATGAAAAGAAACATAATGTTATTTATAGCAATCAATGACAAGTGAGATAAAGGAGAAAATGAAGTTCTTCTTTCCTCATAACAGGAATGATTTGGATAATGACTTTTCCAGAACTATCAGGACAGGATGTTAATTACATATAACATCTACATATCATAAAAATGCTGTCTTCCATCTCGGAAGTGTGTTCTTCATTAATCATAAAAGAGCTAGGGAAAAACTCATTTCCTTGCAAGCGTATTATTCAATAAGATTTTTAATAGTCCCATGACATGGCTCTGATATCATTAAGCAGACTACTGTCAGACATGGCTAGCAGAGAATGTAAAGTCTACCTTCAGTTTCAGTCTCATCTTGGATCTGTATTTATGATAGAAAGACAGAAATCACTGATGGAAAAAAAATAAAATAAAATATGACACATGTTCACATAAGCTTTGACATTTCTCTTGTGACTTTTTTTAATGCCAAACTCAAGCTGCTTCATCCTTTTTTTTTGGTATCATACTGATCACAATTACCTTGGCAGGAAAAATGGTTACTTTTGGCAACCACTGTTTTGTCTGTGTTCCAAGCTCACTTGACATCATAAATGGTTCAGTTTAGGGTCAGCTCTGCTCTACCCACAGCTTGACAGCTTCTTCATCCAGACACCTCTTGAACACTGTCAGGGACTCCACCACCTCCCCTTGGCAGGCCATTCCAGTGCCTGACCACTCTCTGAGAGAAAAAGTTTCCTTATGTCCAATCTAAACCTTCTCTGATACAGCTTGCAGCCATTTCCTCAGGTCCTGTTTGTTGCCTGGGAGAAGAGGCCAAAACTCTCTTCACCACAACCTCCCTTCAGGAAGTTGTAGAATGCAATAAGGTCTCCCCTGAGCCTCCTCTTCTCCAGACTAAACAATCCCAGCTCCCTCAGCCACTCCTCATAGGACTTGTGCTCCAGACACCTCACCAGTTTTGTTGCCCTTCTCTGGACATGCTCCAGGGCCTCAATGTCTTTCCTGTAGTGAGGTGCCCAAAATTGAACACAGTACTCGAGGTAAAGGATCAGTACTCAAGGAAGGATCAGTCTCCACAATCTCCCTTGAACAGAGTTCAGAACGCAGAACAAAAACATCTTTTCTTTGTAATGAAATGTACTGCACAGTACCAAGCAATGCTACATAAATGTAAGGGCTTACATCTTCCAGCATGGCCTCCCATGGCAGACTTTATCCAAAGACAAGTAAAATGCATCAAACCTCCCTTCTCATAGGAGGACCTGGGCAGTCACCAACATCCACAGGCTGGAAAGAAAGCTGTAACAACCTAAAAATATTCTGGACCTGCAAAGGAACCAGGTAATCACGGCACTGAATGGCAATAAATCTGGGTGGCCCCAGAGAACCACAAAGCGAAGTCACAAACTCACATTCTTGCTGAAGTGCTTGCCAATAGTTTCTATCCAGGACCAGGTTTCATTAGCTCCACTCCACCACTCCTGGCAGTCTAGCTGGGTCAACATATGCAGCATTTATTTTATGCATATGAGTTTAATGGAATAGTGTCTACTGTATGAATAAGAGCTAATGTATGCTATTGGACTCAACAACGGGAGATAATTTTATCACTACAGATTCATCTGTTTTACTCTTTAATTACGTAACTCTCAATAATGTATTTTTCCCATTACAAATATTTGAAAGAACATTAACTTTTACAAGTCCTCCCAGTACATTCAAGTATTTGGCACACCCTATCCATTCTGAATTTATTCTCATAAAATCTTTTCATTGCAACAAAGTGTTTGACTGATTATGGAGTAAAGGACAATTCAGATGGACATTTTGCTTTCAGCCAAATAGTAAGCCAATATAGATTATTTATTTATTTATTTATTTTGGCTTATGATTTTACCTTTGTGACCACATAAGCCTGCAGAAGCCCCAAATATCATTCAAGCTCATGCAGACCTCAGAGCACAGAACCTTCCCTGAAATACCTATTTTATCCCTATTTATCTACTTATCAACTCAGTTAAAGAAATAACTATCATGAAAGAACTTTGAAGGTGCATAAGTAACCTTTCAAAAATATTTTTCAAATCAAAAGATTTTTGGACACCAAACATTCTATTTTCGTTACATATAATATGTAATTAATTACAGTACTGTGCTTGGCTTTTTGTTCCTTATAACATGATATAGTACAAGATACTGGGTTTTTTTGTATCTTTGAGTTAAGTACATAAAAATGTTATTTGAAACAAACGAAGCTGGTTTTTAAGAGTCTATTAAATCTTTACTGTCTTTTTGTTGTTGTTGTTAAAATTCCTGTACCTCAAAATGAAGAAGTTCATGTAGAATGAATTCAAAAGCTCTTAATAGTGCTACTATGCTCATAATTTGAAATAAGACCACTCCTTTCTGAAAACAAGTCCATAGCAATTGGTTACCAAAATATCTTCAGTGTTTTTGATAAAAATTCCTATATATGACTTAGCCCTATTTCCCAGACTGAGCATAGGTTGTGTGGATCTTTATTATTTTACCCTTACAGCTTTTTATCCTTTGTGAGTCAACACCCTTTCTACCCTCCTCAAAAAAAAATAAATGCAGGGTCAGGCTAAATAAAGGCTAGAAAGTAAATGGTGCATTCTCACTCCCCGCTTGACTTGATTAATTCACTGCCACTGCTTATTTTGCAGATATTAGAGTGAAGTCCTAGGCTCAAAAAAGAAAAAAGTTAAATGAGCTTGAACAAAAGACAGCTAAGCTTTTCTTGTCATTGACTGGTAAGTAACTTACATGATATTAACCTTCTGAAACTATTCACTTAAAATAGAAAATGAAATGAGGTATAGTTATAACCAGACTTGTAGATCTGTGACACTACTGAATAAAATAACCTCCATAAGATGCCAAAACATTTATTTTAATGAAGACTTTACATACAAAATTTGTTGAATAACCAAAGATAGCATAAAACTTTTATATTTTCCCAGTCGTAGCCGTGATAAAAACTGAAAACATTTTCATGAGGAAACTTCAGGCCTCATTTTTTAAAATTTTACCTATGATAATAACAATAACAAGAACCAAAAAAACAACATACAAACAAATAAACAAAAACAACAACTGTCAGTGAGAGTATTAAAATATAAATAATACACAAATCTTCTGAATCTTATGTAAATAAAAGTTAGGAGTAGATCCTAGGGTTTTTAGAATGATAAACCCGAATATTTCTACACATATATTTAAGCATTTTGCTCCTTAAATGAAACTTACAGTACTCCCAGGTGCCTCTGTTCCATACATAATAGGAAAATAGAAGGAAAAATATTGAGTTTCACAGCTATCACCACAGTGAGCAGTAGGACATGTAAACCAAACTACAGAAAACAATGAATACATGGATGTATCTGAAGTTTCTGTGTTTTTTGTTGTTTCATTTTTTTGTTTTCTTTTTCCTAGCCTCCCACTTTTTAGCTGTAGTCAAGCATATGGTTTTAAACAGCTTAAAATATGATCACACTTAGGATCTGGAAAAAAGGCTTTTGCCATATGAATTCACAAAGGTAGCTGTTTTCAAAAAGGGTTGGGACAGTTCTTTTTTCTCTCTAAGGTCTCATGCCCTTGCTAGTTGAGTATGTATCCACTTTGCAATTCTATTAACATTCCTTCTGGGCGGAGAGTGTAAGTCCATTCCTTCCAGAATTAATACAAAAAAAGTGTAAGAAAAGGTCCTGGGAATAGAGTTTGGATCCATACATTCCAAGCCTTAATCTCTTCCAAATGTCTGTCACAATAATAGTGATTTTCACTTCCCTTCAGAAGTAGGAAGGAAAGGAAGTTGAAGAGAATCATAGAAATTTCAGTCTTGGTTAGAGTGAAATTTGAAAATGGAGGCTACTTACAAAGTTCTTATATATGTGTTGCCCTTATAAAAGATAGGAAAATCCCAACCATAGGCTTCCTTCTCCTACTGTTTTCTGATTTTCTAACAATATGGATCCACCAAGTAATATTTTCCATGGATAAATGAATAATTTTCTACAGTTTTTCTTCTTGATGTTTTACTTTTTATATTTAGGAAATCCTCTGTAAACTTTTAAATACTTTTTTATAGATTTATCTGAAACTTTTTTGCATCTCTGGTAAAATTTTCATACCTATTACAGATGAAACATCTAATCTTCAGGCATAAACCTTCTAATAAAGTGTGTAATTCTAGGTGTACCTCTCCCAGAAACTACCACGCTCTATAACTTTCATTATGAATTCACTGTGTTGTTTCCAATGGTAATGGTGAAATTTATGATACTGGAAGTATTTGAATGAGACTGTAAAGAACTTGAACATTTTAAAGTGTATTTTATCCTTAAATTGGTCATGTAACAATATGCTTTAAAGATCAGTGAAACTATTCATCCTCTTGAAGGCTTAAAGAAGATAAAGTTGACAAAAGTCCACTCAAAATCCCCAAGTGCTCAAAATTAATAATCATTAATCAAAATAAATAGGAAAGGATACAAAATAACTCCTGGCCACAATCCTCTGTAGCTAGAATCTCCATCTCCTGTAAAAACTAAGTATTTATTCCTATTCTCTATTTCTTATCGTGTAGATAGTTTCCCTGTTCCCTGCAGTTTGACTCTTCCTTGTATACTGTGACTTCTTAATGTTTCTAAGAGCGAGTAGTGATGAACCTTGAAATATTTTTGAAGTACAGATTGGAACATAGAGGGCTAGGAAGCAAATGGGGAAATAAGAAGTGTTGGTATAGACTGGAATACATCTGCTGAGGAGATGAGGGCAAGGTTCTAGTATAATACACTTTTTCTGCTTGTAACTGGTGCTTCTTCCCACAGACCTTAGCCATGTAAATCAGACACAACCAGGCCTTCTCAGGAAAAGGATGTTGTTAGGGAATGTACGTGAGTGATACTTTACAGTTCAATGACTTGGAAAGTGCCTGAGAGGACAGAGAACTGACCTACCTACAGTACTGAGCTGATTAGAAACCAAGGGTTGAGATCGCTGTGCCAAAGCTGTTTCAACCACAGAAACCTCTGAAATTGCTTGAGCTTGAAAGGACAATTTGAGAGGAGAGAAGAAAATGATGATCAAAGATTAGATTTACTTTCAATACTTTTCATCTGTGTGTGTGAGTAGATGTGTGTGTGCATCCAGTGTTCTAATAGGACTTTAGTTTAGAGACTGTAATTGCTAATATCTTTTGGAGAATTTCAATAAAGAGGATAAAGTATATGTTCTGCTTCCAGATACAGGGAGATTCAAGGCTCTGTCAGAACAATGAATACCACTGATTTCTACAAGTTCAAAGAAAAAAAAGATGATTTTCAGTGACAATCAATGAGATGTTTGCAATTACAGTAGTCATGCACTTGGCAATCATCTCCTGAAACTCTTTATTTCTCTGACAGAAGAATGTAAGTATCACATTGTTAATTAATTGATGCCTTCTAATTTTGCTGTATCTTATTAAAAGAGGTAAAGAAATAAGTGCTAATTACTTACTTGAATTTTACCATGGAAACATAAGTTAACTGATGCTCTTTGATCATAACTCGGCTAGATCCTTAGCTGTTTACAATCTAGACTAATGACTAATTTGTTTTCCTAACTGAACAACTTTTATTCCTTATAAAACTGTTTCAGTGAATTATATTGAACACTTCAAATGTTGCCTTTGAATGCTGCAAATGCCCTAATTGAAATTAGAAAGACCTCAAGTCTGAATTGATTTACTTTATATATCACCAAGAATAAATATCCTTTTGCATACTCAGGTTTCTAAGTTGAAAGTTATTTTCTTTCTTTCTTTCTTTCTTTCTTTCTTTCTTTCTTTCTTTCTTTCTTTCTTTCTTTCTTTCTTTCTTTCTTTCTTTCTTTCTTTCTTTCTTTCCTTTTTTGTTGTTGTTTATTTGCTTGTTTGCTTCCTACTGCAGAAAAGTCTTTTCACTTTTTTTTTTTTTTTTTTTTTTTAGATCCCTTGCCTTCAGTATGACTGAATCATTCAGATATGATCTGAATTCAATATGGTATAGGACTGGAAGCTGATGAGGGAATTCATCAATTTTCAGTCAGCATCTCATTATAACAACATAGTTTGGAAGCAACTAACTAACACTAACTGGAAAGAAATGGGCACTCTTAGTATGGTTTTCTAGAACTGCATGTTTCTATCTACAAGCAATATAGGGTGCCTATGAAGATCAAAACATTAAATAAAATGGAGGAATGAACATCATTCAACAATTTGAAAACTCATGAATGTACTTAAGATGAATTCCCTAAGCTATGGCAAACTTTTCTGGAAAGCCATGCAATGTTCTCAACACTGGGAAGTTAGTAGTTTTTCTTCTAAAACTATATATGTATTGAACTTCTTAAATCAAGGATGTAAATACAGAGGACAACCAATAGCCCTCATTTTGTTTCAGTTAATTAGGAAAGAGTGAATATTAATGAAAAACCTATGATACTAGTAAAGAATCTGGAATCAGGTCAATGGGAAGGCTCATTCCCACTGATAACTTGGAGGAGAGGAAGAATCTTTAGGATAAACTGTACTGGTTATTGTCACTCTCTTTGTGACTGTTAAATGTTTATGGCATATGAAAGTGTGAATGTAAATGGTATATGGAAATGTAATTGTTAATGGTACATGGAAGTGTAATTATTAATGGTACATGAAGTGCAATTGAGGACTAACTAGTGGAATTATGAAAAACAAAAAAAAAACAACAAAAACAAAAAACAGCAAAAAGTTTAAAGAACAGTGAGTTAAAATATTAAAGTTTGTGATTTGCTCTAGCCAAAGCAAATAAGTGTCAGCAAGAGAACACATCCCCCCACACTGCTCCTCCCCCCACTTGTAATCAGAACGTAAACAGTTAGTTGTGAATGGAGACAAAAACAAAACTTTGGAAGCGACAATAGACTTTATCTGCAAAGATGTTGGAAACTTGATATCCCAGTGTTAGCACAGGAAGCCTTAGGAGGAAGGAGCTGATAGCAGGGCTCTAGGACCCAGAGCTCTCCTCGGGAAGACCTGAAAGGGGAGGCTGGCAGGGTCTAGGAGGGTTCTGCCCTCATTGAACAGAAAAGCAGTTAGTGCAAAAAGCTGCACTGGATTTGGTAACAGATGCAATAACAGTTAAGGGTGGAGAAACATAAGTTAAGGAAGGAATTATAGCAAAGTGTGGAATTTGTAGTAAAAGCTGAAGAAACTAATTTGGTGTTCTTACTCCAGTAAGTGATGAATTTGTAACCATAAAGGAAACCACTGGCAAAAGTGAGGAGGTTTACTTTGTTAAACATTAAAATTTAGTATAGGTAAACAAATAAGAGAAAGATTTAACTGTGGCAATTAGACGCAGACTCCATTTTTAGTGCAGAACAAAAAAAAAAAACTTTTATTGTGGGTTTTTTATTGAACAATGTGCACTTGGTCAAGTGCCTTATTAAATGTGACCCTCTTGCCACGTTTGGCAGTGCTGGATCTTCCCTCCTGCCCTAGGAGTAGATGGTGCTGGAGCTGGGCTCGTCCCTCTGGTGCCATTCCGCGGCACCCAGCCTGTGTTGTCGTGAGTGCTGGACGGAGGCACCAGCTCTGTCAGCCTTATCTCAAGTCCATTGTACCTCAGCGGGGTCTCCCAGTAATAGGTGATGAGGTCTTAGAGATCGTTAAATAATTGGGTGCCAGTCAAAAAGAACTTCTGTATGTTAGCATCCTGCCGCCAGTGTATGCGGCGGGATGCTAACACCAGTTCTCACGGTGCCAGAAGGACAGAACATAGTCCCCAGCGTAAGTCCCACTCTCCCTGACGAGGAAGGAGCCATCAGGGGCCTCCATCTTGGCGCAGTACTCTGTCAGCAGCCGCTCAGCGATGTGCCGTCCACTGCACTCTGCCCCCAGCTTGCCGTGGAACCATTCCTGCGCGAGATGCAGCTCGATGTTGGCACTCACCTCCTTCTGCACAGATCATGTCCCCCAGCTGTTCACGACTGGGACAATGTACATCGGGTTCCATATATATGTGAAGGGATCTTCTGTCAATTAGCAATCTGCCGTCTGCTCCTTTGTCACACATGAACCCATGGTTCCTTGCCACTTGCCTCCACCAAGCCCCCTCAGTTTTGGCGGGGCTTGCCAATAGTCTTTATAGCATCTGCGCATACCCATGCCAGGTGTACAAGCTAGATGTCTGGTGATCATGTCGAGAGGGTCTGTCTGGCATGAATAGTTACAATCTTTTGGTTTTTCTGCCTCTATGTCTGCTGAACTTGTTTACACCTCCAAAGATCTTTTGCTAGACCGAGCAAAAATATCTTTATTTTCTCCTGATAAGATACAGGTTAAAGGAATCGAAGTAAGGGACCTGGACAAATTAAATGAGGGGATTTGGAAAGTATATAGAAACAGGGATTGTAATGAAAAAAAGAAATTGGGAAGAACAGTAGCAGTTGCACTAGAGCAGGACCTTGAAGGACCCAGGATGAGTTTTGTCTCCAGTGGACTGAATGCAGTGCGCACACAGCAGGGTGAAGATGTTTGTTTTCTGGTATATATGTGTGCCTCTCACTCTGTGCTGCGTCAAGATTACCACCCGTGGATGATTTTTGCAACAGTAGTACAAGCTACTGGTCAACAAGAAAAAGCTTATGAATTAAATAAAAAATGGAGCTAATGGTAAAGCAAGAAACAATGGGAGAAAGCGACTACAGCTGTAAATAACTTTCTGTATTTTGTTTTGTAGAGAGATCTAATTTAGTGGTTTGTTCTCTTTTGCGAGCAGGTGTTCCACCTGGGCTCTATATCATGCACTGGCCATGCAGATGTGGAGCACAAGTGGAAAAAACCTTGCAGACCCTGAGAAGAATAAAAGCAGGAGAGAGTCTGCGATTGGTGAGAAAGGAAAAGTGATCTTTGAAGCAGGGGACCCCCTGCTGTCACTGCCTTTCGCATCCACCACCAGAATGTATCTTCTCTGTCATTTCAGCAGTTTGCCGTCTCTCAGGGGTCAATAAGTAATAATAAATTAGCTTAGAAAGTTTCCATTTCTCACTTAGGGAATTGTCTAAAATAAATGCCTGTGTGAGTGTGTCTGTATTGACTCAAAAAATTGTGACCTCCTATGTAACTTTTATGTTTAATGTGTTATCAATAGAGGCTTTGATTGAGTTATGATGATTATGTTATTAACATAATAAGTGATATTATTTTATAGTGTGGTAACTTCTTTTTTTTTCTTAAAAAAAAAAAAAAAAAAAAAGGGTAGGAAAGTTGTAAAGGAGGATAGAATGCTAAAAAAAGGAAACTTGTGAATGTATATCAGTTTTGTGAGAACTTGTAATAAACAATCTGGATTGTTCATATCCAAATGTCCATACAAGGACTGAGGTGTACCGAGAGTGCTGAAAGGAAGCTCATGCTGCACAGAAGCTGAAAGGAAGTTCACACTGGAAGAAGTGCTACGCTGAAAGAAACAATCCCGTGCAGAGTCCTGCTTTTCTCTGGGTGAAGGAAGAGGTCCAAGATGGATGGAATATATTCAGGGGTCTCTTTAGGGGTTTTTGCAGAATGGATACAAAATTTGTTAAAATTAGGATTAGTTTGTCTTTTTGCTTTTTTCTGTGTTTTAATTTGTGTTTCATGCTTGTTGCGGTGTATACAAAAAATGATACAGGACGCTATGAACCATGCCTTTTTTATTAATAAAGAAGAGGGAGATGTGGAGGAAGATGTAACTGTGAGCAGTCAGCAAAGAGTTTATCAGACACCTTGATAGACCTTATCACTGTGAAACCTTGGGAGTCTGGAGTGTAAGACAGAAAGCAAATGATATGTTTGCGTCTAAGGGTAAACAGGAGGTTCTGCTTGCATTGTTAACCTTATCACACTTAAGAAACCTTTCATCCTTTATCACTGTGTTCTGGGAGAAGCTAGGCCAATTAACTGATTAGAGGGAGAGGAATTCCTGGCTTGTAAGCGAATGGTATATAAGATGTATGTTGAACACAATAAAACAGAACTATTCTGAGAACTATTTTGATGCTACAAGAAACTGTGAGAGCTCTCTAACTCGACTGAGAGCCGACACCTATGTATATCGATAGAAAACACCCCAAACAAAGCTATATTTAACACTTAAAAACATTCTCAAAATTCTCCTTACACAATTGTTAAAGACTGAAGAGTTGCCTTCAGTTTGTTCTTTATGGTAAACTGTTTAATTTAAAATTTTAGTAGATTTATACATATTTCAAGCAAATAGAACTTCATTTACCTTTCTCTGAGAGAAAATGTTCATACACAGTTTACAACCCATGCTTTGGAATCTACGTCGTTTTTTGTTTTCTCAGAATTTTCATTAAAAATGGAAATTGTTTAACTAAAATAATGAAAGCAGTGGCAATAAAAATAGCCTTATTTGCAACACAAGTAATAATAATAAGACATATAAGAAAATATTTGATGAATTTTAAAAAATATATGTTTTATTTCCATGACCACACATAAGAGAAATAAGTAGATTGCCATTTATTATAGGACTTGCTCCTGTTTGTATCTTTCAATAACTAAATCTGAGCTTACTTATATTTATTTCTGATATTAAAATGGATATCCTCAGGTTTTCAGAGTGGATGGTATACCTGTGCAAAGGAACAACCACAAAAACTAGATATTTGCTATAGGCTCTTGCAACTAGAATATGAAAGACAGAATACAAGGGACCACCTAGATAAAAGAACTTACCCTGATTCCAGAAGTACAAACCCAAAGCAGTAATGGCTGAGTGGCATGCAAGCTTTGTCCATAGTAATAAACATATTGTCCATCTAGAACTAGTGATGAGTGGTGTCCCTCGGGAGTCTGCACTGAGAGTGTTACAGTTCAGTATCTCCACTGATGACCTGGACAGTGGGACTAAATACATCCTCAGTAACTTTGTGGATGATCCCAAGTTCAGTGGTGCAACAGAAATATTGACAGTAAGAAATGTCATCCAGAAGTACTTGGGCAGGCTTGAGAAGTCAGCCCATGAGAATCTTATGAAGTTTAACAAAGCCAAGTCCCAGGTTCTGCACCTGAGTCAGAGCAATCTCAAACAGCAGTGCAGACTGTGTGATGAACGAATAGAGAGCTGCTCTGCAGAGAATGACTTGGGGGTGTTGGTGGATGAAAAACTAAATATGAGCCAGCAATGTGCACCTGAAATGGAGAAAGCCAGCAGTATCCTGGGCTGCATCAAAAGAAGCATGGCCCATCGGGAGAGGGAGGTGATGTTCCACCTCTGCCCCTCTCTCATGAGACCCTGTCTGGAATATTGTATCTAGATTTTGGGCCTTTGACACAGGAAAGACATAGACTTGTTAGAGCAAGTCCAAAGGATAATCATGAAGACTACCACCGGGCTATAGTGCCTCTCCTCTGAAGACAGGCTAAGAGAGTTGGGATTGATCAACCTGGAGATCAGAAGATTCAGGGGAGATCTTGTAGGAAGCTTCCAGTACTTAAAGGGAAATTACAAGAAAACTGGAGAGGGACTTTATCACAAGTGTAGTGGTACGATGAGGATTAATGGCTTTAATTATTATTATTATTATTTTAAAGGAAGATTTAAATTACATATTAAGAAGAAATTCTTTATTATGAGGGTGGTGAGACCTGGGAACAAGTTGCCCAGGGAAGCTGTGAATGATCCACCTGGAGGTGTTCAAGACTAGGTTGAATGAGAGTTCAAACAACCTGATCTGAGGTCCCTTCCAATCCCTGTGATTCTGTGATTGTGTGATTTTATGATATTCTAATTATTTACCCAAAGCTAAAATTGTAGCCTTGGGATTCGTTGCACTGAGTGATCCATGTGTGTCCTCCTAGGCAAGAAATGAAGATCTGAAAATCTTTTCTCAGTATGCTCAGGAAAAATTGTGGTGCTTACTGCTAGCCAAAATCTCTTTGCTGAAATATTTTGTAGTAGTAATCAGCTATTAATAAAATCAAGCTCCAAATGCCTTCCTAGCTATATTGTAACTTTCTTTCTTATGACTGAAAGCAATTCTGAACTGTTTTTTTTTTGTTTTTGTTTTTGTTTTTGTTGCTGTTGTTGTTTGTGGGTTTGTTTGTTCGTTTGTTTGTTTTCCTGAAGCTCTGTATGACTGGGAAACAAATGAAGAAAATTAATACTAAGACAAATTCCACTGCCCCTAAAACAGCATTATAGAATATAGGAACATCTGAATATTGCCTACAATCTATATAACAGATTGATTTATTCTCAGTGAAATCTATCTTGAGTTATCATGGTGATCAGCATTCAATCTGTGCCTTGTGTATCGGAAAATGACTGCTCCCTAAAAGAAGGAGAGCAATGCCAGTAACAAGCTCCCGTGTTTTGGACTGTGCAGTGGTTTTCTGAATTCCTTTGCTTTCCTCTGCTTCAGAGAAGACAGTAGCTGTTATGATCCCAGGGAAAATGGAAGAAGATATTTGGGAAAGAAAGGTGTGTAATTTGGAGAACAATATAGCAAAAAGAGCAGTGATTTTTTTCCGTTCTTTTCTCCTCCAACTCCCAGAGTACTCTCTTATTTTTCACCTCTTGGACGAGCTTCATTTTGTAACTGTTATATAAGACTCTGGGCTATGCAGTTATTTTCATCCTCTCGATAGGTGCTGTCTCTGAGAGGAGTGTCTCAATTGAAACATCTCACATAAAAATTTTAGGTACAATTGTAATTTAGAAAAAGTAGCCTGATTCTGTTTTGGATGTAAGTAAGAAAATGAGAGAAAAGTCAATCACGTTTTGAATAACTCTTCCTTAATGAAGAAACTAGAAAAAGAAAAAATGAGATCTTTCCATTATTAAATTCAAGCAGATTTTGGTTGATCAAAGTTCAGACTGACAGATGGTTCTCTTCAGTGATGTAGACCCATAGTCATAAATTAAAATTCATAAACAAATAAACAAACAGACAAAACATCTGGACACAAAATAAGTTGTATAAATAAATCAGAAAAATAATATTGACATACCACTGCACAATCAATTAAAAAAAAAAAAATAAAATCCCACAATAAAAGAAGTGTAAAAAACGAAGGATGAAAAAAAAAAAAAAATAGTTTTCACTGACTTAGAACCAGTGAACAAGCAAAAGAAACAAATTTGAATGAATGGAAATATCTGGTCAGACACAGCAAGGAATATATTAATAACAGACAGTTATTAATATATAATATATTATTAACGGACAGAACTGAAAAAACAAAGTGATTATTTTATTTGTTGTGAAGATGTTCCATTTCCTCTTAGGATGTAATCTCAAATAGCCCTTTCTTGTATGCTATTAGTTCTCTGGAAATAGTTACACTTACAATGTAGTGGACAAGTCAGAAGAACTGAGAGGCTTGTGATTCCTAAGGTGGCTACCAGCCCATGCTAAAGTTGCTATCCCATTTCATCTATTGATCTTCCAGATGTTTTGGATAAAAACTTTTTGTACAATTGAATCTTAAACAAAAGAGTTTAGTTTTCATAACCATGACGTCAGATTGAACCTAGCTGAATGTGAAATTCACAGATCACACTCACAGAATCAGATTGTTCTTTCAAAATTCAGTCAGAATCTACAGCATATGAACACTGGTCATTGCCTTTTGCTGCATGTTACCATTCTTGGGTAACTCAAATTCCAATAACATTGGCAAGGTTCTTGAAGATTTATTCCACTAAACGATATCATCATATGTTACTCTAACAGTTAAATCAGCAATCAGCTAAGCACCACAGAGCTATTTACTCTTTCCCCCTCAGTGGGATATGGTCAAGAATCAGAAATAAAAAGATAAAACTTTTGGGTTGAGATAAAGCTAGCTCAATAGGGCATTCTTCCTATTATTAATAGTAGAAATAAATTAATAATAAGAAAAATACAAAACAAATAATGCACAATGCCATTTTTCACCTCTCACGAACCAATGCCCTGAGAACTGTCAACACCCACCCCTGGTCAAGTCTTCATATTTTTATTGTTGAGCATATTGCCTTGTGTAGAATATCACTTTGGCCAGTTTGTGTCAGCTGTTCTGGCTGTGCCTCCTCCCAGCTTCTTAGAATCATAGAATGAAAAGTTTGGAAAAGACCTACAGGATAATCTAGTTCAACTATCCTCCCACGATCACTTTACCACAAGCTACTAAAACATATCTTGTAGTGCCTCACCCAGACACCTCTTGAACACTGTCAGGGACAGCAAATCCACCACCTCCCTGGGCAGGCCATTCCAGTGCCTGACCAATCTATGACAGAAAAAGTTTCTTCTTATGTCTAATCCAAATCACCTCCAGCACAACGTGCATCCATTTCCTTGTGTTCCATTTGTTATCTTGGAGAAGAGGCCAAACCCCTACTCATCACAACCTCCCTTCAGGAAGTTGTAGAGTGCAATGAGGCCTCTTCCGAGCCTCCTCTTCTCCACACTAAACAATCCCAGCTCCCTCAGCCGCTCTTCATACGACCTGTGCTCCAGACCCCTCACCAGTTTTGTTGCCCTTCTCTGGACATGCTCCGGGGCCTCAATGTCTTTCTTGTAGTGAGGGGCCCAAAACTGAACACAGTACTCAAGGTGCATCCTCACCAGTGCTGAGTACAGGGAGATGATTACCTCCATGCTCCTGCTGGCCACACTATTTCTAAGGCAGGCCAGGATGCCGTTGGCCCTCTTGGCCACCTGGGCACACTATCAGCTCACGTTCAGCGCATCATCAATCAACATCCCCAGGTCCTTTTCCTCTTCACAGTCATCCAGCCACTCATCCTCAAGCCTATAGCGCTGCATGGGGTTATTGTAGCCAAAGTGCAGGACTTGGCACTTGGCCATGTTGAACCTCATCCCATTCACCTCAGCCCAGTGAACCAGCTTACCTAGACCCCTTTGAAGGGCCTCCCTACCCTCACGCAGATCGACACCACCTCCCAACTTGGTGTCATCTGCAAACTTACTGAGAGTACACTCAATCCCCTCACCTAGGTCATCAGTGAAGATATTAAACAAAGTGGGCTCCAGTACCAACCCCTGGGGGACACCACGTGAAACGGATCACCAGCTGGACTTAACTCCATTAACCATTACCCCTCCTCTATCCAGTTCCTTACCCAAAGAAGTGCATATCTGTACAGGCCACAGGCAGCCCCAGGAGAATACTGTGAGAGACTGTGTCAAAGGCTTTGCTGAAGTCTAGGTAGACTACATCAACAGCCTTTCCCTCGTCTACCAGTCTGGTCACCCAGTCATAGAAGGAGATGAGGTTGGTCGAGCACGATATGTGCTGGCGGAGCGTGATCCCCTGGATACCGTGCACGTGTCGTGTGATCTCACCCGAGATGATTTGTTCTATAAATTTCCCTGGTACTGATGCCCAATGGGCCTGTAGTTCCCCGGATCCTCCTTATGGCCTTTCTTGCAGATTGGAGTCACATCGGCAAGCCTCCAATCCTCTGGGACCTCTCCAGATAACCAGGAGCGCTGGTAGATGGCTGAGAGCAGCTCAGCAATCACCCCCTCCATCTCCATCAGCACCCTAGGCTGGAGCCCGCCCAGTCCCATGGACTTGTGACAGTCCAGATGGAGGAGGAGATCTCTAACTGTCTCCACCTGAATCACCAGGGGTGTATTCCGCATAGCATTCCAGGCTTCCAGATCAGGGCGTAAAGTGCCCTGAGGATAACTGATCTAATTATTAAAGGCAGATGTAAAGGTGGTGTTGAGGACCTCAGCCTTCTCCTTATGTTTACTGCTCACATTCCCCGCTCAAGGGGCATCAAGTAAAGCATAGAAATTCTCCCTGGTTCTTCTCTTACCGTTGATATATTTGAAAAAGGATTTCTTGTTCTTTTTTACTGCAGTGGCCAATCTGAGCTCAAGTTGGGCTTTTGTCTTTCTAACTTCCTCCCTGCATACCTTAGCATCTTCCTTGTAATCTCCCCAGTTAGCCTATCTCTTCTTACAGAGGACATAGATGCTCTTTTTCTTCCAGAGACTCAACAATAGTTCTCAGCTCATCCACACCGGTCTTCTTGCCTTACAACTCACCTTACAGCATTCAGGGACAGCCTGTTCTTGTGCTTTTAAGATTTCCATCTTGAGGAGCGTCCACGCTTCCTGGACCCCTTTACCCTTAAGGAGAGACTCTCAAGGGACCCGTGCTACAAGCATCCTGAACAAGTTAAAGTCCGTCCTCTGGAAGTTCAAGTTAGCAGTTTTGCTAGTCATCCTTCTGACATCTCCCAGAATAGAGAATTTTACAGTTTCATGGTCATTCTGCCCAAAACAGTCCCCAACTTTCACATCTTCCACCAGTCCTTCTCTGTTAGTGAGGAACAGGTCTAGCAGGATGTCTTGCTCCAGTTTATCATAGGTGGAGGAGATTCTTTGATATATGTATACCCAATGTGAGATTAAGAAACAATGATTCAAATACTGGTTTGACCAGTTTATTACAAATCTTAATCAGGGAGATGAGGAAGAGGAGGAACGTAACTATTATGAATTAGCATGATGGGGAAGGGAAGTCGGGCAAAGATAGGAAAGAAGCAAGAATTGCGTAAAGCAGGAACAGTCACCAGCAAGATCTAGCAGCAGTCCTCTTGCATACTGTGATCTGAGGCAGGGGGAGTGCAGCAGCAGCGTGGCTGGCCTTAGGCAGCAAGCAGGTACCAGGAAGAAGCAGCAGGGTGTCATGGTTTTACGATTTTTGGTTTTCAGCATTCCACATCATAACATCATGTAGTGCACTGGGACTTAAAGTGTTAATGCTCCAGTTCCAGGTACCTGTTCCCCAAAGAAGAACTACTACATGTCCTGGGGGGCCACACAGTCAGAAAGAAAGATACATCAGGGAAGTCACGGGATCTCGCTCTCGAACACGAACTGGTCGTATTTTTTTTTCTTTCTGTCTATTTTATTTGATTTATTAGTCTCAATTTCAATTAGATTGTATTATATTGTGTTAGCTTTCATTCCCATATCATAGTAAAATAAGTTTTCCTCCTTAGATCACTGCCACTGTTCTTTTTTTCTTCCTCGAGCCCAGCTCCCATCTCACTACCCCTTTCCTTTTTTCCTTCCTATTTTTGGGGGCCAGGGGGCCCGTGGACCTACTGCTCCCCTGTCACAAGCATAGATTGATCTAGATAACTCCATGACAGGGGGAGAACAGCAGCAGAGTGGCTGGCCTTAGGCAGCAAGCAAGTAGAGCACAGAGCAAGTCCAGGAGGGAGAGGCAGACTGTGAGGCTTCTCATGTCAGAAACCCTGTCTTCACAGTTGTTGGTCCCTTCTTTATCCCTTCTTCTGTCAGCATGGCATTCCTGGGTGCTTGGGTAAGAGTCATATTCAGTATCTCCTGAGATGGCTATCTCCCTCGAGATAAGCCCGCACAAAAGACTGCTTCCTGGCCAGTAGCAATCTCCAGCTTCAATCTCTCTCTCATTGCCCCTGGCCTATATCAAATCTTCAGACAGCAGATTTACCAGGATTTGCCTGGACTTATCCATCTGCCTCTCAAACAAAGGATTTCTCAACCTTTGCCCAGGACTTGCTTGGACTTGTTCATCTGTGTCCTCAGCAAACTTTGAGACAATGGTGCAAAAGAATAGTGTCTTACACAGGGCTCCACCCCTGGTAGTCTCTCATACCAGCTGCATAAGGAAATTATCTTTCAGGCACTCTAGATACCTCCTGTACTGCTTCCTCTGTTGTGTGTGTTATATTTCCAACTGTGCTGTATTTCCAACATGTATAAGGGAAGTTGAAGTCTTCCATGAGAATGAGTGCTGGCAATCACGCAACTTCTGCAAGCTCCTCATAGAACGTCTTCTTCATCCTGATTAGGCAGTCTATAACAGACTCCCACCAAAACGTCACCCCTTCCAGCCTTCTCCCTGATTGTTACCCACAGACACTCAACTTTATCATTCCCAACCCCAAGCTCTTCAACATCAAAGCACTCTTTAACATAAAGAACCACACCACCACCATTCCTTCCTTGTCTATCCCTTCTGAACAGCTTGTAGCCATCTATCACAGCACTCCAGTCATGGGAGTGGTCCCACCATATTTTGGTAATAGCTAATAAGTTATAGCTAGCCTGACACACAATCACTTCCAGCTCCTCCTGCTTGTTACCCATGCTGTGTGCATTGGTGTAGACGCACTTCAGCTGAGTCATCTGCCTCACCCCCAGCTCAAGCATTGCTCCACTAGGCTCACCCCTGGTGAGCCCTGTTTTGTCCCCTTCCCCCCGTCATAGCTAGTTTTAAGTTACTTTGACAAGCCCTGCTAGCTTCTGTGCTAGAACTCATTTCCCCCTGAGATAGGTGGGTTGCATTGATGGACAACATGCCAGGGGCCAAGTAAACTGCTGTAGGGTAAAAAACAAAAAAAAAAACCAAAAAAAAAACACACACGAAGTTCCAGTCTCAACACCAGCCTCTGAGCCAATTATTCATTACCTGCGTTTTCCAAGCCTGCTCCATGTCCCTCACTGCCCCTGAAGGTATAGAATAAAAGATCATTTGTGCTCCCACTTCTTGAACTAAACGCCCTAAACCCCTTACATCTCTTTTCATAGTTTGCAGCCTTCTCCAAGTGATTTCATCACTGCCCACCTGAACTATGAGTAAGTAATGGGAAGTAATCAATGGACCAAACTTGTCCTTCTATACCTCCAGCCTCCTCACCGTCAGGAAAGCATGAGAAGCTGAAACATCTTTGACATAATGTAAACACTGCTCAACAATAACTTAAATATCAGTGTGTTGTCTGTATAATTCACATCTTAAATCCAAAACATCACCAAGCCAGCTACTACAAAGAAAATTAATTCCATCAATTCCATCACAGTCTAAACCATAATATAGGTATGCAGATAAGACATTTCTGGGTGGTTCATCATTGACCTATTTGAAATGTTGTTGTACTTCACATTATTTATTAAAAAAAGAAAAAAAAAGAAAAAATACTCAAGTTTCTGAGCTTTATCATTCTTCAGTACAAGAAGAAATCAAGTCCAACATCACAGATTCCAGTGGCAAAACCTTTCACTAAGTTTTTTAAATTTCATTTCACATATTTCCATCTTTTCTAGAAGTATTGTTTAGGGAAAAAAAGTGGACACAAGGGGGAGACAAAGACCCTTGAAATGAAACTATTTACTTGATAACATTGTTATTGAACAAAAAAGTAGGAACAAATTGCAAATACAGCATTTGAAGCAGGTGAGTAAAGTAACTTGAATTGAAAACCAACTACTAAAGTTCAAGCATTTTAATCATGGAAAAGGTAATTATATTTTTAGCTCAGTTTGTTTTAATGGAACATCCAAAGTTTATGATGCTTTTCCTTTAAAATTTGTACATAAGCAAAAACACAAATTTCCCATTAATTTTTATTAAATAAATAAATAATGATGTCCTAATAGAATTTTATGATGCAGCTTCTCCTTTATTCTTACTTCATTTTTCTTTTTTTCCTGTTTGAAATTGTTTTATTTTAGGGCAACGTTAATGATGGTATGTCAAAGAAAAGTGAAAGATAATCTGGACTGCATATATATATATAATTTGCTGTTGCTGACAGTAAGACACTTCAGAACTCCAAAAATAAAGATAGAAGAAAATTAATGCTCCTATCATTTTAACATGGAATGACTAATTTTTAATTTTCTCAATGGATCAATAAGGATTGTCCTTATCGCATGGAGAAAATATAAACCTGTTTGTGGTTGCAACTACATGGCTCACATGAAACTGTATTTCATGCCCCTTGAAATTAGAGAATATTCCTTCTTTACCAGACTGTACACTTGAGGAATCAGACAACTGGTTATATTTCTCAGCTATCAATACCACCTAGTTCTATCTACATACACACAACTTAGTAAAACAATTGAAAGATTTTGGAAATTAGGGTCATACTTCTACTCACATTAATGTTTCCAGAAATTAATTAATAAAAAGGAATAAGTCTTCAGTTTAGCCATGCTGAAACTGAAGAAATACCTATCTGATTTGTCTTTATCTTTGCTTTAGTTTTGTAACAAAAGCATTCACATATCAATGGACTTGAGAGGTCAGCAATGAGAACCACATGAAGTTCTACAAGACTAAGTGCCAGGACATGCGCAGAAGCCAGGGAAATTACAAAAACCAGTACATATTAATTGATTGAGGATTGTCCTTCAGAAAAGGTCTAAGATGAACAATTCAGTATGAGCTGGCTGTGTTCACTTGCAACCCAGAAAACCAACTGTATCAAAGGAAACACTATCATCAGGACAAGGCATGTGATTGTCACTCCCTACTCCACTCTCATGAGACCCTCCCTGGAGTACGTTCAGCTCTGGGGCCCACAACATAACTGCGTGGACCTATTAGAGGGAGTCCAAAGAAGGGCCACAAGGATGATCATAGGGCAGGAGCACTTCTCCTCCTAGGACAGACTAAGAGAGTTGGAATTGTTCAGCCTGGAGAAGAAAAGGTTCCATAGAGATCTTAAAGCAACCTTCCAGTACTTAAAGGGAAAGTACAGGAAAGATGAAGATGGACACTTTATCAGGGAGTATAATGACAGAGAAAGAGGTAATTATTATAAAGAGAATAGATTTATAGTCAATATAAGGAAGATAAAGGATAGTAAGACATTGGAACAGGTTACCCAAAGTTGTGGATGTCACCATCCTGGAAGCGTTCAAGGTCAGGTTGCTTGAGCAACCTGATCTAAGGAAGGGTGTCCCCATCCATTACAAGGGGGTGGAACCAGCTGATCTTTAAAATTCCTTCTAACCATAACAATTTTAGGCTTCTATTATTATATATAAAAAAGAAAGAACCTACTGAGTACTCTTTGCTCCAAATAACAGTTTTTAGTTTAAGTCTTATGCTGAAAAGAGAGGGAGTAAAATCTAGAAGTACTTAAAAATTGACTCCCTTAATCAATGGGAACAACATTCTCACAAATATCAGTAGTCACAATAAAGATATAAATGTCCCATATTATAAATGCTGTCTTGAAATTAAGTTCATATTTAACTGTGCTGAAATACTGACACTCACATACCTTCAGTATAAAATCAGCTGTGAACAAAGTATTTCCTCTGGTTTTAAAAATAAATCAATTAACATAATAGAAAGTATCTCCACAGCAAAATGTGATAGAATAGGGACTGCTTCTTCCCCCATTACGTGCTAACACAGTGATGAATGAAGGTGTCTGTCTTATCTCTCAGTTACTTAAGAAAAATCATTTATAAGCAACAAGTATCTTCCATCGGGAAAAAAAATAATGGAAGGAACAAGCACTTTCAAAATCACTTCAAAAAATGTTTCACACACTACTACTTCTCAGTTCCATTAGCATTCCAACTTCTTCTCAGCCATATGAATTAAAAATAAACATACAAATAAATAAGTGTTACAAATAAGTCTTTAGAAGGTTGGTTTGTTGTTTTTTTTTTTTTTTTTTTTTTTTCATTTTGTCCATATAGCAATAGTAAAAAGAGATAGAGAAAACTGGAAATTTACATTTTTCACCTACTTTTTCTGGTCTGTATCTTTTTAATGTTTATTTAAAAATGGAACTCACTGACTCATACAACTTATGTTTAGAGTTAGGTAGTATTCCTCTCTAAGCAGAAAAGAGAATATTCTGAAATATAACTAGCTTAAACATCCTGAAATGGAACAATGAATTTCAGGACTGCAAACAGACAGTTATTTTCAAAGGTACCCTGTTTATGGGTAGAAAAACATGAAAGCTGAATAGATGGAGAAAGAAAAACATACACGAAATACTCTGTCAGATTGCCACAGTGAAAAATAAATAAGACTTCTCAGACACATTCAAAGTTAAGCTGCCATGGAATTCTGAAAGGAATCACACAATTCAAGAGCTGTATTACACACAGGAACATAAAGTAGTTTTCAAGTACTACAGTCAAGTAGTACCATTACTTCTAGTCTCTACTTCAGATCTGCAAGTGAAGGAAAGGAAATATATTACTACAAATTAACTTAATTATGCAGTGCTTTACAAAGTAAAAAGAAATCAATACAAATAATAAGTCATTAACTGTCCACTTAATAGAGAGAATTACTTAACACAGCATAAGCATTAGGAATCCATATTTCATAGTATGTATCAAAGTAGGAAAAGTAGAAATTTATAGATGAAGTCCAGATTTGCTTTTTCCATATCAGGTTATATAATCAAAGAATATTAAAATAGCATATAATCAAGGAATATTGTATAATCAAAAAATATTAAGATGTTAGTATAATGAAATAAACGAGAGCTATGCAAAGCAAGGCAAAGAGAATAGATAGAATGCTTAGCCATATCATGAGCTCACTCAGGAAACTCCAGTAGACTGGTAGTCAGCTCTTAAATGGTCTAGGAGAGGTGGAGCCAGGCTCCACCCCTTCCTGCAGCACAGGTGAATTGCTTTCACCTGTGCTCCCAGGGTTGACTCATTTCTCGCCTCAGGTGATTAATCAGAGATTCAGGCTGTGACTCAGCAGTTCCCATACACAGGTCAACTGTTTTTGTAGAAATGTGGATTAATTCTCTTTATGACCACTTTAGATCATGCATAATATTGATTGCGTCCCTAAATGCGAACCTTCTATCAAAATTAGCTTTAGAATTATTTAGGATAAACTGTGCTAAGTCCTGGTTGAACTCTTAATTATTTTGGACATTTAGCGAAATTTTGCGTTCACCTTTCACAGTTCATTATCTTCTGATTTTTGCACCATTTACAACCAGCAGTTGTAAAGCCCTCATTTTATTTTCTTTTTTTTTAAAAGGCAATTGTTATTTATTTGACATTCTCAGTAAACCAGTGATCCTCATTTTGATGCTGTTACTAAAAGTAGGCTTTTGGATGTTTCTGTAGTTTCTAGTACTGGAGGAAAAGCAGTTAAAGGCATATACTGAAGGCAAGAATGTATATTTTGTACTAGAATACACATGGGAGTAAAAAAAAATATGCTTTCTTTTCAATATTTATATTTTTTTTATTTTTATAAGGTAGCATTTGAACTATTTAAATTAAAATATCTAATTGCAAAAACATCAAGTCAGACACCTAAAAACTGGATTTAATATGAAAAAATATACTTAAAAGTTATATATTTCAGCTAAAAATGGAAAATGATTATCTGGAAAATGATATATATATATTTTTAGTAGTTTGTTAAATATCTCCGTGAACCCAAAGATATGTTCTTTTCGTAAGTAACTTATGGGGCTTTTTGTCACAAATTTGTCTAGTTCTAGCTTAACAGTTTGAGGGGTTTGTTTGTTTGTTTGTTTTTTCCATTTGTTTAGGTTTTCTTGTTTTGTTTTACTGGCTTTTCTAATACATGATAAAAAGCTTTTCCTCTAAGGAAATATGGATTTGAATTTGTTCTCTCAATAATTTTGCTTGAATAATTATCAAATATGATTAGATAAGAATGCAATGTTCATAGAATTGTAGAATCATAGAATCATAGAATCACTCAGGTTGGAAAAGACCTTAAAGATCATAAAGTTCAACTACAACCTAACCATACTACCCTAACTCTAACAACCCTCTGATAAATCATGTCCCTGAGCAATGTCTCTTCATTGACCACAGTTGAAGTCATACGTGTTTGTCAGCCCACAAAATTCTACCAGTAGAAGCATCTTAAAAATACTGTTTACAAAACAGTTAAAAATTTATAGATCCATAAGCAAAATCACAGATGAATATATGGGTATTAAATTTTATTCTACAGAGATCTGAAATGTTTGAAACACTTAGTACAGTAAAAGAGTTTTGGCTTAGTAATGTTGCTTGATGTGACATACATAACCCTGATAGATACAGAAGTAAGAAACAGACAATGAAGATACTTGAGGATTTGTGACTCTCAAAGATGCTCTCAGAAAGTCCTCATCAGTGATTCTGCTCCTCTGAATCCTGGAGGTCTTCAGTTGCGTTATGCCTTGCTGAATTGTCCAGTTATTTCTTCTGACACTAAGCAAGAGATGAGAAAAAGAAAATAAAAAAATAAAAAATAAAAAAAATTTTAAAAAAATGGAAGAAGCAAAAAAGAGAGACAGATTGACATAAGGACAAGAAATGGATTTCTGTTCAAGGAGCTCTAAAATTCTTCCTGTCTTGTAAAGCATTTCCTATTGCACAAGACAAATTACGCTTCATAATCTTCAGCTCCTATTATACAAAATGTTCCCTATACAGACTATACAGAGAAAGATAGAAAATGAAAACTGCAATTTGTATGCACAAATCCATCTATATTCATAGCTGTAAAGTACAGGTAGAAATTTTACTAATTTGAATCTTGACCAAATAGTCTTTGGATTTAAACTTACAAGCACATTTATTTGAAACAATATTCATGTCAGTAGAGCCTTTGGCCTGCGAGAACCCAAACATTTTAAGTACTAATCTTAAATGAGCTAGGGAAAATATATCAGACAGATTTTCTCAATAGAAATCTAGCAACAGTGAATTCACAGGTTTGCTGCCTGCTTGATCCTAATGTAGCTTGATCTCCTTAAGTTTTATGGCAAGGAATTACAAATGTTGTTGATGTATTACTATGAACACATTTTTCCCTCATTTCCACTTTAAAAATTTTAATTTTTTTTTGTTATTTTTTAAATATTTCAAGAAAACAAATAAAAATAGATCCTTGTATTTATTACCTTTGTTCAATCACTCAGTGTTAATTATTTGGTAATTGAATTGTTATGTTTTTACTTTATAAAGGCTTTTTTTTTAGAAGGAGCAGGAACAAATTGCTGCTACTGCTAAATCACACAGCTTACAGGTAAGTAATGATCTTCTGAAGCATTCAGTTTTGGAAATAATGTGTGGGATTCATCTGCCTTTACTGTAGATATTTGAAAGTTACACCTTTTAATCCTTCCTTCCCTTTCAATTAATGCATATAAACCCCTTCTAGAGCACAGTTAACTGCTTAATATGTAGGGCACATAAGAGTAGAGGAGTTCATGTTTTAAAACATCTGTACCCAGACATTTGACATAGGAAGGATCCTTAAATGGCCATATCACATCAGAGTTTTATACATATGTATGTAACGTTAGGCAATTCCATGCAGTATGATACACCAAATATTTTAAGGAAGAACTGTAAGACCCAAAAGTACAGCAGGCTTTGATACTAAAATTAAAACATATTCCAGAACATATAAATTATATAATGTTACTATGCAAAAATTTTCTTTCTTGTGAAATGGTATGTCAAACACTTGTTTGAATTACTTAGTACTGACAAACTGAGTATATGTTATGGTTTAACACCAGCAGGCAGCTCAATACCACACAGCCACTCACTTACCCTAGATGGGATGGAATAGAGAACTAGAAAGATAAAAGTGTGAGAACTTATGGGCTGAGATAAAGACATCTTACTAGGTAAAGTAAAATATGTGTACACAGGCAAAGAAAAACAAGAGGTTCATTTGCTACTTCCCACAGGGAGACAGATGTTCAGCCACTTCCAGAAAAGAAGGACACATCATGTATAATGGTTTCTTGGGAAGACACTCACCTGAAGGTATAGGTTGATTGATGCTCAGCTGAACGTGAGCCAGCAGTGTGCCCAGGTGGCCAAGAAGGCCAATGGCATTCTGGCCTGTATCAGAAATAGTGTTGCCAGCAAGAGCAGGGAAATGATCATCCCTCTGTATTCAGCACTGGTGAGACTGCACCTCAAGAATTGTGTTCAGTTTTGGGAAGGAGATGATGGAGTCACTGACCCTGGAGGTGTTCAAGAAACATGTAGATGTTGTACTGAGGGACGTGGTTTACTGGGCAATATCATTGATAGGTGGACAATTGGACTGGATGATCTTAGAGGTCTTTTCCAACCTTGGCGATTCTATGATTCTGTGATTCTATGATCTCTAGACATCATTCCTTCATCTTTCTTTACCCCAGATTTTACTGTTGAGCATGGAATCATAAAGTAATAATAAATTATTAGTAATAAATCAATAAAGTATGGAATATCAGTTTGGTCTGTTTTAAAATCCCTTAACTTCCAGTTCTTTATATTTTCACTTGAGTCATATTCATTATGCAATAGATGAATTTTCATTTAAAAAAAAAAAAATCGACATTTAACAGAACATGGAAAAAAGTTACTGATTTTTGCCTTTAGAAACATTCTGGATTTCTTATAGAAAAATTTTGAGAATTAAGTATACCAGTGAATTACTGACAACTTTTTTATTGTTTAAATATGTTTAGAAGTATTGTTCTGTGGAAGAAAAACAAAACTATTGAACAGTAATAAACAGCTTCACACAGAGAATCATCACAGTGATTCTATATTTTGCCAACATAATAATGCTAGATAGAATTTTATTCAAAAGAGCCTAAGGAAGTTACAGATCTAATTACCATTAAAATTCAGTAATAAATTTGCATTTGCTAGTTTGAAAGTAACTGCTAGTATGTGTGTGTATCTTTCTATGTTTTAACATATATATGTAAATATCTACATGTACATGTATGTTTCAATACATATGTACTTTCAATACAACAGGAAACAGAATGAATAATACAGAATGTGTTATCAGCTATTTCATCACCATTCTATCTGAAAAGAATTCCTAAGACATCCCTATACTGGTGAGAAATATCTTCAATGGAATATTCTAATTCTAACACTGTCCTACAACTACAATTATTTGCTGGTTTCCCTTATTATTGATAAAAGGATGAATGTTTCCTTTTGTTGTACTCATTATTACCCTGGCATATTTTTCAATGACTATATATTTATTTTAATATCTTCTACTTGCATCAAATTTTGCCACATATGATTATTAATTTTCTTGATCTGTGACATCTCCTCCCAGCATTCTAGAGGACTTCATGGTGTTTGGTTGACATACAGGACAAAGAAGAGTATTAAGATAAGACTGATTTAAAACACATATGTGAGCTAATCAAATCATTATTTTACTTGTGCTGGACATATCAAGGAACCAAAGGAAGGTATTAGCAGCTATAATAATCACATATCCTATAGTTCTTATCATCTGTGCTATGTTTTCTTCTTTTAACATTCTTGGAATTATTTTGATCTGCTGTTACTGTGTAGTTTATCTTAGAATTTGAATGTAAATATGTGTAATTGCTCACTGGAACAATCTCCCAGAATAAACACTGCAACTCATCTGGGAACATGAGGATAGCACAATGAGAAATCAAGCCAAAGAATTACAGTTTCTCATAAGGGCGCATATAGAATGACCCAATGACCCACCAGTTTTTATTTTCCTGGAATGTTTCTTACATTCTACAATAAGGGACATACAACCGTGTCTTGAGTTAGTTTACCAGCCTGCTTCTGGATGTTGTGCCATTAACATAACTATTCAGTTTGCAGTTCATATCACTGTTCATCTGTTTGACTGATACTTTAAAATCCTGTCTATGAGGATATTTTAAAAGACAACATCAAAAGCTTTACTACAGTCAAAATAGACATCATTTGCTGTCCTTGCATCTTCCACAAAACTAGTCAGAATAATCAGGTTATCCTTTTCCAGGATTCTCAGGTGAGGCTGACCAATATGTAGTTCTGCAGATCCTTTTCCTTGACCCTCTTGAAGACAAGTGATATTTGCATTCTTCTGGTCCTCAGAAACCTCTTTCAGTCACTATGATCTTTGAAGGACAGCCCTGTCCACAACATCCTCATATGATTTTTGATTACTCTTTACATGGCTCCTACTTCTTACAAGGTTTGCCAACTTGCAAACAAAAGTACTATTGCCCCACTTAGGTGAAACCTTTCACTTCCAAACAGTCATCAGTCTTCAAAGTGGGTTCCATAGAAACAAAACCATTGTTGTTGACATCACACAACCAATTGATAACCCATAAGATTTGTCCACTCCTCTTCAAGCCCTTTCTCTGCCATTTATAGGTTTGAGGAGAAGACTGTTTATCATGTCCAGAGCCATGTAGTAACGACCGACAATATGCAGGCCTCTCCTAGTAGTTTTATTAGAGTCTACATGAAAGAGTAGTAGGAGATTGTGCAGCTGTACAAGAGTCAGACAAGCCTTGACAACACTTGTAGAATTTTATAAAATGATCACTGGTTAAGTAGCAAACTTTAGTTATTTGTGTGAGAGGAAAATCATATTCTATAATTACTTGTTTTTTTCTGAGTGCATTTTCTGAGTGCAAATGATAGCATTTTCTTACCAGCTCTTTTCTGCAAGAAGTTAGAAGTATTTCAGAGAAGTGGTGCTAATGTAGACTCATATCATATATTTTAAAGTAGGCAGGAAGTAGGCAGGAAGATGACAAAGAATGTGGTGCTTGTTCTTCCATCAACATTTTTATGGACTGTGAAGCATATAGTTTCATCTGCAGATAGTACAATTTAATGCAAAGAAAAAGGGAGAAAAGATTGTGTTTAGACTTTCTGTGAATGTGATTTAACTTAAATTATATCAAATAATAACGTTTACAGAGGTAGTAGGACTCCTAAATCCACCCCTGATATTCTCTCATCTGCTGCATTAAAGCAGGCTTTCATCCTCCCCAAAGCTGACTATTAAAGGAAGTAGAAATGTTCTTTACCTTAGCAAAGAAATGAAAAGATATACATATGACTAATTCATCTATTTTTAACAATTTTTCTGTAGAACCACTGATGTCCAGAACAAAGTTACATCTTGCTGCAGATAATCTTTTTGAGGTCTTTGTTTTGTATATTCCCAAGAGGGAGAATTAGAACTGTTTTTCAATGTTGTGGGAAGAACAGCCAAAGGTCTGAGGAATGTTTCACATGAAAAACAAACAAACAAACAAACAAATGATAAAATCTCTGAACTATACCACACAGAGTAAGATTTTTTCTAAGTCTGTGGTACAGAATATAGCTACAGAGTCTGCTTTTAAATTTACTTCTCATCCCAGAGTAGTACTGCAGGATGCTCACACTAACATGACGGCTTGAGGTACAAAAAGACAAATTTGAAATCTTAATACAAACAAGAAAGATAGTAGATGGAGTGTATAGATATCTGCCAGAGCATGTTGTTACGCTGAAAAGAAAGTCCTCAGAGAAAAACGAACAGTAAATTATAGGCCAGAGTACTACTGAATGTAGAAACCAAACTCTGAGAAAAGAAGCTATGACAAGATCACAAAATTGAATTAATTTGATATTTAAAAAAAATAATCAAGGGTACAGTTCTGACTTACTCTCTTGTAATTCTACAAAATCCTGTAATTCCAAAAATACTTTTGGAGATATGTCACACTTCAAGTATTTGGTGTTTTTTAACGAAAGAACACTGTCACTGAAATCCACCAATCCAAAGCTGCATGAACAGTTTGCTTTTTCCTCTAAAAGGCAGGATACGCGTAGATGAAACACGCTTGCTTATCTGTACAGACAACTCCTGGTCATTTCTGTATGTGTTAGTCCTGTTGGCCCTCCTGTTAGGCCTTCACCAAATTGGCTTAGTATGAGCCAGGAGAACTGGCAAATCCTGGTTGTTTCAATATGGTGCCAGAAAAAGGCAGAAAATCCATTTGTAGACACCAGCTGGTCTATCCACATGGCCCATAACTTCTCTGCATGGATTTTGCAGCTCAATGAAGATTAGCTCAGGGATCTGTGTGCTCCACAGGCATATCAGTGTTAGTGACTCCTCCGTTTTACCTTTTCTACACTTCATTACAGAAATAAAATTCAACTGCTCTGTATTTTATTCAAGTACTCATATTTGCTGTTGCCTTACCTAATTGACATTGTATTTAATGTGGTCACATTGCACATCAGTGTAACCTACTACTGTTTCAAACCTGTCAAAACAGTCCTAAGAGTACATGCTGGATTTATGTGGCAAAGTTTTGGTTCTGGAGAGGGCTGCAGGACTCCTCTGTGAGGAGAGGCAGTGCTGCCCCACGGCACACAAAGCCAATTCCAGCTGGCTATAATGACCCCACTGCAAGGCATTGCAGCCTAGATGGTGATGCTTTTGGGAAACATATTTGCAAAAAAGCTAAAAAAAAAAATGCTGTGCAGCAGCTGTGGTAGACAGGAATGAGTAAAAATTTATGAAAAGCAATCCTGTAGAAATCAAGGTCAGTGAACGACAGGGAGAAGGTACTCCAGGCACCCAAGTGAGGGCAGCCCATAAAGAAGACCATAGTGAAACAGGCTGTCTCAGTACAGCTCACTAAGGACAGTGCTGGAACAGATATCCTTGCTGCAGGTCATGAAGGACCCCCCACTCCAGGAGGTGGACATAACATCTAGGAGGCTGCAGCCCCTGCAGATCTCATGCAGAAGCAAGCTGCTGACAGGAACTGTGGCCTTTGTTGATGACCCCACAGTAAGTGGTGTGTAGTGACAGAGCAAGGGGCAATGGGCACAAACTGTAAGACAGAAAGTTTCAGACATACATGAGGAAGAACTTCTTTACAGGAACAGGAGATATATTTTCTCTGGAGATATTCAAAACCCACCTGCTTTCCTGTGTGACCTGCTACAGGGAACCTGCTTTGGCAGGGCACTGTATTCAATCATCTCTAGAAGTCCCTTCAATCCCCTACATTTCTGTGATTTTGTGATCAGTCTGCTCCTGAATGACTGTAACACCATGGAAAGGGTCCATGGTTCATGAAAAAGTTTGTTAATTTTGGGATTGTATCCCATGGGAGGGATCCCACATTGAATTAAGGGAGAAGTGAAAGGAAAAAAGAGTGTCAAAGTGTTTCAGACTGACTGCAGTTCCCAATTACATAAGTCCCCTGAATCTCTTGGGGTGGGAAGCAGAGATGGTAGAGGGGTTGGGAATGAAGGAGTGAAGTTGAGCATGGGAATAGAGGAAATGGAGGGAGATGGAGTGGGGGAGGTGTGTGTTTTATCTATTAGTTCCCCACTTTCCTTCTTTATTTGTATTTGACAATAAATTAAATTATCTTTTCCCAAGTCATATCTGATTTACTCATGGTGGTAATTGGTGTGTGATCTCTCTGTTCTTATCTCAAGCCATAGTATCTTTCATCTTTAATGTTCTCCTTTTCTTACTGAGGAGAGTATGTGAGAGTAGCTTGCTGTTTAACCTGACAGTCACTCAAGGTTAATCCACCAAAGGACAACATGAATGCAATTCACGTTATGTCTAATTTATATTAAACACACCATATTCTGCAATATTACTAAATAAGCTGTCATACTCTTTAGTAGAGAACTCTGAATTACTGACAAATTCAAAGTTATGATAAGCAATTCTGAGTCACACAAGTAAGTTCACAAATCTTCAGAGAAAATACATAATAACAAGTTGCCATGTGTATAAAATTACTTGTTTGTTTTACTAACTGATCATGCTTAGGAAAACAAGCAGCCAAAAAATAAGAGCAACAATACTGTTCTTAGCTCATAGTATTATTAACATGTTAACTTTTTTTTTTATTATTATTATTCAGCTGAGTAACTAAACTTCTTTTGTATAAATTTGTTTAAACTTATTGTTTTTATTTCTATTAATACCATTAGACTCTAGTACAAATAATTGCAGTCATAAAACAGAATTGCCAAAGTGATAAGACTCACTGACTGCTGTGAAACAAGCAGGCTCTGGCTATTATGAACAATCATTGCAGTATGATTAGTGTGTAGTGCTCCAGCACCAGTATTGCTTGCTGCGAGATAATATTTTACTATAATGATGAATCATATTTGCAAATACAGTGATAATATGCACAGGACTGTGTCTACTGGTACTCGCTTAGAAACATTCATTTGCTGATATTTATATCTTTGCCAGTTTATCCATCGCAGAACATTATAAAAATCTTGGAAGCTTTTCCAAGACTGTAAAAAAATATTGTTCATAAACAATAAATGTGACCTGAAAAATGCCTCATTTGCAAAGCAACAATGGTGTTTTATTCAGTTTAGCACAGTGCAGTACTACACTGACAATTTGCCAGTGGTTTTGTGCTGAATTCTAATTGATTGCTTCAGCTTACAAAATTGCATCCTTCATTAATCTAGAATTATGGAAGAATGCAGTCACCTAACTTAACTGGCAATCCTCACAATTGCAGGCATTTCTGAATTTGTTCTGAGACTACTATAAATTGTCTCTACATTACTGCTTTGGTCATTTCCAGTATCCATGAAAATTTCCAGTGGAAGTAAATAGTTATGTCATCTATAAGTCAGCAGGTACATAATTAGAAAAATGAAAGTTGAGTTTCATCCAGCTCTGAACATTGCAATTTAGAATCATCTATTCTGGTCATACTATACTTTCCTGCAGTTTAGTAAATACTTTAAAATTTTCATTCTGTTTCTAGAGATAAGATTCTCTAGATTCTAGAGATATAAGCTACTGCTTATCTCTCTGTACTTCTGACTCAGATTTCACTTTACTACTTAATTGCTCATATTCCTCAAATCTCAAAAAGTTAGGGAAAGAAGGTGAGAATTAGAGAAAATAAAGAAAGAAAAAAAAAAAAAAAGGAAAATATAACAATTCTGAACTAAACCAAAATTCATTTAGGACTTTACAAGCTAACTTCATATGAGCAATTGAAAATTGTTCTTTGGTCTTTGAGAGCTGTGAATGAAGTTTTCTTCTGGTCTTGCTATCCCAGGAAAGAACAAGTATGCCTGTACTTGATCATAAAATATAGATATTTAAAAAACTTTCTATTTACAGTAGCAAGAATTCCAATTCAGGGGCACACAGTGTAAGTGTTGCACAGGAAGAAATGATATATGATTTGCAAGCAAACAAAAAAAGTCTCCACTAAACACAGAACAGAAATTTTCACAATAAAGGTAATCAAATGTTGAGACAGATTGCCCAGGATGTCTGAGAATATCTCTCCTTGGAGCTACTTAAATTTGACAATGCAGTGCTTTGAGAAACCTACTGGAACAATGTAAGTGACATCCCTCAAGGGTGCATGCAGGTACCAATATTAACAATTATCTTCATCAATGCCCACATAGATAGTGGGATTAATTGCATTGTCAACAACTTTGCAGATGACACCAAGGTAATTGGTGTAGTTGATGTATTGCAAATAAGAGATACAATCCAGAAGGACTTTGGTAGTCTTGAGAGGTGGACCTACATAAACCACATAAAGTTCAACAAGGCCATATGCAAGGTCCTGAACATGCTTCCAGGAAAAAGTGCTGGACTACTATGTATTACCCATAGAAGAAAGGGATGGGTAAGAAAAGCACACTTTCAAGGCCTTTAGATTCTGTCTGCTCAATTGAAACAAGCATTGCACAGACAAGCTTGCTCTTCTGCCTGCATTTGCTGTGCACTGGGCTTTGATTTATCCAGAGAATTTAAGATCCTTAAAGGAACTTCTAAAGTCTGTGCAAATTAAGTGTTTAATGTACTGTGGTTGTGATTCCCCGTAGTAGCAAGTACTGATTTCATAATGCCATGTACTTAATTTCAATTTGGTTCATGGATAAGGAAATATCTTGCACTGATAGATTTGGATTTTATCCACACCAATTACTTCAGTGCAGTTATTAATAAGGTATATTTTAAAAATGTTGATAACATCCAACAGAACCAATATTTTAAGTTGGCTGTTTGCTTGTTGGAAAACTTTTTTTTTTTTTTTCCCCAAGCTAGACTTTTGGAGTTTAAACTGGTAGGCTTTGCATCCTGTTTTAGAAGACAGTAAATTAACAATGTAAAATAATAATGTAAAATAGCCTTCCATACATATGTCTAACACATAATTTTGTAATTGAAAGGATTATAATCTTAAAAGATCAGAATATTTTCTAGTATCATACTACCAACATTTACAGTTATTTCCAGAATTGACAAGTTTCATTGTATATGAGTAATTAAATTTCTCTATGCAATCTTTGTTTTTAAATATTATTGGAAGAGAGTTCTGAG
Organism: Phasianus colchicus; assembly: GCF_987193195.1. Lineage (NCBI taxonomy): Eukaryota > Metazoa > Chordata > Aves > Galliformes > Phasianidae > Phasianus > Phasianus colchicus. Next base: position 162,898,627 of record NC_143436.1, read on the forward strand.
GAATACAATAGCACAATGCATAGCTGATGATAACTTTATATGCATTTGCTCCTGTTTAAATAAGGTTACAGTTATACAATGTCATAACACACTGTATACGTTTGTGAAATGTCATAATGACTGTCTTATACTCTCACATTAATCTGCCAAGATTTGCTTTCCCACTAAGGCAAGAAGCATTCTACAGTAACTGCACCGGTAAGCTCAAAAAAAAAAAAAAAAAAAAAAAAAAAAAAAGTTCAGCAATGAGAGAAAAGAAGATTAAAACTAAAGAATAGACAAAACATAGAGTTCAGCAGATTCAACAACCTCTCTGTTGACTCTATTTGCACTGTATCAATGACCCAAATTCTAAGGTTTATAGAAATATATAAAAGAAGTGACTTCATTGAGGAATATTAGAAACTGATCATATCTTTCTGTATTACTATTCTGTAGTTTTCTGTAGTTTTTTTTTTCTCCCTTTGCCGTTGACTTCTAGCTCTTCTGTGTTTTTTCATAAACTCTACTTCAGCCCATTAACAAATCATACCATGCTTATTTCATTCCTTACTTCCTCTCCTTTTTCACCTCTCAAAATACTACTATCACACAGTACTTTCTAAAAGTTTGTGGCTTTGTTGTTTTTTTTCCTTTTTTTTTTTCCTTTTTTTTTTTTTTTTTTTTTTGGTAGTACCATGACTCAAAGTGTTAGTATTGTGTAATGCAATGACTCTAGCAGCAGTGCCTTAGGGCATGGAATAAGTACTGGTATAATCACAGTCTATACAAAACTGAAAAGAGAAAGGGCATAAAAATAAAGCAGATTTTTTAATCATTATATTTCACAAGGTGTATGTTCAAAATGTGAACATGATTGTTATAAAAAAGGAAGTGAGAAAATGCTTCAAAGGTTATTTTCCTCTTACACTGTCACGGAATTAACTAGATCAATCTATGTCTATGATAGGGGGGCAGTAGGCCCCTGGCCTCCCCCCCGCCAACCCCACAAAATGGGAAGGATAAAGGAAAAGGGATAGGTAGATGGGAGCTGGGCTAATGGAAAGAAAACAAACAAACAAATATTAAAAAAAAAAAAAAAAGAGGCAACAATCTATGGAGGAAAACTTATTTTACTAACTACAATATCGGAATGCAATATAACACAATATAATACAATGTAGTTGAAATTGAGACTAATAAATCAAATAAAATAGGAGAGAGAGAGAAAGTTCCTGAGACCAAGTCAAACCTGAAAAGCTTGGTATGCCTAGGAAAGCACCCTCCAACGCCCACTGCAAAGCAGTAAGTCTGCCCAGCCAGGAAGGGCCAGATCCCATGACTTCCATAAATGTATAGGGGAATAGGTACTCAGAATTGGAGCATTAACACTTTAACTCCCAGTGTGCTACATGATGTTATGATGTGGAATACTGAAAACCAAAAATCACTAAACCATGACATACACTCAAATGCTGAAAAAGAGTAGCAGAAGTCATCAGATAAGTTAGGAGGTTAAGAAAATAAGGAACAAGGAAAATGTAAATGCAGGTTTGTTGTCAGATGGTTTGGTTGGTCAGTTTGTGTAGCTTTTTTGTTTGTTTGCTTTTTTCTGTTGTTGCTTCTGATTTTATTTTTATTTTTATTTTATTTTTAGTATAGAATTTTAATGGTGGAAAATTAATAAAGAAAACAAAAACCCTTACTTTAAAAACTATCTTAAGAGCTGAGATATTTTTATAAAATGACATTGATACTCATCTCTAAAAATACCAGTAATACTAACATCATCATAAAATCACTGATGCCTCAGTGTAAGTTAAATTCTCCTTAGCAATAAATTTCTCCTTCTTACCTTTTCTCAAAGATGCACATAAAGGAAATACACAGCAATAAATTAAGTATGGATAATAACTAGAACAAAACTGAGAAGCGATTAAAATTCCAATTGATGATTTCATCAGTCTAATTAGTGAAAGACTGTACAAATCTTTATAGCCAGCGTTCCAAGTGGAATGAGATGCATTACAATTTCACTTACCCATGTTTTCTGAAATTATCAGAACACTAGACAAATGTCTAAAACACTGAATGTTTACAAGAGTTCTGTAAGATTCAACATCTTCTATAAATACAGGTTATTGGTTAAAAGTAATAGCTATCAGAGAATCAATGAACGGATGGTAGAAGGGACGTGTGGACAATGCCCAGTCCAACTCTACTGCTCAAAGCAAGGTTTGGTAGAGAAGGTTGCTCACAACCATGTCCAGTCATATCTTGAATATCTCCATGGATGAAAACATCACAGCTTCTCTGGGCAATCTCTCAGTATTCAACCACCCTCACAGTAAAAAATATATTTTCTTAGATTTTACCATGTTTCAGTTTGTGGCACTTGTTTCTTGCATTGTCACTGTGTGCAATTGAGAAGGTTGTCTTCATACACTGGGCAACAGTATCACTTGGGAGCAACTGACTTTTACAGAACAATGCACTTTCTGTCAGGGGCTATTCTCCATTAGTACTCACTAAATATGAAGCTCTTTAGAAGACAACAGATCTTAATTCTCAGTTTCCCTAGAATGAATTTGCCGCTTCACAGTTGGAGTTGACTTTTCCCAGACAGAAAAACACCCATAGAGGGACTAAGCCGGCATCTTGCTTTTGCTCAACAGAGACCGCCTTCAAAACCATAACTTGTCTCATAAATACACACATATTTCTTTCTCTTCTTGTAACATGAAGGTAAGTCTACCTTTTATACTATAAAACTAATGGAAAATATTATATACTGTGAGACTTAATAGTAGGGAATGTGTAGGTTCTTTTCTTCAATGGGTGAAGGCCCATCAGGACATAGAGATTCAGAGCTGGACCATTTCATCCCTTCTACATACGAAAAATGTGTGAGGATAGAGTTACTCAAAACCTGCAAGAAGCACCTAAGTATTTTACTGGGAGAGAAAAAAAAAAAGAAAAAAGAAAAAAGTTTTTATAACAGATAAAAAGAATCTATACATGTTCACAGTTGACATGAATGAAGCTATATAGATAGATTTTTGAACTAATATAGATAAATTCACAGAAAAAATATTTACACAATCTAAATATTTGTATTTTGCCACAAACACTGTCCATGTTTAAGATGTTTATTTCCAAAAATATCACTTGGTAACAGTGAAAATTATCAGATGTATCAGCACAGAAGAGCTCTTAAGCATGTAGTTGAGCCTTCAAAATATCTACAGTTAAGGAATCAGTATATTTTCATGGTCTAATTCTACATTTCTATTACCAGAAAGCATCGCTGTGAATCCACTGTATTATCAAGACAAGAAAGTGGTGAAAAAGAATCATGATAAAAACTTCTGACAAAAACACATTACAAAACACCTTCCTTAAAAGCATTCTCTGCATTTATATCCATAAAACAAAATGAGAAGTGGGTTGGTCAAGCTCTCCTTGTTTTCCTCTATGAAATATTTATTATCCTGTTCTACTTGCTGAATATGACAATATTTAGTTACTCTTTGTAAGTACCAGCTTCTATAAATGAAATAAAAATTTCTTCTGGTTTGGAAAGCAAATGTATATAGCGTTATTCTGGATCTTCAAAATGATGAGAGAAATTTAATATCTTTAACTTGCAGAAAGCAGAATTGTTACAAGAACCACCTTTAGTCAGTTTCAAGAAAAAAAGCACCGAAGGAGTTGGCATAGTAATCCTGAAATAGTGAACAAGCCACTGTTAAATCTATCTAATTTTAGTCACTATACTTCCAATAGCTTTATATTTTTATATTTTTATAGCAAGGGATGCCACCCAGAAGGACCTGTGCAGGCCCAAAAAGTGAGCCCCTAATGAGGTTCAATAAGGGTAGGTGCGAGGTGTTGATCTCAGGTCAGAGCAATCCCAGATATATGTACTGATAGGGAGAACAACTCATTAAGGACTTGTGAGTCCTGTCAGATGAAAAGCTGGACATGAGCCAGCAGTGTGTGTTGGCAGCCTTGTAGACTAACAGTATCCTAGGCTGCATCAGAACAGGAGTGACAGGGAGAGGAGGTGATTGTCCTTGTCTACTCTGCCTTTGTGAGGCTCCATCTGGAGTGCTGCATACAGACCAGAGACCCCCAGCACAAGGATGTGTAGCTTTTGAACTGGGTCCAGAGGAGCACCACTAAGATGATCAAAGGGCTGGAGCACCACTCCTAAGACACTGGAACTGGACAGTCTTTAACATCTCTTCCAACGTAAGCCAATTTATTATTCTTTTAAATGACTGTAGTTTGCAGAGTATTGATAAAAGACAGACATCCTGAAATTTTACTGGGATGAGATCTGTATATGCACTATCCTTCATATTATAGTACTCAGTCCAGAGCACACTGAGCATACTCAAGTGCTACTAGTGATACTAAACTTCATCCAATATGTATGGATTTCATGTTTCCTTAAACACAAGCACTGCTGTTACGTTGTGGGTTTTTTTGTGGTTTTTTTTTCCTTCTTTTCTCAACAAAACACCCATTAGGTTAAAACAAAGTAAAAGAAATACGACTCATATAAACATTCCATTGTGCAGCTAAGAACAACAGAAAACAAAGCAGTGTGAAAAGGTCTCTAACCCACAGTGAGATGTTTTTTCTGAAAATAACTGCTGTTCATAGAATAGAGATAAGTATTTCAAACCCTATAAGGAAATCAAGGCACGGAAACAAGTATTTGCTGCAGAGACTACTTTCAGAGCAGGTAAGACTGCACTAGGTAAGAGATCTAGAGTAAAAAAAAAAAAAAAAAAAAGCTCTTTTTAAGGCTTTTTTTTTGAAGCTAGCAACAGTGCTACACTGTGCTGGGGAGTTGGCAGCTTATGGGCAGGCTTCTGAGTCAACATGGGTGAAGCTGGCACATTAGGGGCACAACTTAAACACCTACCCTTAATGTTCACACCTGACAGTAAGCTTTAATAGCTTCTGGAAGCTACTCACAGAGTGTACCAGATGAGTGATCATTATCACTGCCCACTGGGAAGGGGGAATGGGAGGCTTAATGAGTGAACACAGCCTGCTCTGCCCATACAGTGCTGCAGCTGTGGGTGTGGGAAGTGAGTCAAGTGATGAAGACAGTAAGTTTTGTTCCTCCTTGCTCAGGAGACCAGCTTTCCTCTTGGCAGTATCTGAGTCTTCAGACCTAAACATGGTATCTACTAGACAGTGGGCTTATTCAAGACCCAGTGACCCAGATGGAGGGCCTGCCCAGAAATGTAGCTGTTCGGATCTCAGACTGCAGGGAGTTCCTGGGCCTGCTGCTGTCTGGGGAGGGTGGCAGGGATTCCACGTGTGTGAGATGTGAGCAGGTGGATGAGCTGCTCAGCCTGGTGGTGGAGCTCAAGGAGAAAATCGAGTGACTAAGGACTATCAGGGAGTGTGAGCGGGAGATTGACTGGTGGAGTGACTCACTGGTGTGCCAGAGGGAAGGGTGCCAGAGAGGTACCCCCAGAAGAGTGGTGGACACCCTGCCCTGTCAAAGTCAGACAGACCTGACTGATGAGAAGAGTTGGAAGAGAGTCCTGACTCAGTGTCATGGGAGGCCCCCTGTCTGCCTACCCCGCTTCCCCAGGTCACTCTTAGCAATAGACTGGGCGGGCTCCAGCCTAGGGTGCTGATGGAGATGGCGGGGGTGATTGCTGAGCTGCTCTCAGCCATCTACCAGCGCTCCTGGTTATCTGGAGAGGTCCCAGAGGATTGGAGGCTTGCCGATGTGACTCCAATCTGCAAGAAAGGCCATAAGGAGGATCCGGGGAACTACAGGCCCATTGGACTGACTTCAGTACCAGAAATTTATAGAGCAAATCATCTCGGGTGAGATCACACGACACGTGCACAGCATCCAGGGGATCACGCCCAGCCAGCACAGGTTCATGAAAAGCAGGTCGTGCTCGACCAACCTCATCTCCTTCTATGACTGGGTGATCAGACTGGTAGACGAGGGAAAGGCTGTTGATGTAGTCTACCTAGACTTCAGCAAAGCCTTTGACACGGTCTCTCACAGTATTCTCCTGGGGCTGCCTGTGGCCTGGACAGATATGCACTTCTTTGGGTAAGGAACTGGATAGAGGACTGTGCCTAAGGGGTATTGGTTAATGGAGTTAAGTCCAACTGGTGACACATTTCAAGTGGTGTCCCCCAGGGGTTGGTACTGGAGCCCATCTTGTTTAATATCTTCACTGATGACCTAGGTGAGGGGATTGAGTGTACTCTCAGTAAGTTTGCAGATGACACCAACTTGGGAGGTGGTGTCGATCTGCGTGAGGGTAGGGAGGCCCTTCAAAGGGGTCTAGGTAAGCTGGTTCGCTGGGCAGAGGTGAATGGGATGAGGTTCAACACGCCCAAGTATTGGCTACAATAACCCCATGCAGTGCTATAGGCTTGAGGATGAGTGGCTGGATGACTGTGAAGAGGAAAAGGACCTGGGGATGTTGATTGATGATGTGCTGAACATGAGCTGACAGTGTGCCCAGGTGGCCAAGAGGGCCAACAGCATCCTGGCCTGCCTTAGAAATAGTGTGGCCAGCAGGAGCAGGGAGGTAATCATCTCCCTGTCCTCAGCACTGGTGAGGCTGCACCTTGAGTATTGTGTTCAGTTTTGGGCCCCTCACTACAAGAAAGACATTGAGGCCCTTGAGCGTGTCCAGAGAAGGGCAACAAAACTGGTGAGGGGTCTGGAGCACAGGTCTTATGAAGAGCGGCTGAGGGAGCTGGGATTGTTTAGTGTGGAGAAGAGGAGGCTCGGAAGAGGCCTCATTGCACTCTACAACTTCCTGAAGGGAGGTTGTGATGAGGAGGGGTTTGGCCTCTTCTCCAAGATAACAAATATACACAAGGAAATGGCTGCAAGCTGTATCAGTTGTATCAGGTTTAGATTAGACATAAGAAGAAACTTTTTCTCTCAGAGAGTGGTTGGGCACTGGAATGGCCTTCCTAGAGAGGTGGTGGTCACCATTCCTGTCAGTGTTCAAGAGGCATCTGGATGAGGAGCTACGAGATAATGGTTTAGTGGCTTGTGGTAGCAATGGTAATGGGAGGACGGTTGGACCTAATGGTCTTGTAGTTTGTTTCCAACCTTGCAGTTCTATGATTCCAAGTATGGTGATTCAGTACCCACAAGTAGTGACTGAAAACACCAGTTTTCAGTCAAAATTCTCTTTTAATGCTGCACCCACTACCATTCTCTCTGGCCTTGAGATTTGCAGCATTTTCTCCATAGTTGTGAAAATAGAGCATAAATCATATTCCTGAAACCACAAGGCATTTAGCGGTTATAGACTGCCTCTTAATCCTGTAATACAGTCCTCAGTCCCTTGGTAATAATGTCTTCATCTGAATGATTACTGATGAGAAACTGTGAGTGGGAAATTGTGATCTGTCAGCTGTGACCACCAGACAAAGCCAACAGATATCAGAATGATAGTAAAATAACAATCACACTGTGACAAATGGAAGCCATCATGAAGACAGTGTTTGTTCATTACAAATTATATAGCTGTATAGGTTGAGAAATCCAAATTTTGAAGTGTTTGTGGACTTGCATTGGTATTTTTATGTGGTAGTTTCCATCTAGCATTAATCTAATTCATGACTGTAGTGTTTTGAGAATCCAGTCAATGATTTTTTCCCAATTTTATAGTTTTGTTTGCATTGTTTTGGCTTACTCAAAGTTAGGGGAAAAACAATCCCTCTTAGAAAAATATGTCTCAGCCAATTCAGAAGATAAATTGTAATACTTATCTAAAAAATGATCTCAAATAGTTTATTTTTGATTGATATATCTTGGAAGTTGAACTGTAATTTTTTAAGCTAAAAATATTTTGTATACAAGTATAACACTGAAGAAAAAAACAAAACAAAACAAAACAAAAAAACCTTTAAAGAACAAAAATATAAAGAATCATTTCCAGATCTTATGCAATTTATTTCTTTTTCATGCTTCAAACACTGCAAATTTTGAGATGGAGTCAAAGCTGTGAAACTTTATTTGTCTATTGTAAACTATATTAATTCAATACTTATTTCAAAGTTATTAAATAAAATTGTTCAAGCAATGAAAACAAAATAATAGAGTACAGAACAGTGATATACCCTTTATATATTATGTTTAAAACATCACTGATAAATGCAGATCATAGTAAATATTTTCCCTGTAACAAAGTCAAGGACTGGCAGTTTTAAATGCTGTCAAATACGCAATTTCTTGTTTGAAGCCTAATTTGGAATATTTGGAGTAGTTTTGTTACTTCAAAAAATATCAATTATATATTTTTTTTTCTCTGAAGTGTCTGCTTGTTTTTCAGCTAATATTTTGTTAGCATGTGAACTCACAGTTTGGCATACACACATGAACCTGTAGATAGATTTTGCAATGCCAACTGATAAATTGGGTTTTGAAGAGGGATTGGAACGAACAGTTGCTTATGTTGCCAAAAGGAGAAAATAGACCATGCCAAGTGTGGTGTGACACTTGAGTAAACAGTTTGAATAGCAACTATGAGAACATAGTTGGATTAATAAACAATTCTTTATGGGGTGTACTTAGCAGGTGTATTTAGGGTGTATAGCATTTACTGCTTTATGTAACAGTAGACATTTTATTTAACAAATCTTTAAATTCAAAATAGACTATGAGCAAGTTGTCTAATGTGTCTGTGTAAAAATAAATAATCCCTGTGTTCAGTTTTTTTTTTTGTGCAAGAACAGGGATGGAGAGTGTTTCTTTGTCATAAATAACTATTCCTACTATTTATGCATGAAAACATACAGATTTAGTGAGTTCATTAGTTTTGACCAGAAATTAAACTCATAGAATCAGAGAATAATTTATTTAAAGAAAAACTTATGTAAGCTGTCTAAACCACTCCCTGCTCAAAATATATTTAATTAAAGTAGGTTACACCAAACTGTGCAAGTTGACTCTTGAATTCAAGGACAGAAATCCTACAATCTTTCTGAACAATCTATTCTGGTATTTGAGTATACTCATGACATTTTTTTTTTTTTCCTTAAAACCTATTCAGAATTTAGAATCCATTTTTTATTCATCCTACCACACTGCATGATTACAATAGAACAAATCCCAGAAGTTGGCAGCATCCAAGAATATCACTGTAGTATAGTAACACATAGAGTGAAGGGACTGGGAAATTGTGTTTAAGATAAGACATAGGCTTTCCATGGAAGGGTTTGAGTTTGACAAATGAATATTTTCTAGGAAAAAAAAAAAAAAGAAAGAAAGAAAGAAAGAAAGAAAGAAAGAAAGAAAGAAAGAAAGAAAGAAAGAAAGAAAGAAAGAAAGAAAGAAAGAAAGAAAGAAAGAGAGAAAGAGAGAAAGAAAGAGAGAAAGAAAGAGAAAGAAAGAAAGAAAGAAAGAAAGAAAGAAAAGAAAGAAAGAAAGAAAGAAAGAAAGAAAGAAAGAAAGAAAGAAAGAAAGAAAGAAAGAAAAAAAATAGATCAATGTGAATATTTTCAGCAGCATAGATGAAAAGAAACAAGTATCAGTGCATAATCTTTTAATTTTTCCATAGCATCTGAATAGGTTAGTGTGAATTTGCAAATTGATTTGGATTCCACAAAATTTAGGCCTCTTGTGGTCTGAGGAAATTAGAACTATAAATAAATATGTCCAAAGAATATTGAAGGGAAATTATATAATGCAATAGCAACTACATAGTGTATTTATTTGCAAATCTAAGTATTTCATGATGGAAGAACAAAATTATTTATTTATTTTCTTTTAAAGTGTTGACAACACGTGGGAAGTATTTTATAATACGTTCCCAAACATCAGGGGACTTTTATTCAATTGCTTTGTGAGAAGAAGCCAATATTAACTCTCATTCTCAGCCTTCCAGTGTCATTTGGGGATTTTGAAGAAGTTATATGACCGAGATCTATAACATGGAGGAGTTTGGTATCTCGCTGTTTTTAAAACTGAGTATTTTGTTAAGTTTGAAGGTTTTCTGTATTAAATATTTAAAATGAAACCATGATTTTCCGAAATTGTTACTAAAATTCATATCACCTAGACCGTTTTTCTTTGCTTAGAATACCTTTTGATTTCTAAATGCAATCAACGTAGTTTGATGGTACTTATAGTTTTGAACAGCCTGGTGTATAGGTTTCAGATTCACTACAGTACTGCATTTCAGATGTGTTTAGATCAAAGCATCAGGGGTTAGGTTTTCAGGCGGAGACTGGCAGAAACTTTTAATTCAAACATGCTACTTATAGAACTCAATTTTCTGTATTGTCTGAAGGCATACCTGCAGCAGTCGTTCAGTATTAATTTTGTACACTGCTGTATCTTAGTACAGCAGTAATACATATTATTGTCACTGAATTACAAAGACAAATAGCTAACCTGAGAAAAGTTCTTTTCATCCATAATCAGCTGTCAGGAAGCAGCAAGGGCCAGCTGTTTCCTAAGAGCATTCTCAGCCTCAAGCTGAAGTTGTTTCACAAAAGATATGGAGGAGTAACCTTGTCAGCCAGAGCTGCATCTAGCAAGGGAAGAAGACAGATCTTTAGATAATTGCCAGGACCAAACAGATTTCTGAATACATACAATATGAGGTAGGGTTAAGGTCAAGTCCATAAATCAGGCTTGGGCTTAAGTCCAACCTGGGCTTGACACCCAGCACCAAGCCAAGATCATTTCAGAAATTCAGGCTGTAAGCTGATGTCCACATCAAAGTACTCTACAGCCAACAGCGCATGTGGCTGATCTGGAGACCAATGATCAATGCTTCTCAGCTAGGGAAGGAACTGAAATTGAGCCTTTCAGGCCATAGGTGTGTTTGGAGGCCTCGGGACCCTGATATCAACTTGGAAATGCTATGCATTATGATGACAAATTTGATGCTATAAATCAGATGCTATTCTGAGTATGAGAGACTCTGAAAGCAGGAGACCTCTGAATTAGCCAAGAAAATCAAGTGTCATTGCTGTTCACAAGCCAAGCATAAAACTGTTATGAGTCCCCTTATTATGTTGCAAAGAAGGTTAAAAATGCATCTTATGCAATGCTTATTGAATGATAATTAAATTCAATAAAAATATAGAAATAGATTTTAGGCAAACTGGCAAATAGAATATATTCCAGGATTTCCCTTAAAAGAAAGCATGCAGGAAATTCTAAATAAAATATGAAGTAGATACTTGCTTTAAGTTCTCTTTTCTCTTCCTGCTTGTAATAACAATGTCCAAGATTCAGGATAAAGCACAATATATTTATATTTAGTATAAATATATATATTTAGTATAGAGAAAGACTATATTCTTATAAAGTATCTTAGAAAATTCAGGGGGGATTGAGTTAATTTATCTCTTTTAACAGAGAGTAAAAAGTGAAAGCATTTTTGAACCACGTGTGCTTTTCCTTTTCCATAATTCTCATTATTTCGACTAGAATCTAAACTTAATCCTCATAAGCCTTCATAAAAATGAATAGAAAAATGAAAAAAACAAAGGTGGATTTCTATCAGTATTAATTTTAATTTGAGGCAGGAATCACTTTTCTTTACTACATGATATGCAACTAACATAAATATCTTAGATCAATACCTTAGAAAAATTTGAATGTATCGATGCAAAGCAGATGAAGACATGGAAGAACCCCAAGCCTACCTGCCTGTAGCCTTGTATGGTGAACTGCTTTCATTTTCCCAAAAGTGTATATAACAAAATGGTCTTGTATATAATTTTTGATAAAATGAATTTTTCCAGGTACCATAGTTTGGGGAAAAGTTAGTTAAATGAGGTGTTGGGTAAAGGGAATTGTAGTACTTTTGCTGATGTTTATTTGTTTGCTACTTTTTTGTTTTCACAGAAAGTATATCTACATTTAGTGACAGTATTGCAAATAGGACAAGGGGGAGGAAAGAGCTGACAAGAATAATTGAATTTACTGGTAGTTGCAAGGAGATGGGCTTTAAGCAATTTTGTATGCATTGAAAATGGGAATGTGTTCAGAAGAAAAAGGAAGAAAGAAGGAATGGCTTGAAATAGGGACTATTTCCATTATGGTAGACAAAGTGATATCTTGCAGGATGTAGGTTAATAGTGACAGCTTGTCGGACTTATCAAAAATGATTTGGAAGATTTTTGAACCGAAAGGATTTCTAAGAAGATGGCACTAATGAAATAATCTTGCTGAATTTGTTAAAGAGAGAAAATCAGTAACAGATGTTTTAGTTGTTATTTTCTGGGGTTCATTTTCTCCCCTTACACTGTGGCATGTAACAGCTTCTTAAAATTTTCTGTGTTAGTGTATCAAACCTTTATATTATAAATAATTAGGAAATTAATCACTAATAGTAATGATGATAGTTACACAGCAACCAGACTAGTAAAGTCGGGAGCCTAAGGAGCATTAACATTTCCAGCAGGAACTTCTAGATGAAAGGTTACTTTCTTGGACCTTAAAGAAAAGGGCACTGAGTCATGGAGTATTGCCTATCGTAGGCGTGGCGACCTGGTTCGGGAACGGCACGGCGACCAATCCCAGGTCGCTCGGTCCATCGGCTCGCTGACACCAATGTGGTGGACGGCAAATGGCGTTTATTGGCGGTAAAAACAGCCTTATATAACCTGGGCACTGAACGCTATTGGCTATCGGGAGGGGGACCCTGTCTTCCCGTACAACGTGATATCTTCCGGGCGCCAGACCCTCACTACCACATATCCCCCCTCCCTATGCACAATTAAATTAGAAGAATATATAACAATCTTCAATAGAAAACTTGAATAGAACAATCTTCAATAGAAAACTCAAATAGAAAACATAAGGTGCTCTGAACAAGAACATTCTTATAACAGTTGTTGGTGCTCTACCAACATGATGTTAATCGGAAGAAAAAAGGGGATGGGCTGTGGCCTCAGGTGCACTCCCCATGGATGCGCCAGGTGAGCTGGATGTCCTCGAAGAGCCCCACCAGGTAGGCCTCGCTCGCCTACACCTGGGCTCTGGAAGTGCAGGTCGGTCTTGAAGTCCTGCGTGATCTCGCACACCAGGCGCTGGAAGGGCAGCTTGCGGATCAGCAGCTCCATGGACTTCCGGTAGCGGCGGATCTTGTGCAGCACCACCGTGCCGGGCTGGTCACGCCGCCTGTGGCCGGCGCGCTCTTGTGGGCCGCCTTGGTGGCAACCGGGCCTTTCGCTTCCGCAGGCAGGGTTGAGAAGTCGACTGCTGCCTGGAGGCAATTTACAAATTGTGTAAAGCTCTCACTTCCATTTTGTCTTATGGTGGACCATGGCAATGTCTTAACAATAACTTTAGAGGCTGTGCAAATAGCATCCCTGGCCGCACAAGTAGTTGTCATAACTTCATGGGCCCGCAGGCCCAGGGCCTGCGCTTGGGGGGTAATCATTGTTGGGTCTGTACCCATCAGCCGCTGCAGGCTGGAACCATGTAGTGGGTGATCTGCCCCAGTTACTTGAGCTAGTTGTCTTGCACAGTTATCTTCCCATTCTTGTTTAAAAACAATCATCCCTGCTCCGTCAAAAATTAGTCTACAGGTTTGTTTTATGTCAAATGGGAGCATATCGTCTCCCCCAAGAACACCATCTATAAGGGTGGAGACCATAGCTGAGTTAAGCCCTTTATCTGCAATTGCCTTAACAATTGCTTGTATATCCCTAGGGTTTATCGGCGAGTGGACCCTCTGTCCCTCATCCATCACCCAGACTGGGAACACTAGTGTGGCCGATGGGGCCCAGTCAGCACATGCAATCTTTATTTTTCTCCAGTCTGTAAGAGGGATTTCTCCCCCTCGCAGTTTCTCTTTAATTTGGATGGGAATATTTCGGCTCTTGACTCTGTTCGTATTCATTCCCTCCTCCTCCGAGTTTAAGTCAATTGCGAACCACTCGTCGCAGCTAGTGTCTGATCCGGAGTCAGAGCCCGACTGATCGGCCACTTCCGGTTTCTCGTACCTTTTTGTTAGGCTCCGGCCCCGCCCGCCTCCCTTGCGGGCAGGCCGTTCCCTCCCTCTTGGTTCGTCCTGCCCTCTGCCCAGCGGGATGTTCGCCCCACAGTGGCTTTTCTTCAGACGGCCGCTCTGATTGGCTTTCCACCCTTCACTCACGCTCCCCTCACCTTCCCGGTCGCTCCCACCGCCTTTATCTAACACCTCCTCGATGTTCCCGCCAAGGGCGTCCTCCCCCTGCCCTCCCTCTCCTGGCTCGGCGCCATCTTGGGGCGCATAGGGGGGCGGTCGAGCCCAAATTTCCTTGGGCTCCGATTTCTCTGCGGCAGCCCTGGCCTCCTCGATTAACCCACCCCAGAAGGATTTAGCACGTTTCGGTCCCTCCGTGGGCGGGTCGGGGTTCGATTGAGAGGACATGTAATCGTCATCGTCAGAGGGGTGCAAAGTCCGCGTGGCCGCCCCGACTCCCAGTCCCGGGGCGGCCAACAAACGGCTCTCTGCCGCCCTCCAGCTCTCCCGCTCCCGCATGGCCCTGCGCAGGGCCCGCACGACTCTCCCCCACTACTCTAGGCTTCTTCCACAACCCGAGGACATCGTCTCCTCAGTTAACGCTTTAGTGCACTTATCCCACACTTCGGGGTGGAGAATATCCACCGGCTGGTCAATGACCCTAATTTGCAAAAGCCTCGCAATACCGAGAGTAAAATCTCTGGGCTTAAAATCGATACCCCACTGCTTATCTAACTGCGATACGACCTTCACAAGGACTTCCATCCTCCTTGTTGGTCCGGGAGCGTCCTCCACGCCGGGCTGGTCCTGCCGCTCCAGCCGCCGTTCACCCGTCCAGGCGACAGTCCCGGGTTTCGGCACCACTTGTTGCCTATCGTAGGCGTGGCGACCTGGTTCGGGAACGGCACGGCGACCAATCCCAGGTCGCTCGGTCCATCGGCTCGCTGACACCAATGTGGTGGACGGCAAATGGCGTTTATTGGCGGTAAAAACAGCCTTATATAACCTGGGCACTGAACGCTATTGGCTATCGGGAGGGGGACCCTGTCTTCCCGTACAACGCGATATCTTCCGGGCGCCAGACCCTCACTACCACAATGGAGAAAGTAAAATTAGGATCTTTTCAATCAAAGCTTATCTGTGTTAATAATAAATGGGATAATGAATGTATCTCCAGATGGTGATATCATCTTTGCTATCTTCGATAGCTCAAGAAGAAGAGAATTAACTTTGGAATTACCTATACGTTGCAAATGATTAAGCAATTGTCAAGCATAAGGTATTTAATATTAAATGAAGTCTGGTATTCAGTGATTTTTACCTGCTGTTTTTTAGCTTTCTAGAATGAATCTCTCTCTGCTCTCGGAGAGTTTCTTTGGGAAAGTTTATCTTTTTCACAGGTGCTCACTGAAAACTTGACCTTGAAAGTCCAAGCGGACTGCCAATATTCTGGTATATTTGTAAACTTTGAGCACTGCTATCTTGCTTTTGTAAAGAGAGAAAAAAAAAAAAAAAAAAAAAAAAAAGATTCTGCTTTCTCTTTTAAACCTGTTTGCAGAGGGAGTTGTGAATTTTACAGAATTTGGGATTTTTAAACAGGCTCCCAGTCTTTCCTTTGAATCCTTTAAGCATTTTTTGAATGCTCATCTGATCACATTGTTAATCTCCCTGAATGTACTGCTCATCATTTCACTCAGTATTTGTATTTGTCATATTTTGAGGAAGCCTTCCCAAAACCAGAGAATATTGAGTGACAGGGAGGTGGAGAAGCTTGGGAGAGACTTTATAGAGATGGACATCTTCGGTGTCATGCAACTTTACTCCTGAACACCTGAAAGACCCTGAGAGCTTAAACACATATTTGAGACAGGAATGTTGCGGCTCAGGCAGATCTGAGGAGGCACAAATGATTTGGGGCCTCACTAATGCTTATCGGGCCTTATTCAATAGCATCCCAGAGAGGGAGAGAGTTTGTGAAATTGAGAGAGAGTGTCTGAGAGCTGAAAGGGAGAATCTCAGAGAAAAAGTACAAAATGAGCAAGAGAGTCTCCTGGTCGAGAGAAAAGATCTCCAATCTGAGAGAGATGCCTTTCGGACATTCTCTCTCTCATTATATTTGATTTATTAGCTTCAATTCTAATTATATTGTATTATAGTGTGTTATTTTGCATTCCGATACCATATTTTGTAAATTAGTTTGTTTCTCCTCAGATCGTTGCCGCTGTTTTTAATTATTTTGGGGTCCCTTGTTTCCCTTTTCTGGAGGCGCGGATTTTGTGAAATCCCTCTGCCCCGCTAGTCATGGAACCGAGCTGGACCAGCCCGTAAACCATTGACAAGTGTGGAAGCAATTAGAGAGTTAGCCAAAAACACAGACATTGCTACTGGCTAGGTTTAGTTAGACTGACAAAATACATATATGTGTATATACATATATTTGTTCTTCAAAATGAAAAAAAGCGACCTCCTTTTTAGAATTTATGTCTCAAAATCAATCATAGAATCATAAAATCACCAAGGTTGGAAAAGACCCACAGGATCACCCACTCCAACTATCCACCCACCCATCACCAATTGTTTTCACTAAGCCATGTCCCTCAGCACAACGTCCAAACGTTCCTTGAAAAGCTCCAGGGTCGGTGACGCCACCACCTCTTTGGGAAGCCCATTCCAGTGCCTGACCACTCTTTCAGAGAAGTAGTATTTCCTAACGTCCAGCCTGAATCTCCCCTGGCACAGCTTGAAGTCATTCCCTCTAGTCCTATCGCTAGCAATGAGAGAAGAGGCCGACCCCCAACTCACTACAACCTCCCTTCAGGTAGTTATAGAGAGCAATAAGGTCTCCCCCAAGCCTCCTCTTCTCCAGACTGAACAATCCCAGCTCCCCCAGCTGCTCCTCATAGGCCTGTGCTCACTAGCTTTGTTGCCCTTCTTTGAACATGTTCCAGGGCCTCAATGTCTTTCTTGCAGTGAGGGGCTCAAAATTGGGCACAGTACTTGAGGTGCGACCTCACCAGGACCCAGCCTTTGGTCTTGTTGAACCTCATCACATTGGCTTCAGCCTGGCTATCCAGCCTGTCCAGATTCCTCTACAGGGCCTCGCTACCCCCAGGCAGATTGACAGTTCCAGCCCACTTGGTGTCATCTGCAAACTTACTGAGGGTGCACTCAATGCCCTCATCCGGGTCATCAATAAAGATATTGAAGAGGACAATCCCCAGCACCGACCCCTGTGGAACATCGCCCGTGACAGGTCGCCAGGTGGATTTGGCTCCATTCACCATCACACTGTGGGCCCGACCTTCCAGCCAGTTCCTTATCCAGCCAAGAGTGTACCTGTCCAAGCTGTGGGCTGCCAGCTTCTATCAAATAACAACTTTGAATAATCTTTCATCTTGAAAAGCCATCACAAATATCTCTCATGTTGTAGAAGCAGTTCAGAAGTTCAGAAGATGGCTGTTTTTTTTTTTCTATATCCTATATCAATATATTTTGTTCCATAACTTCTATCAATTGTTATATTTCTTTCTCACTTTTGTTCATAATTAAAAGACACCTCATGATCAACTTTCATACAGAAAATATTTACATGTTAATAACTGATTGCTTTTGGATTCAATTACTCCTTTATTCAATTAGATAAATATGCTAATTCATTAAATGTTTATGAAATCTTTACTTTCTCAAAATAAGTGGCAAGCCTGAAATCCTTAAGAGATAACATATCTTGAGAATTACTTTAAGTATGCTATTTTAACTTACACTTAGTTTGAAAGTTATACTTCAAATTATAATTCTTTTATTTTGTAATTTTTTCAGTAATTTAAATTGCTCTTAACATTTTTTTGAATGTGTATGAAACAAGTGACAGTAGTTTCCATTGTGAGCTGCTATAATCTTCAGATCAGTTTGCTAGGAAAGCAAACAACTTGTAGAAATATATTCTAGTATAGAATATGTATAAATCATAATTCCAGAATTTTATGAATACTGTGTGCTGGCATAGTGGGGCCAAAAAGACTTACGGCTTGATTTGTATCCTTAATTTTAAATAAATTATCAAGATACCCAGGATTCCGTTGGCTTCCTAAAAAATAATGCAAAGGTATATGTACTCTGGAAAATGGTGAAAAACAAATGGGATCTTAGTCTTTTTCTGAATTGACTTAATCTATTACCAGTGGTAATTTATGACTGTTTACTCATTTCTAATGATTGAGCTATTATTGAGATCTTGTCATAAACTTGATGATTTTAGATACAGATATGGAATCTAAAGATTTTCATTAGTTAGTAATACAATAATTCATCTGAATGTTAAACAAGGAATTAATTAAGTTTCTCGGAAATCAGACGAAGTAATTTCAGCATGATAAAGAAACACTTTTAAGAAAAAATTCTTATTCATTCACCAAGAAAAGGTCAATGTATCAATGTATCATATTTTGTATCATCCAAGCTTTAACAATTTTCTTGATTTATGCAAAATAATATTTTTACTTTACAAAGATTTCTTATGGCAGAAAATGTATCCTGAAAAGGTAACAAAATGTAACACTAAGTATGACTTATCAGATCAAAAGTCAAGGTCTTGATCTACTTTAGACATAGGAGTTCTCATTTATGATTTTTCTCAATTCTTTGTGAATGTCTTTGCTGATTTCCTGGTTTCAGCCGAGACAGTGTTAATATGCTAATATGTTAATTGATAATTATGTTACATTAATAGCATTTGGTTGTTGCTGAGAGATGGGAGCATGCCATGAGCTGGGCCAGGCTGCTTGGCAGGGAAGATAGTGGCAGAGCCAGGAGAGTTGACCTGAATTGGCCAAAGGGTTATTTCATACCATGTGACATCATAGGGAAGGCTACAAATCTGTAGGGATTTTGCCAGCGAAGGTTGCTGTTGTTTGGTTTTTGCTGAGCATCAGTCAGCAGGTGTTGCTGTGTTGCTAGTGGTACATCGGTTGGCAAACAGTTCTGTTAGCTGGGCATCAGTTGACATAAGGCATGTAATTGTGTTGTGGGTATATACATAGATAATTATTACCTCATTTTTGTTTCCTTTTCTGTCTTAGTGAATATATTTTATCTTAAATCACAAGTTCTATTTTTTTTTCCCAATTTTCTCCCTCATGGCATGTGGTGGGGGATTGACGGAATGGCTGTGTGGCATTGAGCTGCCTGCTGAGTTAAGCCACAACAGTTTAGTTCTGGACAAAAGACAAATACAAATCTTCCAGCTACCAGCTAGTTGAGATGTTCAGAAACAGGAACTCAGTCTTGTGTTATGCACACTGCATATAGTCAGAACAACCTTCTTCCTGTCAAATGATTAATCTGCTTGTAAATACAAGACCTGCTCCAAAAGTCTATGACTCCTATTTTATTATGTTAGCCCACAACTTCAGAGGCAGATATTGCTGGTATGGGAGTAGGTTCAGAAGGCTGAACCTTCCCACCAGTATTCCATTACATTTTATGACCACGTGACAGATGACAGCAGAGGAGCAGTATGACTAAATGATGTCTGACATAGAAATGCAAATGACGCAAAGGTGTGGAAAAAAATGCACCCATTGGCATTCATCAATGCTTGATGAATGTTTATGGAAACCGAACAGTGGATGTGATGACAGTGAGATGGTGGTTGGTGCATTTCAGCAGCAGTGACAGGGATGATGGGTTACTTCTGCTGGTGGAGATGTTTATGAGCATGGCATGAAGGCTCTTTAATGATGGTGACTATTTTGAAAAGGAGTGTTTTGTAACAGAATTTTTCTGCGAAATACTCTTATTGTTTCCTTTGTATCTGTTGTAGTTTCCATGGAAATCAATAGGAGATATTACTTTCAGAGCAATCTGTGTAGCTAGAATGCATATTTACACTAATAGCTATCATCTATTTGCAAAAATATATACTTTTCCAGCTATATGCCTAGGTGTATATCAATTAGAAGGGATACTCCAACACATTTTACTGGAGAATACTATAACTAGTAGCAGTTTTTCTGAAAGCTTATGAAATCTCTGAGAATAGGCACAGATCACTTTTTTCATTTCCCCATGTTTTCAAGGTAATTTTGTAAAAAGTAGTATTAGCAAATACTGGAAGGAAAGTTTAACTGTGCTGATTTTTGTCTTGCCTAAAAGGACTGCTTCCTTAAAGTGATGTGTAGATATCTTAATGAGTAACCCATACTATTACTATACTAAGCAGAGTATTTTGCTTCCTTTTATCTAGGCAAATGGGAAAATAAGGAACTCAGTCCCTTAGTCCTGTAGTGATAAAGTAATACTGTGTTTTGAGAAATGTTAAAATGCCTGTGCTGTATTCTGATACTGCAGAAGAGCGTGCAATTTGCTTATTCCTGTACTATGTGAGGTTTGTGGGGATGATAGTTTGGACAGTAGAGGGCATCTCAGATGGTACAAGGCAATGTGTGCGGCTCATCCGAACTCAAAATATCTGTCCTGGTACAACAGCCTATTGTGGAAGAAATGACCATTGTCGGTCTAGATATATACTTCTGGTCAATCTGTTTGGTAAATCTTTATTTACCAAAAACTAATAAAAATCTTCATACACAGCCTTTCATATGTCTAAGTAAAGGTGTAAAAGTTAAATTGATCTGTGCTTATCCAGCTATCACTTATTCCACAGTTCAGGCACCTAAGTTGTTCATAAACTTCTATTTGAGTAAGAATTCATTTTTCATACAGAGAATAAACCATTTTGGTCTTCATGAACCTGAAAAGAATATAAGAAGTTACAACAGCTTCAAATTCAAACACGGAAAAGGGAGAAGCAGGTACATCCTCTGAACACAATAGATAAGAAAACAGTAAGCTGAATCCACAGCAAGGATAACTGTCTTGTATTGACACCTGCCATCAGATTACTCTTCCATTTCCTTGCGGCTCTGACTGTCTCATCATTTGCTTTCCTGCTGCCTGAAAATTCTCACCACATCTGCAACATGATGTAGCCTTTCTTCTAAAATTGGTTATTCCATCCTGAGCCACTTTCATGATACATCAGCTCTGTTTCTTCACCATGCTGAATATAACTGGTGGCATCCATTCTGTTGTAAAAGAAGAAATACTGTAGCTGAACACATAGTCCAGTGCGCTCTGCAGCACTTTTTCTGTCCAAGAAACTGAAAAAAATACACAAATAGCTAAACTGTCTCAGTGGGTACCCTAAGTGATTAAATTTATTCTACTGATTTCC
Organism: Phasianus colchicus; assembly: GCF_987193195.1. NCBI lineage: Eukaryota > Metazoa > Chordata > Aves > Galliformes > Phasianidae > Phasianus > Phasianus colchicus. The sequence continues at coordinate 162,919,828 of NC_143436.1, forward strand.
TGCCAATGGATTGCCCCTGCTCAGTGAGGAACAGACAAGGATAGAGCCCTGGCTAAAGAGACTGAGAGATGGAGGACATGAATGATGACATAGTTATTCTGAAAGTAACCTGCAAAAGAGTAAGAATTCCTGATCTAAAAATCAACAAATGACTTTTATGTGGTATTGGCTCACTCAACACTGATGTGGCATTGAGAAACCATTATTGAAGTCAGTGTTTCATTTCTTGTTTCTCTGGAATATGAATTTTGATTAATATTGTGCACAGAATTATTGTTCCTCAACATTAAATATACCTGATTCTTTTCCACTGCAATAATTGTTCAAAGAATCTAAAAAAAATCCCCTTTTCCCAAATGAGGATACATTTATTAATATATATATAAGATGCCCAGAATCTACAGAGATTGAAATAATAAAAATATCTTGTCGAGAAACAGTGTTTGTTATACTTTTCTTCTTTGCTAGTTTGATTGTAAAGATTATGGCTCTTATTCCATCACACTTATTTGCTTGTAAATCAGGCCCATCTTCACAGCCATGCTGTTACTAGTAAAAATGAAGATGAAAATTATGTGTTACCAAAGTTACTAACTACTGTAAATTATTGTGGATCAGTTCCATACTTTAGGCATAAATGAGACACAGCAGTTAATGTCAAATTAAAATCTGACCATATTCATATTTTAATCTAAATCTTAAACGGTAAAAACTTCTACTAATGCACTCCTTTACCACTTTACTCCTTTACTTACCATGAGCTTTACTGCCCTACAATGCACAGTTTGTGGGAAGAGGCAGTGCCACCATAGTGTTTTCCATTCCATATTACCAGTGTGATCACATACATGGATAAAAACAGTCTCTTTGACAGAATCTTCTTATCAACTTAATATGAAAAGAAAATCATTGCTTTCTTTAATCTGCTATTAGAATACTAGATCTTTATTGATTACTTTCTTGTTGCTTAATAACAAACTCAACACTTAAACATGAAAATTATAGTCAATTGATTTTAGAAAAGTATCACAATGCTTTACCTTAATTTTCTTACTCTACAACATCATAGGCAATCACTTGTAAAAACTATAATTTGCATTGTCTGTAATCCTCGTAGGTATTACTTTCTGTGACACTGTTTATTCTGTGGTTGGACACTGTTCTCTGTAAAGAGCACTTTGTTAGTACTTCAGAAATAAAAATAAATAAATAAATCATTGAACTAACACCAACCTGCCAATGGGAAGGAATGCTTATAAACTCAGAATGCTTGCAATATTGCTGTGCAATGACGCCAAGTATTTCATGCTTCCATCTCTATCTGTGTTAAGCATATTATAATTTTTGGTTTGTTCTGTTTCGCTTTAGTTTTTTGACAGTACACACTGTGAGTGCACAACATATTTCATTTTACTACATTGTGCAAACAATATTAATGTTAAGTACATTAAGATGAAATGCCTTTGACTTACAAAGTGTTTGAGTTCAGGATGGCAAAGAAGCTAAGGTTCACTATATTAATGACATTTTCTTAGCAGTTATTTTCCTTTAAATGTCTGCTTGGTCAAAGTGCAGTATATACGGAATGAACTAGAATACTGGCCTGCCAATGAAATTATTCTTGAAGTTTCTGTCTGTCCAATGTATGGAAAAAATTAGATTACACTTCCCTTTTCCGTATTTCATTCCTTACATTTTTCTCCATAACAAGCATATATATATATGTATCCCTCAAGATTTCATATACCACTAGAAATTGAGGTAATGAGATTGAGCTCTTTCAAACAAAGGAGGAAATTGAATCCACATCTATATGTAAAATAGAAGAGAGAAAAGTGTGCTGTGTTCACTAGAACATTTTATAACAATAAAGCTTGTCTTTCATCTGTGTTTTGAAAGTGAGGCTTTTTCAGATTTGTGAAAACTGCTAGTAGTTCTGTTTTTAACTTGAGTTGCCTTTGTCCCCATCAATTAACACGGAAAATGAGTAGGTAAAAACAAAATTACTGTTCTACCATCATCTCTCACAGAGAATGTCAAGATTATAAAAAGGCAAAAAGTGATGAAAAGGAAGTATTCAACAGCAACATTTAATAGAAAAAATACATTACAGATGATTTGAGAAAGCAAGAAATTTCAAAAAATACAGTCCTAAAATTGTATGCATCTGATAGGGGGAAATTTTGTGTACAGGCTGTTAGTTCCTACCAAGATTATTCATTTATATTTTTGAAATGTAAATCATGAAAACAGACATATTCAGATAAGTTAGAAGTACTGTGCAAAGTCAACACTTTGGTGCCTCCAAATCTTTACTTGTCCATTCTATCAGAAGAAAAACAAAAAGGTGAAAATCATAGAAAATCCTCTAGCTCTCTTGGAAAGTGTCCCAGAAAATTTAAACTGAATTACAAAATACAGAGCTGAAATTAGTATGCTTCTCAAACAAGAAAAGCAGTGATTGTTTAGTGATCTTTTGAATTCATAAAGGGTAAAACATCTTTTCAAGTGTTTTTTAAGAACAAGTTGGAATGAAACCATTTGGGAAAAACAGAGGCTTATAAGCAATGTGTGGCTGTTCCCCGTCTGATTTTCACTGTTTGTTCCATTCACAAAAGAAGCGAGCCCTGAGGCATCTAAGTGCTTTGCAGTAATTATCCCCAAATGTTCAGTATTTATGAAAAATGGAATTTACTGTAGGGGATACTTCGCGATCATCACTACAAAGGCATGTCACAGCAGTACATTCTAACATTGCTATAATTATCAGACTATCACTGCCTGCTTTTCCATGGTCAAATCTTTTCTTATAAAACTTGCTCAAGGCTGAAATTGAGCACCAGGACAAAAATTTTCTCCATAGATAAGAAAACCAATGCAATTTGGAAGTCCAAGAATCAGACCAGAATTGCCTTTTTGAATAGAAACTGTAAATCCAATCTGTGCTGTCTTATAGCTACATCTCTTTAATATGCCAACTCTGAAACAATGTCCAACAGTAAGAATCAAAGTGCTAGTGTAGCTACTTCATAAAATGACACTGAAAATGGCTTTCATCATTTCATAATACAAGTCTAGACAGTGGGCAGTCTTCTCATGGAAAGAGGCCTGAAGCTTGCTCAAGAATTACATAAGCTGCAGCTGCTGCTACAAACATGCAAATGTGAACATACCCACAGATGCATGCCCACAGATTTACCAGCTTTGGCATGAGCCTGTGTGTGCCTTTGGGTATTCTCCAGGATCTTCTGAGGAGCTCCATGGACATAAAAAGCTATCACACACCCCTGTGGGGAGACCTCAGTATAAAGCTACAGATACATCCCAGGTTCATTAATATTATGCCTGAAAGTTTTTTTTTTTTTACTAATTGAGATAAATTTAAATAACTGAAGATTAAATGCCCATAGGGCACAGAAAGATCTAATTTGGATGACAAAATATAATATTGTAGATAAGAAACTTGGTTTGGAAAAAAAAAAGTTGAATCAAATTTCTGAATTCTTCTCTGTAAGCACAGGACTTAAGTGAGGAAAATGATTTGGGGTTTGTGGGGGTTTTTTTTTGTGTTTTTTTTTTTGTGTTTTTTTTTTTTTTTTCCCTCCTTTGTCTGTCACTACTAACTCACTAGATGATACTGATTGAGAGACTTAGATTTAATACAAAAAAAGAAAACAGTTGATGGCTACACTGCATCATGTTTGGATATAAACATTTCAGAGTACACACCAGAACAGAAGTAATAAAAATGCAATAAATTGACTTTAAAAACTTACTAAACACTTCAATTTAAGTTGCGCAGGATACATAGTAATAAATCTGACCAACCGTTAGCTATGTAATTTTAGTAATAGTGAAAATTCTTTGGGGTTTTCAATCCATTTCTAACACAGTGATAAATACTTCAGTCACAGATATGCAAGGGCTGCTTCAAAATTAATGCCTCCTATTTTATTATGTTGGCTTCTGACTTCAGAGGCAGATGTTAGTGGCATGAGAGTAGAAGCTGAACCTTCCAGCCAATATTCTCTTAAATTTTGTTGCCATGTGTCAGATGGCAGCAGAGGGGCAGTCTGATAAAATGATGTCTGACATTGAAGCGTGTATGATCAAAAGGTGTGGAACTACAGTCCTCCTTGAGAAAAAATTGTACCCGTTGACATTAATTGATGCTTGCTAAGTGTTTATGGAGACCAAACAGTGGATGTGAGTCCACTGAGGCAGTGGGTGGTTTGCTTCATCAGTGCAGCAACAGTGAATCACCTCTGTTTAAGCAGATTTTTAGGAATGAGGCCTGCATGCTTTTATTTATCAGTGGTCTTTGTATCTGTTGTAGTTTGCTTAGAAATAAATAGAAGACATCACTTTCAGAGAGACCTACATATTGTGATGCTCAACATTTTAATAGTTAAAAGGTCTTTTGTCCTTGAATAGAAACTATTTCAGAAGCATGATTTTTTATAGACATCCAAAACAGAGATGTGAAAGAAGTCCATGTTAACTTTGCTTTTAGCCTTCCTACAAGAACTGAACTCCTTCCTCCTAGATGCTGTTACAGTTCTGCTGTGTCAATTGGGTGAATTAAGGACAGACCATGAACTTAGTCTTTCAGATGTAATTCTGGTTGTTTACTTTCTTTCGACTTCATTCAAGCCCTGTGGGGGCTATTTGCTAGGCAGCCATGCACAGAATTTTAGACAGCCAGTACATACTGGTTTTATTAGATGTGGTCTCCTTTTGCACAAAGCTTTTAAATCTCCTGTTTGCAGTCACCTGTTGTAAGTTCAAAAGTAAAACATTATTATATTTTTTTGTCAAACACTGTCAATAACAATAATAATAATAATAATAATTACAAGCATGTAAGTCTGATGCAACTATTTCCTCTTGTAGTGGTGTAAATACTGTCTATTATTTAAATAGAGCTATGAACATATAGAAGCTGCTATAGTAGAATTAGTATTAATTTATGATTATTGTTATTACTATTATTATTATTATTTTATTTCTTAATGTGTTATCAATATTTGACAGTTTCCTTCAGTTACTGTAGTGGACCTGATAGGGTTGTTAATTTTCTTCAGAGTAGCCTGCATATAGCTGAGTTTTGGATTTGTGACTAAAACATTGTTCATAACACATCAGTGTTTTGATGACTGCTATACAGTGCACTCTGTTCCTGCAGCAAGCATTCTGTGTATGTGGACACAGTTTGAACAGCTGACTCCAAGTGGTCAAAAGGATATTCCAAATCATACAACATTGTATTTAATAAGAGAAATCCGGTCTTTCATATGTTTTATAGGTGTCTGAAAATTCTCAAATCCTTCAGTATTGTTCTTAGACAGCCTTTGTGATTTAGCATGATAAAATAGCATGATATTTATAACAATAGCAGATGTGGGCAGGAAAAGTTATTCTACACATAAATGATGTTCTTTCACTAATTTAGAAGTTTGAAGTCTGATTTTGTCGTTGTTGTTGTTCAAAATAGGAGACGATGAAATTAGCCCTTTTTCTTCTCCCTTTTGTGTTCCTGTTCCTTTCCCCCTCCCTCAAATAAATAAATAAATAAATAAATAATTTCCAGCAGAAATAAGATGTGTGAAAAACTCTCTGTGCAACATTCCTCTTTGCTCAGGGCTCAGTAGTGGTGAATACTTTCAGTACTGGTGAATATTTTACATGCACTTATTTAGAAACATGAACTTTTTTACATACCCCTTATGTATAGTCCCTTAGCTGAGGTGAGTGAATGATAAACTGGCATGTGGTTAAGGTAGTAAGTTTTTAACCGATTAACTGCTAATTTGTGTATTCCTCTTTGTATATATGATTATCCAAATGGCAGACTGATCTGACATTTTTGACTTTGGTGTCACAAGTGCCTAAAGAGTTTACAAAATAATTGCTTTTCCTTTGACATTATAAACTTAATAATCTTGAACCTGCTGTTGTATTTAATAAACACAATCACAGAATTTTAAAGGTTGGAGGGGACCTCTAGTGATCAATGAGTCCAAGTCCCCTGCCAAAGAAGGTTCCTTACAACAAATTGCACAGGTAGGCATCCAGATGGGTCTTGAATATCTCCAGAGAAAGAGAAGAACATCTTCGGGCAGCCTGTTCCAGTGTTCCATCACTCTGATGGAAAATAAGTTCTTCTTGTGTTAATATGAAACTTCCTGTGACAGTTTCTGCCCCTTGCCTCTTGCACGCCCCTAAAGCATAAACCCACCCCCCATCAACCTGACTTTTTCACTTTAGATATTTATAAACAGTTATGAGATCACTTAGTCTGTGCTTCTCAAGACTAAAGAGTTTCAGATCTCTCAGACTTTCCTCATATGGTAGATGCTCCAGGACTTTAATCATCTTTTTTCGCTCTGTTGCCTTTTCTAGAAGATCCCTGTCTATGGAAATGAGGAGCCCAGAACTGGGCCCAGACACATGAGATAAATGGCATTCATCTTTTGCCCAAAACTTTTATTATTGCTTCCAAGCTGTACTGAAGCATTGCCAGTGATCTCAAGCTGTCTCAGTTGTCTTAGCATCATGCACTACACCATACCTAAAACCCTTGTGGATTGGGATGCTGTATAACAGGAAAACAACTTCAGACTCAGTCTGGATCCTTCCATTGGACAACACAGGATATTTTGTGAGCCAAATGAGCTGTATGGGGCTGATCCTGAGCAAGTTAACTCAGTATGGAAAGCATACCTTACCTTATGTTTTCTAATCTCTGCCAAGCTCCAATAAGCATTAGTAATAGAGAGTTGACTACTGTGATTATACTCCTAGAATGATTAAACTCATGCTGAACTCCATGCTGTTATGACTTTACTGCTTCTGGCAGGTATGCTGGTTCAGCTGTCTTTTCACTTCACTGTCGGTCACGCTGTTAACAGACTCAGTGGGAGTATAGGCATTAGTGAATCAAAAGACAAGGTGAGAAATTGTTCTCCAAACTCCAGGTGAAAAGCATATGAAATGCAATATTTAGTCCTCACTTTAATCTCATGCTGCTATGAGATAGTTTTCTTCTTTGCAGATAACCTGAAATCATCTTAAATAGAAAGAAAATGGTTAGCTTATCGAAAGAGGAGATATATCTGTTCATCAGCAGCTTTTTAACAACCTGATGCATATCAGGTTGCATGTTGCAGGTTGATGCCATCCTGGCCTTCATTAGAAATAGTGTGGCCAGCAGGAGCAGGGAGGTGATCATCTCCCTGTACTCAGCACTGGTGAGGCCGCACCTCAAGTATTGTGTTCAGTTTTGGGCCCCTCACTACAAAAAAGACATTGAGGCCCTGGAGCGTGTCCAGAGAAGGGCAACGAAACTGGTGAGGGGTCTGGAGCACAAGTCTTATGAGGTGCGGCTGAGGGAACTGGGATTGTTCAGTTTGGAGAAGAGGAGGCTCAGGGGAGATCTCATTGCACTCTACAACTTCCTGAAGGGAGGTTGTGGTGGAGAGGGGTTTGGCCTCTTCTCCCAGGCAATGAACAGGACCCAGGGAAATGGCCGCAAGTTGTACCAGAGGAGGTTTAGGTTAGACTTAAGGAAGAACTTTTTCTCTCAGAGAGTGGTCAGGCACTGGAATGGCTGCCCAGGGAGGCGGTGGAGTCACCGTCCCTGGCAGTGTTCAAGAGGCGTCTGGACGAGGAGCTGCGAGATATGGTTTAGTAGCCTGTCGTAGCAGTGGTAGTGTGAAGATGGTTGGACTAGATGATCTTGCAGGTCATTTCCAAACTTGTGATTCTGTGATTCTATGATTCTACGATTAAACCAATGACTCTTTAATAAGCTTTTTTTTTTTTTTTTTCATTTTTTCTCACTTTACAGCTGATATACTCTAAGAGAAGGTATATATATATATATATTTTTTTTTTGCATCCCTCATTGAGCCCTAGTTATTTTTTATTTTTTTTTCAGTCAGACAATGCATGTTATCACAAAAATAAGAAATATTCTTAAAAATATGAGTGCTTATGAAAGCAACCATTTTAGTGAGTCATAGATTCAGAAATGTAAATGGAACTCAATTCACAAAGAAAAAATCAAAAATTTATACAGGTGTTCTATTCTCACTAGATAGTTTGAATTTTTCGTTTTCTTTTATATTTTGTTTTTATATTCTTATTTACATCAGAATATAAAACAGGTTATATAGAAAAGACAAGCAAAATTCTGAATTAGTATTTAAGATCTTACAATAATCCTTCCTTCAAGATATTACAAAATTAGCTATAAAATAAACAAAAATACTGGGTCCTCCTAGAGAGGAAAAATAAATAGATGAAAAGAATGACTTTCAGAATATATAAAATAAATAAATAAATATAAAAATGAAATCATAAATAATTATTTTAATAATAAAATTATATATATATTTTAATAGATAAGTAAATATATAAAGCCAGGCAAATTCAAAAATGATAATCCAAACTCAAAACTTGCATATATATCTTCTAATAAAATAGTTAATATATTGAAAATCTATTGTATTACAGTTAATTTTTACTAGAAAACTATATTATATCTCTCTAAAAAGGCAGGATTTTGCAAGTAGGGCAAATAAACTCTTTTAAAGCTAGCAAAAATAAAAATAACATTAATGGGTTCAGAAAAAAAAAAAAAGGGTTCAGAGAAAAAAATAGAAACTGGAAAAATGTGTACAATCTTCTTAAATATAGCACTGTATACAACAACATAATTTTTTATCATTGGATTCTATACTTTAAGGACAGAATTTCAAATTGAAATGTCATAAACGGTTTTCTGTCTTTTGTATTATTGCATACAATCTATATCTTTCTAAGATAGGTCTTTAAAAATGGCTTGAACAAATAACAAATTGCAGCTAGCTCTTGAATAGGCATAAACTTTATCTTTTTTTATTAGTACCTCTGAGAAAATTCTACTCTGATTGACCGTCTGTAAGATGCGCTTATGTACACATATAAGATGTACTCTTGAAGGAGTCATATCATCCCCAAAAGCAAGATTTTTGTGTGTGTTTCCCAAGGCTTTCTTCAAGAAGTTTGCTAATGACAATGAAAAAAACAATCTAGTTCTTTGCACCTCTTCACTACTTTTTTTATAAAGTCTTTTCATAATAGGAACTAAGTTTTGGCAAAGACCTCTTACCTGGAAATTCTGGCCCTTTGTAATACAGTACCACCTAGTCTTTTGAAGTGTGTTACACAGCTGCCCAACTGGCAGGGTTCTGCAAAATATGGCAATATGTTAGACAGACCAATGGACCAGAACTGTATAATGTGTATTTGTTTTAATGAGAATCTTATACAAAAAAGCTTTTATGTGCTTTCTAAGCTCAGACTAGCACTTGGAGGACAGTATGGACTTCTGCAAAGCATTTGACACTATCCCACAATATTATTGTCTCTAACTTGTAGAGATGTGGATTTAATGGATGGACCAGTGTGGAAAAATACTGATCGTGGCCTGAATGGGCGTGATCATGAGAAAGAATTTATTAGCTTGGAAATGCAAGTCCATAGCTTCTGCATGTACATTGAAGAAACTTGTTTGTAGGAAACTGTTTTGTAGCTGTAACCAAGTTTCCTTGCTTTCTGTGAATGACATTGCTTTTCCTAATGTGGAATGCTTTACTGTCTCACACTGTTGCATATGTGACTATTGTGCGAAGGGGTTGCATGTTTCTGTAAGAAAAAATGTCTCTTCTTCTATGAAGGGAATTTTTCTCGGTTTTAAAATACCTCTTTATCTGGTATAACCAAAATGATCTGGAAAAAAAAAAAAAAAAGCACTACTGGCATGTACATCTAATCCTAAATTGAAGAATATTGTCAAAACTTTTTTGAAGCCTGAGAGGTAATGCAGAGATACATGAATGTTTGAATAAGTAAACTCACATTCAGGAATGATTCCATCTGTAGTACTGTGAATCATCTTGATGAGATAAACTTGCCTGTTTTCTGCTGTGGATATGCTACTGCTAATATCCTTGTTGTTTTAGTTAACAGGGATATCTTACACAGTACTTTAAACTAGAGAAATACAGAATTTTTAGCTTCAGTTCCAGCATCCTCCTTGAAAATGGCAAATACAATCAGATACTCTGAAAAAAAGAAACTGACCCTCATTTGAAGTTAAACCTAAATCAAGGATTGTTTTGATGTTTCAAAAATATTTACAAATGTTATTTTTCAACATTTTTTTCCTCTCTTTATATGCACTTCTGAAGGTTTTGACTCTGCTGGGAAAAGAACTGGAAGTTCTGAAATATCAAAGCAAAATCTGTTCATACAAGATTTTCATCAGAGAGAGGATTAACAGTCAACAAATGAACATCAGTGCAGTATCTTTTGAAGTTTCTCCATCTCTGCTGGTGATGCTATAGTAACTCTGTTGTTCCTGGTCTTTCTAAATTCCATTTGCTTTTCTTTTTTTGGGCGGGGGAGATTTAATGTAAGTTATTGCATTTGAATTTCTGACTCATCCTCTCTTGTCTGGTTCTGAGTACTGAAAAGTATTATTATATTCAAAGAGAATTGGTAACTGAAATGATATAGGCCATCAATGTTCTCATTCAGACTTCTCTTCAGCATTAGAATTCTGTGCAGTCTTGCATGCTGTTAGTTGAAGATTTATTCTTGAACTATTTATTTTCATGAGTCTTGTTATATAATAACTATGCAGAAATGTTAATAATCTTATGACTAAACAGGTCAATATTCATAAGAATATATGTTTGTACTTGTTTAACCTCAATGAAATAGCCTAGTGGAAATTTAACACATTTAAAAAATTCAAATAAAAGCTTTTTTACTCAATTAGAACAACAACAAGTCTAATGCTCTTTTTTGCACTGAAAAAAATCATCATTACAATAACTTACAGTGATAAATCTCAAAAGACTTATATTCTTCAACTCAAGTTTGGACCTTCTGCTTATTATTCAGGTTCACTAGCCCAAATCTTCTTCATTCTGCATTAGAGAACTTATCCTGATATTTTCTTCTCCCTTCTCCCAGATATCACATAAGGTTATTTTTGTATTTTATAAATATTCAATTAGCTACACAAAGTGAAACTATTCCAACATGGATGACAAATTCACACTTACAGTAGTTTGCAATTGAAAACCTTTGTATGTACTGTAAAATAAAAATTCTGAACTTATTTTTTATTTTCTTTGAAGAAAGATCTTTGACATTTGACTACTTAACTATTAAGAGGAAATCTGTGCTTTGTGTAGTCTGCACATTGTTTCCCAGAAAAATCAGAAAAGTCCTATTCATGTCCAGTGTTTAATGAACACTACTTGCCCATTTCTTGCTCCTTACTGTCTCATACAGCCACTAGGAATTTGATTTAGCAGATGATATAAGCATGCTGGATCACACAGAGCAGTTCAAAATCATGTGATGAACCTGTTTGTTCACTTTTACCTCATTCAGATTTATGTGGAAACTGGTGAGAGAAGCCCAGGATGCTATCATCTGACAATTAATCTTGAGTCTTACAGTATATCTTATAATGTGACTCTAGGATAAACCCCTCCCAAAATTGGCTTTATAATTTGAAATATTTCCTTATATGGCTTACTTTCATTATACGAAATTCCTCTTTTTGGTTCATGCATATAAGTAATTGCAGTGGACTTCACTGAATGAAGATAGATAGCATAGGCTTGAGTATATTCACAGTAAGTGGTTCTAAGCTAATCAACATCATACGCCTAGCAAATTTGTTTATTGCAAACATTTGCCTTAAAGTAATCATGATAGATTGCCTAATACTCTAATATATGAAGGAAGATTAATTAAGTATTTTTATGCAGTAGCTGAATATTTATCAGACAGGTGATACATAATGAAAAGACATGATTATTCCCATAGTTTTTTTTTTTTTCTTTTCTCTAATAATGAATGCAGATATTACCTGTAGGGGTTGAGGTTGTTTTATTTTTTTCAAGTAGCAGTTACGCATAAATTGTCATCACTACTTTGGCACCCTGACAGGTGTAATAAATATTTTATACAGATGATTCACTGATTCCAAGAAGTAAATATGCCTGTTCTACTCTACACCACAAAATGATTCTATGATGCTATGATTCTATGATGATTCAATGATTCTATGAAGAGTTCTTTTTCCAATCCATGGAGGTATAGTGTTCCCCAATATATTCATTACTTAGATTCACACTTATTCAGATAACTTCTAGAAAGTATCTGCATTAAAGTATTTATAAATATATGCTGTTGTAATTGAGATTCAAAAAAAGAACTATGTCTACAGCTACATTTGCACAAAAAAATGACTGTGTAATATACACTGTTAGGTATCCAACCTAGGACAGTAAATGTCAATTATACTCCATATTTTAGTAATAACAGAATTACAGAATCACAGAATGGCCAGGGTTGGAAGGGACCTCAAGGATCATGAATCTCCAACCACCCTGCCACAAGCAGGACCACCAACCTCCACATTTAATACTAGACCAGGCTGCCCAGGGCCCAATCCAATCTGGCCTTGAACACCTCCAGGGACGGGGCATCCACAACCTCTCTGGGCAGCCTGTTCCAGCACCTCACCACTCTCTCTGTAAAGAACTTCTCCCTGACATCCAACCTAAATCCTCCCTCTCTCAACTTAAAACCATTTCCTCTTCTCCTGCTGTTATCTACCCTTCCAAAGAGTTGATTCCCCTCCTGTTTGTAGGCTCCCTTTAGGTACTGAAAGGCTACAATGAGGTCACACAGCAGCTTTCTTTTCTCCAGGCTGAACAAGCCCAGCTCCTTCAGCCTGTCTTCACAGGGGAGGTGCTCCAGTTCCCTGATCATCTATGTGGTGTGGTTTCAGCAGGCATGGCTTTTTTTCGTGTTTTTCTGAGATTACATATTTTTTCATTATAAAAATTTCTTTTTTTTCCTTATAATAGTCTGTGTAGCTTATGCTTACAGTGGTTACATTTAACATTATTTATTAAAATTACACAATATGTATTCAAGTGCACACACACTGCTTTGAAAATTTATTACATAAAAAATATTTTCAACATTTAAAGCTCTGAATTTTTTTTTTTAACTGTTATTAATAGACTTTCAGTAATATTTAAATCCTTTTGCACACAACAGAAACATAGGCTGATTCCAAGGCTGTAAAAATCCAAATGGACTGGAGAATTGGATAGGTGAAAATGCATTGTATTTCTCCTTCTCAGCGTTCTTTATAAAGTTATATCTTCTTAATTTTGAAAGGAGGATAATCTGAAGTACTGAGGCAAAATATTAGAATCTGCCATCCTGGGAAAAAAATAAGAAATCATCTACTGTCAAGTTTTTGTACATAATAAGTGAAGTATGGAGTACTGCATTTTCCAGAATTGATATCTGTTCTATTTAAGAGTTGATGTCTGCGGTGCCAAAGTAGACAAAGCAATAAACGACCTTTGAGGAGCTCAAGCATTAATCAACTGCAGATGTTTGCTGCAAGTATATGCCTTTGCCATACACACTACTGCTATCAACAAGACACTTTCAGAGTACATCTTACAGAAACTGCAATTGTTCCTCCTTTTTAGAGAGTTTGGAAGAAATATGAAGTGTTTTTGTCACTGTCTTCCTGAAATTCTGAAATGATGCTGACATCACAAATGGATCTTACTTTGGGTAAATGAGAAGCTTCACAGTCTGTAAATAGAAGTGATGATAGCTGTCTAATATCAGGATAGTAATTGTTACAGTGGTACATCCAGAGAATCGACACTGAGATAGATAAGGGTAAATATGTAATGATCCTTGAGTGTTTACTACTCTTTTTAAATCTGAGTTATTGTGTGACCCAAAGCTTAGCTAGAAATATTTCTTTTTTTCCTACTTCTACTCTCCTACTATTTGTTCTCTTTGAGCTATAAAACCTTATATGTCTTATTATGCTACTGAATATCTATGAAAATTATATTCATAGGAGTGAAACTCTCTAGAGAGGTCAAAGTTGAACTTCTTTGTACAGAAGATCTTTTGAAGGTTAAAATTGGTATCTGTAAAACATGACATCGGAGAACAAAAGCCTGTCCGCTCATTGTAACTAAAACACGATATTATCCTTTTATTCTGTAGCGAATTATGTACCACTTTCTAGAGTGTTTGCTTTCATTTTTTAAATATCTTTCAGTAGAAGTCCCAGTTAATATATATGAAGTTATTCCTAAAATATATATTGAGAAAAGACCTTTAGCCTGTGTTATTCCATGCTGTACAATTTGTTCAAGAATCTTAAGAGACTATCTCTCTGTTTTATCTAGGTCTCTCTTAAAATCACTCATGTTTCAAATGCATCTAGCCTTTGACAGAAAACAGGAAAGGAAGTCCTGAGACAAAGAACCTACAGGGCAAATAACTTCCATACATTTAAATAAAGCTTAAATATCTCTCCTGCAGCATAATACTTTTGAAATAAAAATATTTTCTCAGTTTTAAGTAAATGATATGATGAATGCTACTCAAAGCAAAGAACAAGCATTGTATCTGTCTCATCTTATGTGTTTAACTGTGTCAAAAGCCAACTTGAGTAATTCACGCACAAATTGTAAATGCAGAAAAAGGTCATCAGAGCAAAAGTAAAAAGACAATAGACATGATAGGCTCAAGTACTTATTGAATTACCTAATTAAGCAGACAAGTGACTCACAAGTGACTTAGAAAGAGTCTATGTACTGACATGACACAGAAATAAACTCTTAAGTCTCCCTTAGGGAGCTAAGTGAAACTATTAGAAATACCTGATTAAAGCCTAGATGCTAAAAAGACTAGAAAATGCTGAATATATAACTAAATGAAATGCTGAATATATAACTAAATATATTACTAATGAATCATAGAATCATAGAATCACCAAGGTTGGAAAAGACCCACAGGATCACCCAGTCCAACCATCACAATAGTTCTCACTAAGCCATGTCCCTCAGCACAACGTCCAAACGTTCCTTGAACACTTCCAGGGTCGGTGACTCCACCACCTCCATGGGCAGCCCATTCCAGTACCTAACCACTCTTTCAGAGAAGTAGTATTTCCTAATGTCCAGCCTGAATCTCCTTTGGCACAGCTTGAAGCCATTCCCTCTAGTCCTATCACTGGTTACATGAGAGAAGAGGCCAACCCCCAACTCACTACAACCTCCCTTCAGGTAGTTATAGAGAGCAATAAGGTCTCCCCCAAGCCTCCTGTCTCCATGAGAAAAGACAAAGACAGTATTTCAGATTTTTTCAAGTTATCTCTAATTTTACTCCTCATCATCCTTATCAGGTCAAGGATTTAATTTAACCCCTAAAACTCAAGTTAGAAAATTTCCCTACATCTTTGAAGTATTTCTTATACACTGTGAGATTATGACTATGGTACTGAATGAAAGAATAACTGGATTAGAGTTCAAGTGACATAGGATGATTTGAGCAAATGCTGCTTATGTTTAACCCATTTTACATGACTTGTACAGTTGTTCAGGATATTTTAAAACTGAGCCAAAAAGAGATGAAAATTGTATAATAAATGTATAAGACCTTAGTCCAGGGGTCAAGTTCAATGCTGACCCTTTTATTTAACATATATATAAACATCCCAAGAACCACAGGAAATTTTCATTAATATTAATACTTTAAAAATAACTTTTTTTATTATTATTATTATTTTTATTTCCTATCTCAATCTATTCGGGAAAACTGAGTTTGGGGAAATATTTCACCCAGGATCTTCCTTAGAAAACAGGAACAATGTTGTACGAGGTTTGGCTGCCTCCATTCTACTGAGCCTTACAACACATCCTAGAATTATCATCCTAGAATTGTGTGGATCTTGATATAGTTCAAAAAAGTCCTAGAATAAGTTTGCTTGGAAATGCAAAATATCTTTTGTAGATTTATTTCAATAAATGTCTTCACAGCAAGTTTCTTATTCTCAGTTAGTGATCCTCTAAACCTGTTATTGTCAATAGACATAAATAAGCAGTTCAATTTATCTGAAAAGGTGTAGATATGGATGCCATGAATCACCTCTGAAAGGAGCCTTTTTTTTTCTCTAGCAATCATAAAGAGATCTGACAGAGACTTGACTTTTACCTAAGAAGATACTAACTCATTGTAAGCAATTATTCTTTTATGCCATTGCCTCAAAGCTTGCTGATGAACAAATCCAAGCAAGTCCTTGACCAAGATTGAGAAATCCATTGTCTGGAGAACACTTATGGACAAGTCCTGGGCAAGGCTTGCAAAATCCTTTGTCTGAGGGACACAGATGGACAAGCCTGGAGGAAACGAGAGAGAGATAAGTTGCAGATTCATGGCCAGGAAGCAGTCTTTTGTGTGGGCTTATCTTGAGGAAGATGGTTATCTCAAGAGATGCTGCACATGACTCTTACCCAAGCACCCAAGAATGCCATGATGGCAGAAGAAGAAGGATGAAAAAAGGGACAACCATGAGATTAGGTTTTCTGGCAACAGACTCCTTGTGAGGTTGAGGGTATTTTTTTGACATGAGAAGTCTCACGACCAGCCTCTCTCCCTCCCGGACTTGCTCTGCACTCTACCTTCTTGCTGCCTAAGGCCAGTCATGCTGCTGCTGCTCTCCCCCAAGAGGTTTCTGAAATGAGAAGCCTCACAACATGAGACCTGCATGCTGAAGAAGAACAAGAAAGTGTCTGCCATCAGATCCCTCAATACCAGAATGCCTGCATGCTGATGGACCCCCTCCTGGGCCAGCTACCCGAGTCCTGCTGCTTCCTCCTGGACCTACCCTGTGGCTTCTTCCTGCTACCTGCCTGCTGCCCAAGGCAGGCCATGCTGCTGCTGCTCTATTCCTGTGCTTTTGCCTCGGACCATTGGAATGGTGTGAAAGGGGACTGCTGCTGGATCCTGGTGGTGACTATCCCTGCTTTATGCAATTCTTGCCACTTTCCTATCTTTTCTATCGCCCGCCTTCCCTTCCCCATCACCCTAATTCATAATAGTGCCCATCCTCTCCTTCTCCCTGATTAAGATTTGTAATAAACTGGTCAGACCAACATTTGAACCATTGCTTCTTAATCTCACCCTGGGTATACATATATCAAAGAACCTCCTCTCCTATAAATTGGAGCGAGACACTCATGTGGTGAAAATACAATAGAGCTATGCACTGCTGTCAAGCATTTGAGGGCAACATGGATTTTTCTCCTGCATTATAGGTTGTTGGATTTTTTTAAATGTAATTCAGCTTAATTTATTTTTATTTCATCATTTTCCTAAGGTTAGTTAAATTTGCATCCCACAACATTGTCTATAAACTGAATACAGTAAACTTTGGATACAGTATGAATGCAATAAGTTTGTTCAATTTACACCTTGGGTATTCTTTCCTATTATTTTCAGTATTGTTAAATTCAGCTTTTTATTAATACTATATATATTTGCTTTCTTTTACATTTCAAGTTATCTTCAAAGATTATGTTTTGCTCTTCATAGTGAATGTTCTACTTCAGGGGATTTTTCTTAATCTCAAGAGTCTTTTGAATGGGAAATTTGTTTATATGTTTGTTTGCCTGTTTACTGGGTAACCATTTTAATAATCAATATGTGGAGATGGAGGTTATTATTAATGTGAATCAACACATATGTTTTCATTTATTTTTAACTTTGCTGATATTTATTCTTTGTACTGAAATTTTCCATGCCAAGTATTTGCCTTAGGCTGAGTTATTTTGGAACATTTGCACAAAAGAGATCAGAAAATGAGAAGAAATTTTTTTAAAAAAGTATATATATATATATATCTTACGTCCATTTCACTGGGAAGCTTCTAGTCAAAAAATCTGATGTAAGGAGGACCGTGCTGTAAAACACAGCACTCAGAGGGAGAACTTAGGTCTGAATAAGCCAAAACTTTAACACTGACATTGTAATTTTGGGACCAAGGAATGTAAGACTCATAGCTTGATTCTTTAAATATGTTTTCAGATTTATTTTCAATTTATTTCAATTTGTTTGTTCCTTTCATTTTAGTGTGTTTTCTAAAAATAGATGGAGAATTGTAATTACAGCAATATGAAATTGTTTGAGAGAAGATTGGTCATTTAAATATACTCTTCTGATAAAATGCTTCACTTTGTCAAAGAATTCAAAAGTAAAACTAATTTGACATTTCATACACTTGCATGAATTCACAATCTTAAAACAGAATAACTGAATCTGGAGCATCAATGATTACTGTGGGTCGAGCAAATTATAGTTGGTTTATATGGAAGATGGTTTTAGCTAAACACATTATATGTGACTATTCTGATGTCATTACAGTGTGTTAGATATTTATTGTTACTTACTACAACTCTGAAGGAGCCCTGAAAATGTTTTTACATTCAGTAAAGGTGAAAGTAATTGCAAATTATATATTTAATTTACCAAGATATGTTTCTAGGATAATTTTCTATGGATCATGAACATACGTTATGTTCCAGAAGCAGTGAAGTCTGTTTAAATTAATTACTAGACCACAGGAAGCTTAAGGAACACAAAATAATCCTTATCTGATAAAATGGAGTGGATAAAGTGGTTTCTTAAAACCACAATACCGAGAGCACAATCAAAGCTGGATAGTGCAGCTGGATCTCAGTAAATGAAGCTATAATACATTCTCAGGATAACACTATGATTCAAATATATTTTTAGAATATTTTCACTGTTAGTGATAGTGCCTCAGTATAGGTAATTGATTACACTGCAGTATGAAGATTTGTCATACACTGGATGCCAACTAAATATAAAAATAATATATAATTCATATCAAATACAGTACTTAATTTAAAATCTCTCTTTCATACTTTCACTGAGGTTCATTACTAAAGATGAAATCATTCACTACCATTCAGTAGTAGAATTGCTTGTACTTTGAAATTAATGAGCTGAAATTAAGCTCAGATCTTACAAGGTTAAGTTACTCTTTTCCTATCCTGCGTTTTCCTGGAGTTTTACATTACAAAAATTACAGGTGATAATGTGAAGCTGAAGGAAAACCCACAAGTCATGAATCCAGGTCACAGCTCTGGAACAGAAACTAGAATAGCAGATGATCAGAAGAAATGACCCTACCTTGTCTTTCTCACTAACTCATGCAACTTTTCTTCCCTCTAATGTAGACTTTCGCGGAGCTATTTTATCTCTTCAATGAGATTATTTGAGACATAAGCTCCTTAGAGTTGAAAAGAAAGAAAAAAAATATCTCGAGGGTTAAGATTTTTCTCCAGAAAGAGGGGGAAAGAAAAGGAGAAAGAAAAAGAGAAAAGAGGAGACTTTGTAGTGCTTTAAACTCTCAATTGGATTCCTACCAACTGAAGTGAATGGCTTTAATATATTTTATTCTTTGTATAGATGATTCATTGCACAATCACACTCCATTTGAAAAGAATGTATTTTAACAGTAATTATTCTGTCATTTTGCATTATCCCTAACTTCACAGACTGAAGACCTGTGGGAAAAATGCAACATAGGTTTCATGGATTAACAGTTCAGGTGGAAGTCCTCTCATTTCACTAGAACTGCTCCTATTTAGACCAGTGAAGAATTGACCTTCTATTCCCAGTGCACTTGCCATTTATTTCAAAGCATCTTGAAAACATATTTACCTCATCATGTACATAGTTTATAGATACAACACATTACATTTTGTTTGATTTTGAAAGAATATGTATCATGTTTTAACCGGACTGTATAACTCAGTGGCATTTTATACTTAAATGTTAAATGCATAGAAGTAGCTATAAATTCAAAATATTCAGTGACATATTAAATATAAAGTATTATTCCATCTTGATTGTTTATCATTTTTGGACACTTAATAACATTCATAAACAAGAGCAAGAAAAGTGAACAAAAGCTGGCACTGTTTAAGATAATAAACCATTCAGAGTATAATAATGCTGGTTTAACTGCATGTGTCTTCATTAAACATTACTTTCAATTCAAATGCATTTGTGTGAAAAAATGCTATAGATTAAGGAAGATGTTGATTAACCTTTTTTGTACCTCATGGCAAAATGTCTTTATCCAAATCTGCTCCTCTTACTCCTTACAGCCTCTATGCCACATCCTTATCTTGTAGCTTTTTCTTTGAACTCTTCCTGTAGCCAAACGCTTCTTGCTGAATAGTGTGAGTAGCAGAAGCTTTACAGCAGCCAAAAGAGAGCAGATATCTCAAGCACTACTTCCACACCATTTGAAACAGCAGTACATGTCACGGGTTCACCATCCTGTGATCAGTTCTAGAAAATTTCTTCCACTGCAGGTCTGAAATCCCTAAGGCCCTGCCTTCTGTTTTGCAGACACATAATCCCTTTCTTTCATCAGCATGGAACAAATGGTTATCCCTACTGTGCTACTTTAATTCCCCAGGCCAACCCAGGGTATGAATGATGATTTCAAAGTCCTCACAGCATGATGCTGCTGGATGTAGTGATGAGTAGAAGTGGCCAAGCTCTTAGTTTATCTATATGAAAGACGAAATTTCCTTGTGTATGCTTCCACTCCTACAAGCATATTTAAATAAGAGCTTTGTGAACAATTCTCATACTATCACGTAAAGGTGGGAATACTGAAATGAAAATGAAACGAGAAGCCAAAACTGTATCATGTATACATGCCCCCAGAAGTGCATCTTGCTCTTGGGACTGCCTATTTCTGTACCTTCATTACTCACTTTTGTGTTTTCTTTTTGTAATATGGTATTTCGTTCAATACATGCCAGTACTGTGTAATATATTCCACAGCCGATCTCTGTAGCAGGAGTGGCCAGCTCTCTGTTTTGCACTGATCATTTCCCTGCATAAGCCAGGATGTTTTTATAAGACTAGCTCTAAAATCTAAATCCCTTGTCCCTTTCCTGGCTGCTCCACTCAGACTGGAAATTCTGATCATCAGTATGATGCAAGGGACTAGAATCCTATTATTAGTTACTAGTTACTGAAGCATAAGACTAGAAGAAGTTTTGTCTCACTTTCTCTATCTTTCCTACTGGAATTCCTTGACTGAGCTGCGTAACATGTCATAAGCTCACAAGAGCTCCACTAGATTTTTTTGCCACAGGAAAGTGAAGAGAGACCCACAGATCAGCAGAGAGGGAAGAGCAGACCTGCCACATGGCCTCTTTGTGCAGTCACTGTGGATTTGCTGTGAGTGTATTTGTGTCCCATGCTGCATATGGGGGTTGATTTTACGAACCAGGCAGTATATCTTTTATAGCTACATACTGGAAGACTCTGTGTCACGTAACCAGTCCATAATTATTGTTTGGAGTTTATTTTATTTTATTTTCTATGAACTCTTAATTTTTTTCAATACCTGTCAAGGTGAGAGGAACTTGTGAAAATGGTCTCCTGAAGGCCTGGTAGCTCTGCAACACTTGTTCATTAGGAAGCATATTGCTATATGCTTTTTAGTTTTTAAAATCTGTTTGGTTTCATTACTCCCAGAATAACTGTAGAGACATCCCTTTATGTTAGTGTCATGGTTTTGGTTTTTGCTTATTTGATTTTCAGTATTCAACATCAAAACATCATGTACTGGAAGTGTTAATGTTCTAACTCTACGTACCTATCCCTATACATTGCGGAAGTCACGGGATCTGACCCTTCCGGGGGGGGCGGTCTCTTACTGCCTGGCAGTGGGTGCTGGAGGTGCTTTCCTAGCCGTTCCAAGCTTTTTCAGGTTTGACTCGGTCTCTGGAACTCTCTCTCATATCTTATTTGATTCATTAGTCTCAATTTCAATTAGATTGTATTATATTGTATTATTTTGTATTCCAATATCATAGTTAGTAAAATAAGTTTACCTCCATAGATTGTTGCCGCTGTTTCTTTCCTTTTCCCCCTTCCTTCCCATTTTGTGGGCCCAGGTGGGGGGTGGGGAGGGCAGGGGCCTACTGCCCCCTGTCACGGGCATAAACTGATCCAGTTAATTCCGTGACAGTTAGTCATATTGTTTCATAATGAGAACACAGCATTTCCATATCTATAAAGATTTCCTATAATCAAGACACAGCTTAGTGCACCAATTTGTGTTTTGACATGGTGCTTGATATTCCTTGTGCACATTAAATAATAATAATAATAATAATAATAATAATAATAATAATAATAATAATAAATCTTACATATCTCTCTGTGCAAAAGATTTGAGTGTTCTCTTTTGCTGTTGTTCTGGTTTTAATGCAGATTTTTCATTTATTTATTTATTCATTCATTCATTTTAAAGATATCCCATGAAGATCAAATTGATAAATTTATGCCAAAAGACATTACTTTTTGTCTAAACAATTATGGAAGCAATAAAATTAAAGACAAATAGTTTTGAGAGTTCAGAAAAAGTCATGTGGCAGGGAGGTTGCCTTTTAAAGCAGAAAAATGAACTGCTATTTATTCTACTAGTATATGATAGATGAGCTTAATTAAAGTCAAAATGGAAAAAAGTATATATAAATTAACATATTTGGATTAGACACAGTACATTCTGTGAACTGTAATGAGTGTATGAAGTGTGTGAATGCCCTGGAATGCCCCTTCTGTTGCAGAAATTAATTGCTAAGCTTATACATGTGCAAATTCTGGCCTTAGAGATATCTTCTACCATTTAAGGAAAAATACAGACCACATATTAATTTACATCCATTTTTTCCAGGTATATATGAAAAGAAATAAGCGTTATAATGTTTGTTTACTTAATCTGAAACCTTAGATCTGTGTTGTTGTTTTTTCTTATGTCTATTTCTTCTTGTTGTTTGTTTGTTTCACCATTCTTCACATATTTCTCCTTGGTAGTATCATACTCATGTATTACAGAAACCTACATCCTAAATGGGGAGCTACATGTTCTCCTTTGTTGTCAGGAATAGATTTCACAGCTTTTCCCATTTCTAAGATTTCACTTGAAATTCTGCATCTTCACATACTCATTTGGACTCTATCTCCATCTAATTTCTCTTTCTCAATCTTAGTGACTTTCCTTATGGAGTCTACATGTTGACTGCCTCTGAATCTGAGGTCTGCCTACCTGTCTTCATTACGTATTTCTATATTACTTGATGTACTTTGAGAAACAGTGGGTGAAACAGTGAAATATGTAGAATCCCTCTTCACATGTTACCATATCAACCCACTAATAAATATCTTTACCTTCATATTTAAAATCATTTGTTAAATGTCACAGATTAACTTTCCTAAAACTCTCTATTTCACTGAGATCAGCCTAGAGAAATTAGAATTAAATAAGAACTCCTAATTAAGATTTTTTTTTTCCCCCCCATCTTTGAGGCATAAAGAAACACACTTCACTGAAATCTAGTCAAGGACATGGTATATCATGGAAGTTAAAAAAAAAAAAAAAAAGAAAAGAAAAGGAAAAAAAAGAAAAAAAAGAAAAAAAAAAAAAGGAGAAAAAAAAAAGAAATCTTTTCTTTGCAACGCTTACCTCTAAATTTGTCATAGTAAATAACCATTACTGGTTGCTAACTTGGTGGTTGGTTTGTTTGTTTGTTTGTTTTTACCCTCAATTATGAACCACACTGGACAATAATTTACTGTATTCAATCAGCTTTATCAGTGTGTATTCTTCTTCAACCAGCAAGTCCCACTAATCAGAAAAAAACATCACTTTATGTCATATTCTTTCTTCAAACTGAATTACAGTCACAGTCTTATATCTGTTAAAACTACATACATTATTACATACATTAAGTTTGTGATATTTTAACTGATTAGTGTGAGGATTCTTCTACTGAATGAAGAGCATAGATAAGGAAGAAGCTGAATGATCTTACTGATTTGGCAAAATGACTTAGCTTCATAAATAAATACTTGAAAGACAGATTTAAATAGTTAAGCCAAATACTATGTATGCCTTAATCAGTAAATATAAGAATTAAAACATTAGTAATTTCCGTAATTTCTAACACCCAATTATGTTGGCATCAGCCATATCAATTTTTGGTGAACAACATTTGATACGCCTTCTGTGCAAGAACAATTTAGAGAATATCATCAGCTGACTGCAGCACTGTGACTGCAGTTCCCTAGGAAAGAAGCAGATGTATAAAAGTACACACTGTGCATTTTTTATTATTCCTACTTGGGAAAAGATCAGGTTCAAGAGTAGGAGGCATGCTATTTTTCTAGATTAAAGGCACTATAAAAAAACATTCACATTCTCTGCACTGATTTTGCAAGATACTCCAAATTCTAAATCTAATTCTGTTTTTAAAACCAATTTTTCAAAGTTAGCAAATTATTCTCATAACTTTTGCAGGTATAAATGTTTATGCCAAAGGCTAAGTACAGAAGAATGAAGATGCTAAATTCATTAAGTTAGCATAGCAGGCTGTGAGTGAATGAAGCTTGTTGCCGTTTTCTTTCTGCTTTCACAAGTTGAAGCAAAATTGGCTTTAAACCAATATACCCTCATAGAATCACAGAATCATAGAATTGCTCAAGTTGGAAAAGACCTTAAAGATCGAGTCCAACCACATACTAACCACACTACCCTAACCAACATCTCCCTGCTAAATTATGTCCCTGAGCACCACATCCAAATGGTTTTTAAACACATTCAGGGCTGGTGACTCAACCACTTCTCTGGGGAGCCTATTCCAGTGCTTAACCACCCTTTCTGTAAAGAAGTATTTCCTGACATCAAACCTAAACTTACCCTGGTGCAACTTCAGGCCATTTCCCCTCGTCCTGTCACCTGTAACCAGTGAGAAGAGACCAGCCCTGATCTCACTGTAAGCACATATCAGATACCAGAAGAGAGCAATAAGGTCTCCCCTCAGTCTCCTCTCCCCTAGACTAAACAGCCTCCATTCCTTCAGTGTCTCCTGATAGGGCATATTCTCCAAGCCCTACACAAGCCTTGCTGCCCTTCTTTGGACTGCTCCAGCACCTCAGCGTTCTTTCTGTACTGAAGTGCCCAAAACTGAACACAGTACTCGAGGTGAGGCTTCACCAGCGCCTAGTACAGGGGCAGGATTACTTCCCTAGTCTTGCTCACCACACCATTCCTGATTCAAGCTAGGATGCAATTGGCCTTCTTGGCCACCTGGGAACACTGCTGGCTCATATTCAACTGACTGTCCCTTAGTACACCAAGGTCCCTTTCCATCAGGCAGCTTTCCAACCACTCCTCTCCAAGCCCAGGGGTTGTTGCCTGTGGTTGTTGTCACCAAAATACAGGACCTGGCACTTGGCCCTATTAAAACTCATACAGTTAACTTTGGCCCATTGCACCAGTCAATCCCGGTCCCTCTGTAGTGCCCAAGTGTAGTGCTTGATCGCCGAGGTTAGCTGCTTCGAAGCTGTTCCAGCCAGAACCACAGTGACTGACCGCGAGGTACAGCGGGGTTTCAGTCATTTCCCTCATTCAGGGATCCCTGAGAAAACACAATGGCCAGGCAGCTCTTGGCTGGGCAATTCTCGCAAGAGTGACTGATGCAGAGGGGTCGTTGCCAGGGTAGTGACTCTGCATTCCACACCCTAGTCTAGAAAAAGTCTCCAGGAGGGTAGTGAGATGGAGAGGAGGAGTCAGGGTGTGAGCATCACATGGACTGTTTTAACGAGGAGAAACACTAAACCACCCATACATGGGACTACACAGCAAGGAAGGTTGTTACCACTTCAAGTGAGTGATAAGTTAACAGGATAATTAACAGGAGCACGGGCTCCTATTAACCACCCAGCAACTGGTTGAGAGCAGAGCCAGCACTACCAGCAGCAGGGCAGCAGGGTGGGGCTGATCAGTCACACCTCATTAAGGCTATCTAGTAATGTTAGTGTGCCTGCTGGTTTGCAGTGGCTGCACCCCAGTGGAAGGCTACCACCACAAAAATTGTGGAGACTCAGACAGAAGTCCCATGCTCGCATAGAAGGAAGACTGCAGCCAAAAAGAATATGGAGACTCAGATGGAGGTCCTGTGAATGCATGAAAGTATAGCTGATGTTAAGACAAGTGTGAAGACTCAGACTGAGGCCCAAACACAAGATGCTAAAACACAAGTCACTGGCTGTCATGAGTGCCAGAGCCTGGCCTTTGTAATGCCACGTGATGGAGGCAGCACTTGTATAAGATGTGACCAGCTAAATGACTTACTCAGCTTTGTGGTTGACCTGAAGGAGGAGGTGGAGAGGCTGAGGACCATAAAGGAATGTGAGAGGGAGACTGGTGTAGCCAGTCCCTATCAGCCCCAAGATCTTAGCACATATCTGAGGCTCCACATAGAGCACGTCACTCCCTGCTGCCTTGCAAACAGGTGGGAGAGGTGAACCAGCAGGCAGACAGTGCTGCAGTGAGCCCCTGTCCTCTCTGCCCCCAGCAACAGTTTGAGAAAGGAGGAGGAGTGGAAACGGATACTGGCTCAGCGAAGTGGTTATCCCCAATCCCGACCATCCTTGGCTCCTCAGATGCCTCTGCGCAATAGGTTTGAGGCCCTGGAACTCGAGGGAGAGGTGAGTAAGGGTGTGGAGGGAGGTCCACCTGTGAGGTTGCCTCAGGTGAAGCAGTCAACCCCACACCTTAAGACTGCCTCCACCCAGAAGGACAGAAGGGTCATAGGCGACTCCCTGCTGAGAGGAATGGAAGGCCCTATATGTCAGCCTGACCGTACCCATAGGGAGGTGTGCTGCCTCCCTGGGGCATGGGTCAGGGACATTTCTAGGAAATTTCCTGGTTTGATGCACCCTTCTGATAGTTCAGGCTGGCAGTAACAGAGCCACTGAGAAAAGCCTCAGGACTATCAAGAAAGACTTCAGGGGACTGGGGCGGGTAGTTGATGGAGCGGGCATGCAGGTGGTGTTTTCTTCTATACCTTCAGTGGCAGGGCAGGATGACTGAGAGGATCCAAAAAACCACCTCATAAATAAATGGCTTAGAAGTTGGTACAAACACAGGAATTTTGGTTTTTTTTGACCACGGGGCAATTTACTAGGCACCTGGCATGATGGGTGCAGATGGAAGTAGCCTGTCTCTGAGGGGTAAGAGGATCTTAGCCAAGGAACTGGCGGGACTCATTGAAAGGTCTTTAAACTAGGTATGAAGGGGGAAGGGGACAAAATGAGGGCCACTGGGGTTGAACAGGTTGTTCGAGGGCTCTTACCAAACTTGATGGGTGAAGACAGTGGAATACAAAGGGATGGACTGGGACAGGGGAATGCTGGGAATGCTGCGGTTCTAGGGGATCCTAGATCCTCTATAAAGGTGGTGAGACAGAAAGCCCAGGTGAAGTGTCTTTATACCAATGCACACAGCCTGGGAAATAAGCAGGACAAGTTGGAAACCGTGATGTTCTTGGAAAGTTATGACCTTGTTGCTATCACGGAAACATGGTGGGATGATTCCCATAGCTGGAATACCACCACTGAGGGGTATTGGGTTTTTAGAAGGGATAGGCGAGTTAGAAAGGGTGGGGGAGTTGCCCTCTATGTCAAGGAGTGGATAGACTGTGAGGAGCTGCCTCTGAGAAACAGTCAGGAACAGGTTGAGAGCCTGTGGGTTAGAATTAGGCACAGGACTAATAGAGGTCAACTGGTGATAGGCATATACTACAGGCAACCTGATCAAGGGGAGACTGCTGACGAGGCTTTCTTGCTTCAGATGCAGGAGGCATTGTGCTCACAGGCTCTCATCTTGATGGGGGACTTCAACCATCCAGATAGCTGTTGGAAAGATCACATGGAGAGCTGCAAGAAGTCCAGGAGGCTCCTGGAATGTGTTGATGATAACTTTCTGGTCTAGGTATTGGACAGACCGACCGGAGGTGAAGCGCTGCTGGGCCTGCTGCTCACCAGTGCGGAAGAGATTATTAAAGGCGTTAAGGTTGGAGGCAGCCTGGGCTGCAGTGACCACGCCCTGGTTGAATTTGTGATCTCAAGGGATGTGGGCCTGGCAAAGAGTGGCATCAGGACCCTGAACTTTGGAAGAGCGAACTTGAAGCTGTTCAATGGACTGTTGGCCAAGATCCCCTGGGATGCTGCCTTTAAAAACAAAGATGTTGAGGAGAGCTTGCTATTCTTCAAGGATGCCTTCCTGAGAGCACAAGAACTCTCTGTCCCTCTGAATAAGAAAGTGGGCAGAGGAAGTAGGAAACTGGAATGGCTCCACAAGGACCTTCTGGGGTGAAGAAAGGTGCGTACAAGCTCTGGAAACAAGGGTGTCACCTGGGAAGAATACAGGGATGCTGTCCAGACTTGCAGACCAGATCAGGAAAGCCAAGGTGCAGGCAGAACTGAACTTGGCGAGGGACGTGAAAAACAATAGGAAGACATTCTACAGGTACGTTAGCCAGAAGAGACAGATCAAAGCGAGTATACCTCCTTTGGTAAATGTAAAAGGAGAACTGGCTTCAATGGATGTAGGGAAGGCTGAGGTACTGAATGAGTTCTTTCCTTCGGTCTTCACTGGCAGCCAGGATTCCAGTATTTCTCACATACCTGAGCCCTGCATCCCTAAACCTCTAGGTAGGACGGGGTGGTAAATCCCCCCTCACAGTGAGGGCAGAGCAATTCCGAGACCGCCTCATGAGACAGAATGTGTACAAGTCTACGGGGCTGGATGGCGTGCATCCCAGGGTTCTGAAGGAGCTGGCTGAGGTGGCTGATGAGCTGCTCTCCATCATATTTAAAAAGTCATGGCTGTCAGGTGAGGTCCTGGATGACTGTAGGAAGGGTTACGTCACTCTCATTTACGAGAAAGGGAACAAGGAGGAGCTGGGGAACTACAGGCTGGTGAGTCTCACCTCTGTGCCTGGGAAGATCATGGAACAGATCCTCCTAGATGAAATTCTTGATCACATGAGGAATGAGCATGTGATCCAAGACAGCCAGCATGGCTTCACCAGGGGAAGGTCATGCTTCATGCAATCTGGTGGCCTTCTATGATGGAGTGACGGCATTGGTGGACAAGAGAAAGGCGACTAATGTCGTTTACCTGGTCTGAGCAAGGCCTTTAACATGGCTCCCCACCATGTCCTTATCTCCAAATTGGAGGGATGTGGATTTGATGGGTGGACCACTCAATGGATGAGAAATTGGTTAAAAGGCTGCAGACAGAGGGTGGTCATCAATGGCTCTATGTCCAGGTGGAGGCTGGTAATGAGCGTCATCCCCAAGGGGTCTGTCTTGGGACCGGTGCTTTTTAATATCCTCATCAGTGACATCGATGACAGAATCGAGCGCACCCTCAGCAAGTTTGCTGATGACACCAAGCTGAGTGGTGCGCTTGACATGGTAGAAGGAAGGGATGCCATTCAGAGGGGCCTCAACAGGCTTGAAAGGTGGGCCCGGGTGAATCTAATGAGGTTCAACACAGCAAAGTGCAGAGTTTTGCACTTGGGCTGGAGGAATCCCAGGCATCCATACAGACTGGAAGGAGTGGTCCTTGAGAGCAGCCCTGCAGAGAAGGACCTGAGGGTTTTGATGGATGAAAAGCTTAACATGAGCCAGCAGTGTGCCCTTGCAGCTCGGAAAGCAAATAGTATCCTGGGCTTCATCAGAAGAGGGATGGGCTGCAGGGTCAGGGAGGTGATCGTCCCCCCTCTACTCTGCTCTTGTGAGGCCCCATCTGGAACACTGTGTCCAGGTCTGGATCCACCAGTACAAGAAAGACAGAGAGCTGTTGGAGAGGATCCAGAGGAGAGCCACAAAGATGATCAGGGGACTGGAGCACCTTCCCTAAGAAGACAGGCTGAGGGAGATGGGCTTGTTCAGCCTGGAGAAAAGAATGCTGTGGGGTGACCTCATTGCAGCCTTTCAGTACCTAAAGGGAGCCTACAAACAGGAGGGGAATCAACTCTTTACAAGGTGGATAACAGCAGGACAAGGGGAAATGATTTCAAGTTGAGGGAGGAAAGATTTAGGTTGGATGTCAGAGAGAAGTTCTTTAGTATGGGAGTGGTAAGGTGCTGGAACAGGCTGCCCAGAGAGATTGTGGATGCCCCGTCCCTGGAGGTGTTCAAGGCCAGACTGGATGGGGCCCTGGGCAGCCTGGTCTAGTGTTAAATGTGGAGACTGGTGATCCTGCATGTGGCAGGGGGGTTGGAGATTCATGATCCTTTAGGTCCCTTCCACTTCTGGCCATTCTGTGATTCTGTGATTCTGCCTTTCTCCCCTCAGGCAGAATAACGCTCCCTCCCAAAGTCTGCAAGCTTTCTGAGGGTGGGCACAATCACCTCATCAAGATCAATAATAACGATGTTAAATAAAAGCTGCCCCAGTACCGCGCCCTGGGGGACACTGTGACCAGTTGCTAACTGGATTATTGGCCACAGTCCTTTGGGCACAGCCATCCAGCCAATGTTTCAGCTACCAGAAAGTACACCCATCCAAACTGTGGGCAGCCAGCTTCTCCATGAGGATGTTGTGAGGGACAGTGTCAAAGGTTTCACTGAAGTCCACATAGACCACATCAATAGCCTTACCTTCATCCACTAGGCAGGTCACATTGTTGTAGAATGAAATCAGGTTTGTCAAAGTGGTTCTAGCATTTATAATCCCATGCTGACTGGGCCTGATCCTCTGGTTGACCTTTAACTGGTCCATGATGGCTCCCGAGATTATCCATTTCATAACCTTCTCAGGCACCAAGGTGAGACTGATAGGTCAGTAGCTACCAGGATCATCTTTCTGGCCTTTTTTGAAGATGGGTGTCACATTTGCTAGTCTCCATTCTGCCAGGATATCCCTTGTAGACATTAGATTTTATAAATACAGCAACTTGTACAGCTTGTTCTGGCTCTGTCAGTTACCTAGTGCACAGTTCTACTGTACTGGAGACAGCAGTGCAACCTTAATATATGAATTTTGGACAGTACATTCTAAATTGAACAGTTGCTAACTGCATTGT
This sequence comes from Phasianus colchicus, assembly GCF_987193195.1. NCBI lineage: Eukaryota > Metazoa > Chordata > Aves > Galliformes > Phasianidae > Phasianus > Phasianus colchicus. The sequence continues at coordinate 162,950,729 of NC_143436.1, forward strand.
AAGTTGCCCTGTTTTTATCAAGCGGTTCTTCATAACTTTGAAGTTAGTTATCATCTCAGGTCCTAGACATATAAATGTATATGAAAATATCTCTTTTTGTTTAAAATAAAAATGTTAAGATTTTTCCAGATGCATATTTGTAAGTACATTGGAAAATGAGAACCAAATGCATCTCAATTGTTTGTGCAACAGAAGGAGAACAGAATAAATACCATATATTCTCAATGTGAAATGTAATGAATTTCACTCAATATGATGACTAATCTTTGTTTACTTATTTTATATGTGTAGGAATATGAAACATTTTAAACTTTGTTTGAAATATATGAAGTACCAAAAGATAAATTTTTTAACACTGAGTCTTCCCTTTCTCCTTTCAGTATCATGGGCACTTGTGAATCTCTTGGCCAACAGAGGTAAGTTTTTGTGGATTTGTGAAGTATTGGCAAAAGCTTAAATTTAGGTTTTGAAATATGCATGATTCTGATCTCTGAAAATTGAAGAGAAGGACAAAAAAGATTTAAATTGCAATATGAAATATATGTAATTTTAAATGACATTAACCTCAGTCACTAATGTTAGCCTAGTAAAAATAAGGAGGCAGATAGAATCTCATCTATTTAAAGTGCGTAAGGCTGGAGGAAGAAAAAGATGGAGGAAAATTGTACCTTCTAGACAATTTGCACTGTGAAATTATCATAACAGAGGAGCTGATAACTGGGGAAAAAAAAATAAAATAAATTAAAAAAATCATAAGAAGCACTGAGTTCTTAAATTGACATTTTTTTTTTAACTGATTTTTTTTTTTTTTTTCCCCTGAAATCCAATGTACACATTTGGCACATAGAAAACTAGCTCCCAATAACTTAAGGAAGAAAAAAAAACAACACAGTGCTTTGAATCAACTTCTATGTCTTTATATATCTATATATGTCTATATATCTACTTTAAGTAAAGTTCTATTCGTTTACTTTGCAATGTCAGATCTGCTTCACAAACAGTATAATAGCAAGATAGCCACCACAGTTCTTAATAATTAGTGGAGATTATAAAGTAGATTGTGTCTGAAATTGAATAAATCTCTATTGTTCACCTAAACTTAAATATTGACTTAGTTTACACAAGAGTATTGGGAAGCCTCCACCTATCCAACAGTTTACAATGAAAAATTATAACTCTCTTCTGCTTCAATAAGAATTGTAAAAATTATTATATTTATTACAGTGGGCCAGCAAGATTCAGGAAATATCAGGATCCAATTATGTGAATTCTCTGTTTTGAGTGAAGGAGGCAACCTAATCTGAAGTGCTTATATTAGGAAGGTATAGAACTCATGGAAATAAATATATATTTTAAAATCTTCAACTAAGGATGACTGCAAAGCAAAAGATCAGAGAGCAGAAGATGTCTTGAAGAATGAGTAGTATATATTTCAGTTCAAAATGCATTTTTAAGCTTGCTTAAATTGTAATAGCAAATGACATCTTCTTGAACTGAAAAAATCAACCAAGTTTATTCCTGACATCATTCTAGTATGTCAGTTCATATAATGACACACTGAATGTGGGCTAATCCCACATGTTTTTTTTCTCTGATCCATGGTGGTGAAAGAATTGGAAGCAAGGGCCAACTGCCTGTGGCTGTGAATGTCAGAGGAGATTGTACTCATTCAGTGAGTTTCATATGCACATCTGAGTGCAGCATTTGTCCTTAAAGAAATAGATGTTGTCACAATTGCACTTCCATAAAATGTTTAATTTTAGGTTAATAAATCTGAAAGGAGAGAAAGAGGATATGTTTGTAACTGAAGATAAATAAATAAATAAACATAATAAGGCACTTAGCACTTTTTTTTTTTCTTCACTTCTCTAGTGAGGCAAAAAATGACTTGAAAATTTTAGAGATCAGTTGGAAAATACAAGATTTTTTCTTTGCCAGATGAAAGGAGTTTTCTCAATAAAAGCTATTTCTGACTGTGACTAGCTTCTGAGTGTTGTATGTCATAGTTTCCATTACTCTGAGACTAAGAAAATCATTCCATCAGTGGCATCAGAAAAAAACCTAGCCTCACAATGTTCCTCTTTACTTTCATATTTCTGTTTACTTTTTCACTTTCCTTAAGTTGTAAAAGATATGTTAAAGCCTGACTGTTCTGATTTTCCGTGATGTTTGGATTAAAAAATAAATAAATTCCAGGCAAAAGGGAACCAAATCCTTCGCTCCATAGTGCTTGTAATTAACAAAGACTGTATTAAGAACTGTCATTATCCGTAATTTTTTAAGTTCATACAGTATCTATAAGCTCTGCAGATCTGTGGAACTCAAGAAGCTTAGACCATAGACTTGATCTCTGTAACACTACGTTTAAATCTACTAATCCCTTCCTACAAAACTCTGACAAGTTGCATGGAGAATGCTAATTTGATAAAACACTGGGATCAATCCAGATTACAGACAGAATGTATTTTACTCTTAAAAAAAAAAAAAAAACAACAACAAAAAACAAAAAAAACTGTAGTATAAAAATTGCTGCAAGGTCAGATTTGCTTCGAGATGTTGTCCCTTCTGCTCCATTTCATGTTGCATATGCATGATCAAACATACAGAGTACTGCTCATTCATTAGAATGACTCTACCCATCATCAGAAAGCTAACAAATACACCGTATCTGAATACTCACTAAGATAAAACTTTCCAGGACAAATTTGATAGTATCATTTATAGTTACCTGATCTTTCAATACAATTATAAAGCCTGATAAATATATTTCCTTTTTATGAAGTCTGTTCCCTCAGTTTGAGAAATTCTCTGGCTAGCACAACTATTTCAAGAATAAAGTACGCCCTTTCATAGTGCTCTGCTTCTTTTCAAAAACCACTGCCTACATACTAAAGCAAGGCTCTTACTGTTTTCAAAACCATAAAGATTTTATTCTTCCCTTGGTATTATAATGAAGCTGCTCCATGCTGTTTGGCTGATGCTGTGTTTTTCACAGACACTATCAGATATAAATTTAAACTTTGCATTATGCAGACAAATGAGTTTTGTTAAAAAAAAAAAAAAAGAGAAAAAGAAAAGAAAAAGAAAAAGAAAAAGAAAAAGAAAAAGAAAAGAAAAAGAAAAAGAAAAAGAAAAAGAAAAAGAAAAAGAAAAAGAAAAAGAAAAAGAAAAAGAAAAAGAAAAAGAAAAAGAAAAAGAAAAAGAAAAAGAAAAAGAAAAAGAAAAAGAAAAGAAAAAGAAGAAAAAAAAAGAGTTCTATTACTTTCTGGAATTGAGGAGTTTGGGGTTGCCTTTTGTGGATTAAGGTTTCTTAAGAACACAATTCCCTTCTGTAAAATCATATATTTTTTGGTAATGAGAAATATATTTTTAATTTTATTTATTTATTTATTTATACAAGATTAACAAAATAGAACCTACCATCTACAGAGCTCCTTCAGCAAACAGACTCTTCTAACAAATAGAGAGCCTGGTCACTATGACATAAGTAGATTCACTATTCAGTGTAAAATTATTGCAGTAAACACCAAATAAACAATATCCAAGGATATTGTTTGGCTACTTATGGCTCCATACAGTTTTTTCCTTTTTTTTTTTTTTTCTTTTCAATGCAATCTTCCATCCCCTATTACAAATCTTTTTGAATTCAGAGACATTTATTTTTTTGTTGGTACACCAATTACACAGAAATATCCTTTAAAAACACATGGAAAATGATTCACTGTTCCAAAGCTACTGAGTTATCAACCAGTCAATTTTCTTGAAGTAACCTTTAAGATCACCTAGTTCCTACCTCCCTCTAGACCAGGTTGTGCAAAGCCCCATCCAGCCTGGTCTTGAATGCATCCAGGGACAGGGGCATTTGCAACCTCTCTGGACAAGCTGTTGCAAAGTCTCACCATCCTCACAATAAAGAGTTTCTTCCTAATATCTAGTCTAAACCTACCCAATTCCAGTTTAAAGCCATTTTCCCTTATCGTGTCACTACATGCCCTTCTAAAAAGTCCCTCCCCAGCTTTCTTATAGATTCTTTTCAGGTACTGGAAGGCTGCTAACAGATCTCCTCAGAGCCTCCTCTTCTCTAGGCTGAGAAGCCTGTCCTCCTAGGGGAGATGCTCCAGTCCCCTGATGATCTTTGTGTCCCTTCTCTGGACCTGCTCCAAAAAAGCCATGCCATCTTGTCATTATGTAAGTTTTTAATATATTCATTTTAAACATTTTATTACAAAATTGTTAAAACAAATTTGTTAATCATCTTCAATATATTTGCTTACTGAATCCCATAATAAATGCAAGCATTTTCAAATAAAGAAAATTATGAAAAACACAGTAAATGTTATTAAGTGATAAATGAACTGTTCTTATTGAATAAAAAGGAAGGCATATTTCATTTACATGATGCTGAATCTTATGTTTTAATTACCCGAACATATGTCTGTCAGTTTTTAGACAATTCAATTGCATGTCATATGCATATGGATATGTGTATAAACAGTAAGAAAAAGAGCAAGAGATAGATAAGATAGAAAACACTGAATAAAGGCTATTTTTCTGTCGTGCCCAAAATCTAAGAAATTACATAGTTAATTTGTATTGCTGATACCATTAAAAACTTCTACATAGTAGAACTTTGTCAAATCAAAAATTTGAAAGAACATAGCTAACAATCCCTTGTGAAAAATTTATTTGAAGTTAATAGCAAGCATTATGTATGGATATGCGGCCAAGGATAAGAAGGAATCCAGTTTGGTAAAGCAGTAATCAAATGCAGGAAGAATGTGACCACATTCTTTTCCTGCTGTGTTCTGTCATTTTGTTCACTGTAAAACACATAAAGAAGCAATCCTACAGAATTGCTAAAAATAGAACACTGATTCATAGTCAAAACAGTTTTATCATCTGAACATTTTTAGATGTCTTGTAAGTGTGAAACAAATTTTCACATATATGAAGTCTGCCTCACTCATGCCTGAATCTTCAACTGGCAATAACTCATTGCTAGCATTTGTTAGCAACAGTCATTCAGTGTTAACAAAATCAAAAACAGATTTTCAGGATAAGACCCAAAAGAGAGAATGTTAAAAGTGAATTGGCAAAGGTCCAAATACTGAGTTGTATTACTAGGAGTCAAATCAGGAGGTTAAGGCAAGTTATTCAGGCTTTCTGTTCAGCACTTTTGAGAGGCCATTTTGGAGTACTATGTCCATGTTTGGACTTCCTACAGGAAAAAAAAAAAAAAAAAAAAAAAAAAGCTAGAGCAACCACTGTGAAAAGATACTTAAAAGTGGTCGAAGTAGATGAAATATGAAGACTGAGTGAACTGGGTTTTTTGTTCATTCTTAGAAAGAGAGGACAAACAGAAATTTATACTGCTCTCTTTAGTTAACAGGAGGCTATAAAAAAAAACAAAGCTAGAGTCTTTTGGACATGCATAAGAGGCATCACAGAATCACAGAATCACAGAATCACAGAATCGTAGGGGTTGGAAGGGACCTCCAGAGATCATCGAGTCCAACCCCCCTGCCAAAGCAGGATCCCTACACCAGGTCGCACAGGTAGGCGTCCAGGCGGGTCTTGAATATCTCCAGAGAAGGAGACTCCACAACCTCCCTGGGCAGCCTGTTCCAGTGCTCCGTCACCCTCACTGTAAAGAAGTTCTTGCGCACATTGGTGCGGAACTTCCTATGCTCCAGCTTCTGGCCATTTCCCCTTGTCCTGTCTCCACACACTGCTGAAAAGAGTCTGGCCTCGCCACTTTGCCCCCCACACCTTAGATATTTATAGACCTGGATCAGGTCCCCTCTCAGTCTTCTCTTCTCAAGGCTAAACAGACCCAGCTCACTTAGCCTTTCCTCATAGGGGAGATGCTCCAGGCCCTTCACCATCTTTGTGGCTCTCCGCTGGACTCTTTCCAAGAGATCCCTGTCTTTTTTGTACTGGGGAGCCCAGAACTGGACACAGTACTCCAGATGAGGCCTTACCAGGGCAGAGTAGAGGGGGAGGATCACCTCCCTCGACCTGCTGGCCACGCTCCTTTTAATGCACCCCAGAATGCCATTGGCCTTTTTGGCCACAAGGGCACACTGCTGGCTCATGGCCAACCTGTCGTCCACCAGGACACCCAGGTCCCTCTCTGCAGAGCTCCTCTCCAGCAGGTCATCCCCCAACCTGTACCGGTGCATGGAATTATTCCTCCCTAGGTGCAAGACTCTACACTTGCTTTTGTTAAACTTCATCTGGTTCCTTACTGCCCAGCTCTCCAGCCTGTCCAGGTCTCGCTGAATGGCAGCACAGCCTTCGGGCGTGTCAGCCAATCCTCCCAACTTCGTATCATCAGCAAACTTGCTGAGGGTGGCCACTACCCCCTCATCAAGGTCATTGATGAAGATGTTGAACAGGACCGGTCCCAGCACCGACCCCTGGGGAACACCGCTGGTTACAGGTCTCCAACCAGACTCTGCACCGCCAATGACAACCCTCTGTGCTCTGCCAAGCAGCAACAGATGCATGCAGCAGCAGTTCAAATCAGGTGTAAGGAAGAATATTATTCATAATGAGGCATTCAAACACCAGAGCAGGTTGCAATTTTCCTTCTATGAAAATATTCAGATTTTGATGTAACAACACCCTGAGAAGCCTCCTTTATCTTGCTCCTTTTTGACTATGACATTGTACCACATTATTTCTAAAACTCTTTTCTGACTCTAAGTTTTTCTGTGATTTTGACTTTCTAATTTAAAGTATGCTTTATAGGTTTATAGATGTATAGGTGGCATCAAGAATTGTTAAACTACATTTAGTACTGTCAACAGAACATTCCGTGGAGCTGGCTTTTTTCTTTTTCTTGTTTACCAGATATAGGTCTATGGTACCAGATACCACACTGAAGAAGAATAAGGAACATCTTTTTCAGATAGTAGTGATAAACTTTTATAACTTGTAACTACACGAGGTCATCAATCCCCAAGCAAGAACTTTTTTTTTTTTTTTTTTCCCCCCTAAAATAAATGTGAAAGAAAGGAAATGGGGGGGGGGGGGGGGGGCGGAAGCGGGGAGGGGGAAGGGTGGTGGGGAGGATGGGGGAGAACCAAACAAACATAGTTCCCCAGAAAGAATCTAAATTATCTTTGTGGCTGTAAATTCTCTGTGAGAACTAATTGCCTACTTTCAACACAGAGTGAAGTTCCAACATCTTTCTGAGGAACAAGATACGGATATCACTGGCATTTTCTATTGATTCGTTTTTACATTAGAAAGTCAATTCCCACATTTAATGTAGATTCTATGATTCTATTATTCTATTAGAGAATGATGTTTGGAGCATTGATTCCAAACCTGTATTTACAATGGAAAGTGAACAATGGTAGAGAATTTTCTGTAGATTATTCACTTACTTTAAGAGTTAGAGTTTTCTGTTGATGCTCACTTAATTGATGTTCAAATTAAAAATCTTAGCAAGTGAATGTCATTATACGTATTTGAAGATCACATCTAAGTCTCTTCTAAAAAGACCTTTTAGAAAAAGAAGAAATTCTTCCTCATTTGATACATCTAATATAAATCAAGATTGCAATTGAAAAGAAAGGTATACTATGCCCAGCTTGTATAAATGACCAGAACTGAAATTCACTCTCCTAGTGGCATGCATATGTGCACCAGTTCAAAAATGATGGTACTGTATAGGGAAGAAGAGGAAGAGAATAACAATTTGTTCGGTTTGATTTGGTTTGTTTAGTTTTCCTAATGAAATGGTGTCTCATGCTGGCATAGAATGATGAATAAAGTACATATCATTCCAAAGAAGATGGAAGAAGAGGTGGTAATGTTTTTCAAAGGATCCTGGATATAAGCAACATGTAGTAAACTTAAGGACTGACATCTCTTTTCAGCAAACTGACTTGTTTTCCATTCACCAGTGAAGACAAAATTGGTGTACAGAAGAGCAGATTTCTCCATTAACTTGTCTTCTACCTGGAGAAAAGAAGACAACACCTTTCTGAGAGAGGTTTGCTGACTTCAGTGAAATCTAAAGGGTCAAGTATGAAAATGAGTGTAAAAGAACAAGCCATAACAAAGGAAGACCAGGAGACTGGGAGCTCAGATTTGAACCAGTAGAAGGAGATTGTCCTGCAAAGTTGGCAAAATTGCTTAAAATTTGCTACAGACCAGAAAGCCACAGATCAAAACCTAGAGGAAGATGCTTACTAGATTAGAAATACATGGGAAGGAAAGTACTTGCTTGGAAAGCAGTGGCTGGGAACAGGGAAAAGTAATCTGCTTCTTTCTCCTCTGAGTGGCTTGGTCTACTTAAGACACCCCAGTATATGTTTTGTGATCTGTTGCAATGTAGTTTTACAGCTTTTTCAGTCTTCTGACATTCACATTTCAGTAAAGAGAAAAAGGGATAAGAATTCCATCATAAGGATTCAATGAGTTCAGTGTCTTGCTCCAATTTATGGAAAGAGAGTGACAGGAGAAAAGAAAGGAATAAAATATACACACAGCATTTTTTCCTCTTTCTGTGTATCCTCTTTCTGTGTATGTTTACTCTGTGTGAGAACTAACTTAAGGCATTTTGCGTTTAAAAAATGCTCAAAGTATTCATTATTCACACATTATTCTCTCTAGTATGGACCACTTTAGCATATACCTAATTTATCTTCAGAAAGAAACTGTATTCAATTGGATTTTAAGCAATAGATAGCTATCCAAAATTTCACTCTTCCTCAAATATAAAAAGACTCATGTATGTAAATTTATATTAAAAGAGTCATTTTTCCATGTTCTCCTCGTTTATGATCAAAAAATTATTATTAGTGGTAGTAATAGTATTATTAAAAGATCTCTGGAGTGTATAGAGGATAACTTTCTGATGCAGCTGGTGAGAGAGCCTATGAGAGGATCTGCCCCGCTAGACCTGCTATTCGCAAACAGAGAAAGTCTGGTGGGAGATGTAGAGGTTGGGGGCTGTCTTGGACAGAGTGACCATGAAATGGTAGAATTATCGATTCTTGGTGGAACCAGGAAGGGGAACATCAAAACTGCTACCTTCGACTTCTGGAGGGCAGACATTGAATTATTCAGAAGACTAGTAGGGGGAATCCCCTCGGTCTCAGTCTTAGAGACTAAAGGGGTCCAAGATGGCTAGTCACTCTTCAAGAAGGAAGTCTTAAAGGCGCAGGAGCGGGCTGTCCCCCAGAGCCACAAAATGAGCCAGGGGGAAGAAGACCAGCGTGGATGAATAGGGAGCTATTCTTGAATCTCTGGGAGAAAAAAAAGAATCTACCTCTTGTGGAAGAAGGGACAGGTGCCTCAGAAAGAGTACAGAGAAGTTGTTAAGATGTGTAGAGAGAAAATCAGAAAGGCAAAAGCCCAGATTGAACTCAACCTGGCCACTGATTTTAAAAGGAACAAGAAACTCTTTTACAAATGCATCAATGGTAAGAGGAGGACCAATGAGAATCTTCATTCTTTACTGGATGAGGCTGGGAATGTAACCACTGAGGAGGAGGAAAAGGCAGAGATTCTGGATACCTTCTTTACATCTGTCTTTAAAGGTCAGACCAGGTATCCTCAGGGAACTCCACTCTCTGACCTGGTAGTCTCGGCTGGGGTGCAGACTGAACCCCCCATGATTCAGGAGGACACAGTCAGAGACCTACTACGCCAGCTGGACTGTCATAGGTCCATGGGGCCGGATGGGATTCACCCAAGAGTGCTGAGGGAACTGGTGAAGGTGATAGCCAAGCTGCTCGCCATTATCTATCAGCGTTCCTTGTTGACTGGTGAGGTCCCAGAAGACTGGAGGCTTGCCAATGTGACTCCCATCTACAAGAAGGGTTGTAAGGAGGATCCAGAGAACTACAGGCCTGTTAGACTGACCTCGGTGCCAGGAAAGATTATGGAACAGATTGTCTTGAGGGAGATCAAGCTGCATGTGCGGGACAACCGGAGGATCAGGCCTAGCCAGCATGGGTTCACAAAGGGCAGATCCTGCTTGATCAACCTGATGTCCTTCTATGATCTAGTGACCTGCCTGGTAGACAAGTGAAAGGCTGTTGATGATGTGGTCTACCTAGACTTCAGCAAGGAATTTGACACTGTCTCCCACAGTACTCTCTTGAAGAAGCTGGCAGCCCACAGCCTGGACAGGTACACTCTTAACTGGATAAGGAACTGGCTGGAAGGCTGGGCCCAGAGAGTGGTAGTGAATGGAGCCAAATCCAGCTGGTGATCTGTCACGAGTGGTGTTTCCTAGGGGTTGGTGCTTGGGCCTGTCCTCTTCAATATCTTTATTGATAACCTGGATGAGGCCATTGAGTGCACCCTCAGTAAGTTTGCAGATGACACCAAGTTGGCTGGAAGTGTCGATCTGCCTGGGGGTAGCGAGGTCCTAGAGAGGGATCTGGACAGGTTGGATGGCTGGGCTGAAGTCAATGGGATGAGTTTCAACAAGGCCAAATGCTGGGTCCTGCACTTTGGCCACAACAACCCCAGACAATGCTACAGGCTTGGGGTGCAGCGTCTGGAAGACCGCATAGAGGAAAGGGACCTGGAGGTATTGATTGATGCTCAGCTGAACATGAGCCAGCAGTGTGCCCAGGTGGCCAAGAAGGCCAGTGGCATCCCCGCTTGCATAGGAAACAGTGTTGGTAGCAGGGACAGGGAAGTGATTGTCCCCCTGTACTCAGCTCTGGTGAGGCCGCATCTCAAGTACTGTGTCCAGTTTTGGGCCCCTCACTGCAAGGAAGACATTGAGGCCCTGGAGCGGGTTCAAAGAAGGGCAACAAAGCTAGTGAAGGATCTGGAGCAAAGGCCTTATGAGGAGCAGCTGAAGGAGCTGGGATTGTTTAGTGTGGAGAAGAGGAGGCTCAGGGGACACCTTATTGCTCTCTATAACTAACTGAAAGGAGGTTGTAGCAAGCTGGGGGTCAGCCTCTTCTCTCGTGTATCTAGTGATAGAATTAGAGGGAATGGCTTCAAGCTGCACCAGGGGAGATTTAGGCTGGACGTTAGGAAATACTACTTCTCTGAAAGAGTGGTCAGGTACTGGAATGGGCTGCCAGGGAGGTGGTGGAGTCACCAACCCTGGAGGTGTTCAAGGAACGTTTGGATTTTGTGTTGAGGAACATGGTTTAGTGAGTACTATTGGTGATAGGTGGATGGTTGGACTGGATGATCTTGAAGGTCTTTTCCAACCTTGGTGATTCTGTGATTCTGTATGATTCTGTGATGTTTTTATCATTTATTAAAATAAACATACCTCTGATAAACTTTTTTTTTTTTTTAAACTTACTTTGTAAAAGGATACATTTGGATTCAAAAAAAATGTTAACATTGAACACTCATAGGAAAAAGGAGAGAAAAAAAAACAAATATCATAGCTTTGATGGAAGATTGTCAATCAGCTTTATTCACAGCTCACTGATGATGGCTGCTGTCCCTGCTTATTTTCAAAGGAAAGAAATTAAGAAGAAAGAGAATATCATCTACAATTCAGTTAGTTTGTGGGAGGCATACAGGGTTTGGAGTTTTTCCAGAGATGCATGGATGTAGCAGTTATATATTTTGAATTTTTTTCTCAAATTTTTAGATTTTCATTCTACATATTAACTGTATTAAAGTCAGCTTTGAAATACTCTTTCCGCAATGTCTTTTGAAAGAAAACAGTATTTATCAAGAACAGGCTGCAATGTAGGATAAGAGGTAATGGATTTAAATTGCAGGAAGAAGATTCAGTCTTAACATTAGGAAAGCCTACTAATAAAAATAGTGAAGTTCTGAAACAGATTGACTCTAGAATTTGTGAAAAATATATCTTTCTAGGTTTTTAAGAATAGATTATAGGAAGAGAATGTCATGAATGAAGATTCTGTCTATGCTACTTTTGCTATAAGGGTGACAGAGCTGGGGATCAGCCATTTGTTCAGTATGAGAGATCAAGATATAGTTCCTGCCTGTGGTTTAATTAGAAGAATTTTTGTGCCTTGGCCTTGAAATTCCATTGATAAAATGGTCATAGGAAAATTATCATATGTGTACTATAGAAAAGTGTTTTAAATGTTGCTTTGTTAGTTACTGTGTACATGAAAAAGTGTTGTGTATGTTGATAGTGATTAAAAAAGTGATTAAATTTCTACACATAATTAATCATTTTTGATTAAATCTTAAATCAAGATATACAATGGGATATCCAGAGGTATGAAAAAGTTTAAAAATTAATGAGCAAAAGGTCATTAAACTTGCGTTTTAGTAAAAAGATGGATTCTAGAAAAGATGACAGTTTCTTTTTCACCAAGGACAGAAAGATCTAGGCAGAAAGAACAAGGACAGAAACAATCAAAGTGATAGCTGATAGCATGATAAACTGGCTAATTATGCCCAAATTGCTTGCATGTTTTGTTAAAGAGCCTTTGTTTTAGCAGGCAACCGTTGTTTGTTTTCTAATGTACTGCATCAGGACTCCTATTTAGAGTTTTAAAGAGGTTCAGCTTGTGAGCTCAATGCCTATTTCTTTCCATAGGTAGTATATGAGTAATGATAATTTTTCTTTGCTTGTTATTTGTGACTGCATGTATTTTGAACAGGAAAAAAAAAAAAAAAAAAAAAAAAAAAGCCAATGGTTTTGGTTACTAAGGCAGAGACAGAAAAGGATGACAGCCTCATAGAAATAATCCTCCTTTTCTCCCAGAAGGTTGCTATCAGTTTTTATATCGCACAACACATGTGTCATCTCTAAAACTGCAATTCACTTACTTTTCTCTCAAAAACGAATATACTGTAGCAGAAAGTGTGTAAGAAAAATTTGAAGGGAAAGTAAATCAATCTTTTCTTTAGCCAACAAGCAATTTTGTACTCTAGCAGGGGGCATACAGGACTTGTCCAACGTTATTGCTGGCTAAAGAGAGAAATATTGATTTGTGTTTGCCTTTTTACATCAACAATAAAGAGTCTATAGCACTTTTACACATCATAGAATAAGGCCTGAGGGTATCAAAAAGCAATATAAAGACCTCAAATGACTTGTGGCTCTGATTTAAATAACATTTGAATGCTTATTTAATTTTGTTCTGCATCATCCGTCTTTCTTCAAACCAAAATAACTTTTTGTGTGTTACTGACCTTCTAATAATCTCTTCAACAGATACATTTTTGCTATCTATCCATTTATACAGTCCCATTCACCCTTGAATTTAGGTTACGCTGAAAATGATCTCACATATAACCTTTTTTTTATACAAACAATTTTATGTTTGATGTCCTTAAGCATAAAGAAATTTGCTTCATTTTGTCAAATAAAGTATAAAAATATCAAGATTTTTTACTACAGGAAAGAATGGTGTATTTTGCTATAAACTTCTAGGGTATAACAAGATAATGGAATTCTTTACTGTATGGTATAAATATGAACTGACTTAGCACATCCTAATATCCTTACTCACCAGCAGAATTCACATGAATGTAGGCAGTTGACAGTATGCTCAATAAGAGCCAGCAGTGTGCCCTGACAGTCAGGAGGACAAACAGTTATAAACATCATAGAAGTCAGGGGAAACCCAACTCACATTCTGCAGCAGCTGAGTGCCAGATGGCATACTGAAAATCACATAAAATGATGTAGACATATCTACATACAAGAGCTGACCCCTACTTTAGATGACTAATTAAGGGTGAGCTGAATCATTCTCTGAGCTTGAGGCAAAATTAATTTGTTGCATATCCTAGGGGTATGTCATTGTAGGCACTGTGAGGTGTCCCACCTGGTCTCTAGTGGCCACTACAGAAAACTGAAGATTTCCTCTAAGTCTTGCATCACATTTGGTAGCCTACGCAGATATCTCTCTCCTGATGTCATGTTTCCACATAGTATATAACCCCAGTCACCTACACTAAGATAAATTAATTGCCCTTACTGTTCTCAACTGGCAGCTTAACGTCAGACATATTCTTCAGGGTGTCCCAAGAAGCAATAAATTCCAACTGAATTGAACTTCTGTATAATCTCTACATGCTAAATTAGTATTATTTGAACATATGTTTTTGGTGTTCTGTTTCCAGAACACTTCAAGTAATTCTGTTGTTATTGAAACAATAATGTGTGGTGCTAGGGCTGACGGGAATAGAAATGACAACATCGAATCTTCACCTTCACATTCAGAGTCATACAGTTTGTCAGCATTGATGACACCAAATAATTGATTATGCCTTTTTAGCAGACTTCTACAATACCTATCTTACCAGAAAGAAATATCACTGCACAATCACGTCTTATTCATCTCACCGCTTATTTGTGAACAGCTATTTTTAAGGATGAAGCATGGAAATAGTAAAATTTCATCTAAAATCTCTGAAAAGAACCTTAAAAACTCTCTAAAAATTGCAACCATTTCTTTCACAAAAACATGTTCAAATATCCTACTAGTTCTATGAGTTTTTTGCTCTCTTTTTTATGTTTTCATAAATAATGTTAAAAAAATAAAAAGCTTTATTGATTATATATATTAACTATATTATATATTTTATATGTGGTCTAAGACAGTTCCTCTTCATTTACTGTGGATCAGGCAAGCCAAAAGGTTGGATACCCATGATCTAAGCATATGCAAACATTTTCTAGTATGTTGTATGATAAAAGAGGTCTATATTTCTTCATTCACTTATAGAATTCATACCACTTATTAAACATAATCCTTTGCAAACTGTGAGGTACAATGCACTCCACCATATTCTCCAGGCTGTGAAATTGCGTACTTCAAATTAACAATTACTGCTTTACTTTGTATTTCTAAATAGATGGCTGGCAAAAGACATTTTAATCTTACAATTTCTGTAAAGTGAACTGATCTACTGTCTGACTGATACTGCACTTAAAAGTACTGATGTTAGGTTTCTAAACATCAAATGAAGGACAAAGCTGTCATTATCCCTATTTTACAAATTTGTAAACTGCAGCAAATATTGATGCAGTGACTTGCAACATGTAGGGTAAGTTCTCTCAATAGTACCTCTGTAATCCATTTTGAGGGGCTTCCTATGTTGAAGTTGCCTACAAATACGATGCATGTAAATTGTTCACTAATTACAGTTTTTACCACATTGAAACAACCAACATTATCCTTCTGACATTGTTCTGAAAGCAATTTAGTAGGTAACTTTTCATTGCAGTCACAAAACTCCCCTGGCAGAGTTCTCTTTTCATTATTTCCTGAAGTAATGCAAATACAAGTAACCAAAATAAGGTCAAGGAGCATTAACAATGGCTTAGAAAGTGTCTTCTCGTAGGTGTCACTAGCAGGCTTTATCGTTATTCAATTCCTACTGTAAAACACAACTCTAAGCATGTTAGAGGAAATCCACTGTATTAAATCTAAAACGCATACTCTTCTAGTATGACTGTTTGGTACTTCCTCGGAATGTTAACTTGGTATTATAATACTGTACCACTTGGTGTAGTGCAAAAATTGAATGTTAAGCATTACACCCCCTCAAGCAGTCATATCTGTTTATAGAAGTTAACTAATTCATATGACAACTAATATGTAATCTCTTCTAGTGTTAAGTTTAAGAATATGTAAAGAAATTGCAGTATTTTTGCAGAAGCTTTAATAGAGCTAGTAATGTTTGCTATCAAAAGATAAAGCCTAGAGTAAAAATATCTTAAAAATAATGAAAACTTTTCCCATCCAATTTAAATCTAAAGAAATGAATCCCTATTTACAACGTTAGTCAAGATTTGGTTTGGTTTGGTTTCTTCTAAACATGATAAAAATCACAGCACTGTCTTCCTGGACTTTTGGCCAAAAGTGGGGAAAATTTTCCAGAAGATATTTATGATTCATCCAGTAATTTATTTTGACATTTTGGTGAAGCAGAACTCAATTCTTCATTCTTTTTATTAGCCTCTGGACTACATAGTTGGATTCCAAAATACTATTAGTCTAATTTGGATCTAAAGAGGGTTTCCTTGAGGGCACTTAAATAGCTGTGAAGTATTTCATTTGGGAAGTATAAACTGTGCAATCTTAAATAGTACAGAAGATATCAATAGACATTATTCTAGAAAATATATAAAAAATATATTACTTGTGATATATATCAATTTGTATTTATCTGTTTAGCTTTGGTCAACTTGTCTTCAGTTTCTGCCACTTCTGTGAGCTTTTTTCTTGTGATGCATATGGCAGTGATAATTTCACATATATCAGTATCTTTCTGAGATGATCTGAGTTCTATAGATAAAAATATCTGTAAATAAAAATATTAAGCTACTTACTGAAGTAGTTCACCCAGCTGCACTACTTTAAAGCAGAATAAAATTCCCAATTGATTGACAGCAGTTTTTCTAACTTTATTTATTATCAGTTTCCAGTTTCAATATAAAGTCTTAAAAATGAGCAAATAGCATACATATTTTTGAAGCAATAATAATAAAAGTAATGAACTGTATCAGGTGTCAGATTTCAGAGAAAAAAAATTAAAAGGAACAAGAAAACCAAAGACATAAATCAAACAGATAATTTTATGCACAAATGTGCATTTGCTGTAAAGATTCTCACTTTGTACAAGGCAGTGTTGAAAGCCTCCTCTTCAGTGTCAGTGAAGTGAGAATGATGTGCCCAATTTATTGTTTTTTTTTTGCTGTTATTATTTCCTCTTGCACATGACTAACTATAATAAATGAACTTGTATATATGTATATTTGTTCAACTGTAAAAGCTTTTCATCTATTTCAACTCAATGCCATTAACAGTTGCAGTTTCTGAGGGTAAATACAACTAGATTTCAGCTTTTTTTTTTTTTTTTCCCCACAAATTAGATTCAAGGAACATACTATTCAAAGAGCCAGAAACTAACTTCAAATTCTTATTTTACGAGTTCTCAAGTGATTTGTTACATTAATAAGACTATCATATTTATTATATTTACAGATACATTTTGTTCCCATTTAAACTGGCTTAAACATGAAGTAAATATGTAGAATCAGGAATAAATTTTGCATGAGTAGGACATATATTCTTGATTTCCAGACTCTATTATTGCAACTTATTATGTCTGGGAGTTAAGCCAAACAGGTATTAAAGGAGAAGTTTCAAAATGCATCAGCCCATATTCTGAGTAGCACATAGGTCTCTGAGCACTTCACCCCATGAACTGCTATGTGCTCTGCCTTCCTACTGAATACAGAATCCAATTTATAGTTTATCTCAATATTCAGAACTCTCCACACAAAATGACCAAGATTCTCTTTTCAGAAATCATGACCTCTCTTGACAGCTGTTATAATCCAATGAAACTGTGAAGTTTTCTGTCAAGAAATAAAGGCTTGCAAGCGCAAAAGGCAGAACTTTTGCAAGTGCAACTCCAGTATCAGGGAACTC
The DNA here is from genome assembly GCF_987193195.1 of Phasianus colchicus. Classification (NCBI taxonomy): domain Eukaryota; kingdom Metazoa; phylum Chordata; class Aves; order Galliformes; family Phasianidae; genus Phasianus; species Phasianus colchicus. The sequence goes on from NC_143436.1 coordinate 162,968,107, forward strand.
TCTTTTATGGTTAATATGACCTTGTGAAATGTGCTTAGGTTTCACAGCTTTCAAATGGAAATGCAACATGAATTTCTTCTACTCAAGCTTCTTTTTAAAAATTCCGTCATATAGTGATGTTTGTTCACCTAGCTTAGTTTTTTCTGAAATATGAGTTTATAGGACAAAGGAGTACCTAAACAGACCTTTGGATCAGTCTTTCATCTCTTTTTCTCATCCCATCTGCACTAGTAGAGATTTTCTAAGCATAATGCTATAGAATTTTTGCATTCCTTTTCCCCTGCTCCTCTCTTTTCAGTATGAAATTAAAGAGAGATGTCCATACTTGTCTATTTAATTTCCTTTCTCTGTGCTAGTCATAGATTCATAAATCAGATGGGTCCTAGTAGATACAAGACAATGAAAACAAATCTACCTTGGTCTGGATTATGGCTGCATTAACATGAAACGGTTTCTGAAGATTATGAAACAGAATCTGTTACCTATCTCACTTGACTCCATTTATATTTCTCTTATTTATGAAAAAAATAAAATAATGCAACTAATGCTTTGTCTGTTGCCATCATATGAGTATTTTGGAGTGGAATCGATATACTGTTCTCCAACTTCATGCTATTATTATCTTGAATGCAGACCTTTTAAGAGATATCATCAACTAATCTGTGCTAATAAAATGCTTATTTCAGTGTAGTTCTTTTCTTCTTTAGCCTTATGGTAGAACTATAGCACAAAAATCAATAATAATAATAATTATTACCTGTCATTGCAGTTCATTGTCTCAGCAGATATCAACATTGTATGAAATTTAATGGCTTGCAATATATTTCAGGCTTGACAAACTGATCTAGTAATTCCTCTTGCCCTTAATCTCTATGAGTCTGTTCAGAGATTGATCCCTCCTAACTTTACTTGCTTGAAAATGCTTCAGCACAGCATCCATGGAGATTGGAGTGCAAGACACAGTGAAATTGATCACTGCATGCAAAGAATTTAGTTTTGAGATCATGCTGTGCTGTATCACTAAATTTCTGTAATAAATATGTATTCATTCTATGCATGCTTATATGCTGATAGGAACTGTTAGAGCAGAATACTTTAGAATACAGGAAAGAATTTACACAACACACATTATGCCATTCAATCCTTATATAAATTAATTTGGGGTTAAAATGAAATAGAGTAAAAAGTTTGTACTTACTGAAATGGATATAATCTCAGTTAGTTGCTAAATGTAATCTAGTAATAATCATTAAAAATATTTTTAAAAATCTGTATATATATGGTTTTTATATATGTATATAATTTTATAGAAAGACTATTGATTTTCTAGGCAACAAGAATATGTGTAAATGGGGAGTTAAAGTAACTGTCCTCAAAAGAGTATTTCACTTGATGCTATATAAAAATATATTAGCTAAACTATGCATAAGGTCAGGTATCAAATGGGAAAGTTTGTTCAGTCACAAAATGATTTTTTTTTTTTTTTTTTTTTTAACAAAGCACATGATTTGATGAAGTTTCAGGCTAGAGACAAAATAGAAATCTAGTACCTTTCAAATCAGATAAGAGTAATAGAATAATGGTGACCACGGGATTGCTGAGAACCACATACTCAGCACTAGTATCTGGAAACCAGATGTGGTAACAGTATTTCAACTGACAACTGATAACTGCATGTGCAGTATCTGAATTTTATATCATGTTTCTTACTGTGGCAAAACCATAGCCCCCCTAAAATACACAAAGATCTTTCCGTTTAGAAATCTGGAACATGGAACTGAGACCTACTCTTTGGTACTGTTCCTCTTAATGACATACAGGCATCTAGAGTCATCTGACAATCCTGTCTCAATATATTATTTCACATTTTGGGTCATATCTGCTAAAATTCATGTGATGTTTGAGATATAACTTTTCAAATGACTTAAAATTCCTATGTGTGGAGAGATGAATTGATTCGTTTCACTCCACTTTATGTAGAATCATAGAATCATAGAATCACAAGGTTGGAAAGGACCTACAAGATCATCTAGTCCAACAGTCCTCCCATTACCATTGCTACCACAAGCACTAAACCATATCTCGCATCTCCTTGTCCAGACGCCTCTTGAACACTGCCAGAGATGGTGACTCCACCACCTCCCTTGGCAGGCCATTCCAGTGCCTGACCACTCTCTGAGAGAAAAAGTTCTTACTTAAGTCTAACCTAAACCTCTTCTGGTACAACCTGCGGCCATTTCCCCATGTCCTGTTTGTTGCCTGGGAGAAGAGGCCAAACCCCTCTTCACCACAACCTCCCTTCAGGAAGTTGTAGAGTGCAATGAGATCTCCCCTGAGCCTCCTCCACACTAAACAATCCCAGTTCCCTCAGCCGCACTTCATAAGACTTGTGCTCCAGACCCCTCATCAGTTTTGTTGCCCTTCTCTGGACACGCTCCAGGGCCTCAATGTCTTTCTTGTAGTGACGGGCCCAAAACTGAACACAGTACTCAAGGTGCAGCCTCACCAGAGCTGAATACAGGGGGTTGACTATCTCCCTGCTCCTGCTGGCCACACTATTTCTAATGCAGGCCAGGATGGCGCTGGCCCTCTTGGCCACCTGGGCACTCTGTTGGCTCATGTTCAGCTGAGCATCAACCAACACCCCCAGGTCCCTTTCCTCTTCACAGTCATCCAGCCACTCTGTCCCAAGCCTATAATGCTGCATGGGGTTATTGTGGTCAAAGTTCAGGACACGGCATTTGGCCTGGCAGAATCTCAGTTTAACCTTCAGAACTTTCCATCACCCAATGTTCATTTCCCAAATAAGATTAAAGAGAGATCTTTGTTTACTTTTGCTGTATATTTAAAAATAATTATAATGATAAAAAAAAAAAAAAATCAGCTATGATTTGTAGTAGCTCATACTTTGCATTGTTTCAGATTTGTAATAAAAGAAATGTAGATAACACACCAATGTTTTATTGTTACTGAGTAGTGCTTGCAAATCAAATTCTTTTCTGTTATGTAAGCCGCCTACTAGCAAGTAGGCCCGGGATGCACAAAACGCAGAGGGGAAACTTAGCCCACGTAGCACCAAAAAAATATTATATATGATTTAATGTCATCCATAAAACTGGAGGGAAGTGGACCAGTGGGGGCTGCTTTTTCTTAGAGGCTGGTCTTCAGTCAACTATTGGTTAGCAATTGCATTTTGCTCATTTTGCTTGTTTATCTTTTTCTTTTCTTGATAAACAGGCAGTTTGATAAGTGAAGGAAAGAGGACGAAAAAAATATACAAGTGATGCAAAGGTAATCACTGACCATTTCTCAGAGGCAAACCAATGCCCAGCAACTCTCTGAGTAATGCCTACTTCCCACTAAGAGGAAAAAAAAAACAAACACCTCCTCTCCTGTCATTGCTGAGCATGTTGTATGGCACATAATACCCCTTTGGTTAATTTGGGAGAGCAGCTAGTTATCTTGTGTCCCCTCTTAGCTTTTTGCTCATCCCTAGCTAATTTACTGTGGAAGGAGAATGGGAAAAAGAGAATACCTTGTCACCATGCAATTCCTGCTCAGCAATAGCCAAATCATTGCTGTGTTGTCAACACTGGTTTAAAAACAGCACCTTACAGGCTGCTATGGAGAAAATTAACTCAATCCCAGACAGAAAAAATTGTAACTTAAAATTCCCTTCTGAAGCATGAGTGATTGAGTGGCTCAGTTTGGTTTATTCCTAAAAATAATTTCCTGGATCCTGAATGAAACTATATCACAAAAACGCATATGAGTGCTTTATCATCATTTTTATTTTCATGTAGAAGTCACATCACTGCATAACTTGTCCTATTCAGTCTTACATGAAGAATTTCTTTAAATGCTGTCCATGTTGTATGCTAGAGTACGCGTTAAACTTTTTACTAATTTGTCTCATATCCCCATTACAAATTCTTAGTTTTTCTAAGATATCGGTTATCGAAATGTCAAGTCAGTGAATATAACTTTTTTTACTGTACATGAATAATACACCCTAAAACTTCTTTTCTTTTAATAGTGACACATTTTTTCTTGATTTTTAACTTAAGAAAAAAAAAGCATATACAAAATAGAATTTCTATTTTTCTATCAGAACAATTCTTACTTTTCCTTTTGTGAATCTAGAGATTAAAGATCAAGGGAGTTTGTGCTCCTGTTTTTCACTGTTTTGGATTCTTTTGGTGCATTTATAATGCACAGCTACACTTTATTTCTCAAATTCACTATGTCCCAGGAATTAACACACACACAAAAAAAATCAAATTATTTGTAATAATATGAGCTATAAATGATTATTTAAAATTATAAACAATATTTATAGCAAAAAGGGACTTGTAAAGCAACTTCAGATCAGTTTAAATTTAAATTGACAGAACTGGTATAAGGTAAATAAAACTATTTTTTCTCTGATTTAGCCAGGCTTAGTATTTTCTGCTTGTCTGTTTGTTTGCTTCTTATAGATTAGGAGGGAAAAAAAAAAAAGAAAAAAGAAAAAAAAAAGAATTTATTTTATAAAAATATTCCTGGCTTAGCTGACACTATCATGTTTGATTAATATTGTCTTTGGCTACCTAAGGAATCTTCAACAATCAGAAAATGAATTATTTAACAGATAGGTCAAGATTCAGCTTAACTGTTTTTCTTGGATGATTCATAGTTTATCTTGAATTAACAGATGAAATAGATATTAACTAAAATATCTTCATCATCACAAAATACTTCCTATGTTGGGGTCAGAGGTTTTGTTTTGATTTGGTTTGGGTTTTTTTTGTGTTTCTTTTTTTTTTCCTTTAATGGAAGTCAGGAATCTTTTCTTATGCTAGTTTCCAGCCATTCAATATATAATATAAAAACTAGTTTGGGCTCATACAATTGGGAAAGGAGATAAAGAGAAATAAAAGTAAAATAATAATGGTTCTTTTAAGAACATTAAATTTACAAAGACTATATGGATCTGAAATAGGATCCAAAGCTTCAGCAAATTTTATAATTGTTATCGCGAGTTCTGCTTCCTTCAGAACTGAAATCTATTCTCATATTTGAAGCTGGTTTGGGATGTGGGCCTAGATCAGCAGGGCTAGTGACTGGGCCAGGCAGGGCTGTGGGGAACTAGAGCTTAGCTCTGCTTTAGCCTCTCTGGGGCAGGGGCTGATGACCACAGGGACTGAAAGGATATCCCCGGACAGTATGTGGGGATGCCCAGGATGACACTTGGGTGAAGGGACAGTGAAACCCATGAGTTCCCCCAGCACAATAACAACACCAACAGTGTCCAGAAGAGAACATTGAGCTGGTGAACCTTTTCTCTGATTAACTATTTCCATGACATTCCTTGTTGATGACATGGAGCCTCTACAAGATCATGTAGCTATGAATGAAGGTTTTTCTCACTCCAGTGTAAAAAAGTGTAAGAGTTCTGCCAAATCTTTTCTTCCTTCCTGTATATATGAGGAAGGCACAGAGAAAAAAACATATGAGAGAACATTTCTCAGACAGAAAAAATAATAATGATAAAAAAAGCAAAACTCCATTAAACAGGAAGTAATGTTCAACAAATTAATTGATATTTCGAATCTAGATTTAAAAACAGATGTTGAAGTTCTTTCATGTACCACTTTTGCTGAGAATAACTTCCAGATTCAGGAACCAAAATTCAGGTGTATACAATGCAGTTGTCTGCTTGTGAATGAATCAGTGGAGATCTAGTCAATACACCCAAAAGAATCTGAGGACATAAATGAGTTGCCTAATTACTCAGGAAAAGGTGTAGAATATCTGGACCCACAGATATAGATGTATGACAGACTCTTCAGAATGAGAAAAACATCGAGCCCCTGAAGAGTGTGCAGAGAAGGGCAATGAAGCTGGTGAGGGGTCTGGAGCACAAGTCTAGTGAGAAGCAGCTGAGGGAACTGGGATTCTTTAGTCTGGAGAAGGGGAGGCACAGGGGAGGCCTTATCATACTCTACAACCAGCTGTAAGCGTATGAGATAGTCTGCTCCTTCACCTCAATCTGACCTTTATTTCCTGTAATCCTGATAACGTAACAACCACCAGTGGCAATCATGATGGATGAAACTTGTCATGATATCTGCACCTGGCTCAAAATGAACTTGTGGGAAACATAAAAATATAGTAACCAATGTGTAATTAATGACTGTGTACTCACCTAACCAGAGTACTGGTCAATGTCTGAGTAAAGTCAAATACGGAAGAATGTCCAACTCATGCCAGACATGGAATAGACTATAGTCAATATGCAAATATGACTCTGAATCTGTCATCTTACTCCATACATAGTGAGCAGCCCAAGAGCCCATTGAGCTCTCCTTCACTGCAGATGGCTGCTTGACAGCATCTTCTCTCAACAAGGGATATCTCAAAGTTATGTCTGTTGCAGAGATCCCTTATGCCTTGATGTCAAGATCCCTTGCTGTTACGATTCCTTGCTGTTACAGATCCTTTGTAAGTGACTAATAGCTTGATAAGTTTTGTAAGTCTTGCTAAGATTATGTCTTTGGTTGTGCACATATAATCCTTTAGACCTAAAGTGTTGATAAAGTCTGGGACTAAGAGTGGATTTAGATAAACATAGGCTCTTTACCTCTTTGGTTCAAGGAGTTTAGATGGCAAGGGTGTCCATTCCTCTGAACCTTGCAACTCAACAGGAGTGTCTCCTGGATGAGTCTGTTCAACATTATCCTCTATGCTGTAAATCATCAAGTGTATCTTGACATGTCAAATCATGTTAAGTCAGTGTCTTACTTACAATTAACAATCGCTGTTAAAGAATTATTTAATATCAATAAACATATTACTGGTTCTATCCTACAAGTGAAGTGTATAATTTGCATTTGTGAAACATCTACTAATGAAACAGTGTGTAAGTTTCTATCATAGGTAATGGATTTCCTGTGACTCTACAATCCATACAGTTTTAGATGTCTAAAAAATAAATTAGACCATTTTAATAAAGGCATCTAAGACTAAACTTAGGTACCTAACATATAGAGACATCCACAAAATGTTAATAGATATGAAAAGGAGTACTCAGAGTCTATCAGAGATTTATACATTTCTGGACTAGCCCTGACAGGTATGGTAAGATACTCTGTGGCATTTCATATAGCAACTTTTTTGCTTACATTTAGGCAAATGAATCCTACTCTTCACATATAAGTTAGTTGTGTAGGCTAACTACTTGGAAAAACAGTCAGCTTGTCCAAGGGACCAATGCATACTCTCAGGAAAAAATATCTATATAACAGAGAGAATGAATCATACTTTGTGCTTATTACTGAAAAGAAATTTAGAAACAAGTTCAGTAGAACTAGATTGGTTAATCTTCACTTTTGTCACCTTGCAGGAAATATGCATAGATTAATTTCAAAGACAAACCCAGTGATTAATTTTAAATATTTGGTTTTGATGTTTCAAATTCACAGAGGTGAATTCTCTTATATCTGTGATAGGACAGAAAATAGGTTTTGTTTCTGTCATTATTACTGTTATGTTAATTGTTTTGGTATAGTGTTCCTCTGCTAAAAGCTGCTGCTAAAGTTTTTCATACCAGTGGTAAATTAAAATAAACAAATAAACAAATAAATTAATAAATAAACTAATCCATAAAAATAAAATATAATGTAAGTAACAAATGTCATTTGCATTGCAATCTTGAAGTACAGAGACCATTGTCTCACCTAAATTTCCTAGAATTTTAGCCATTTTATTAATGCTAATAAAGCATTATATAACTAATAATATAACTAAAACATTAATGGAAATTAAAAGTTTAGTTTACTTTTTCTCCAGAAGATCCGTGTGCCTATTTGCATGAAAGTAAGTCCATGGGATATTTGAAGTGGAGGAAGGTGGTAAAAATTCCACTCTAATTGCTTTGATATTTAAGTTGTTTTACACTAATCATCAAACTATAATGTCAGTGACATTTGTTTTAAAATATATTTATATATAAAGCAAATGCAAAATATAAATAATACCAAAAATATTATATATCAGTTTTGCTGCCTATTTCATTACAGAGAGTACTTAAAACAAGTTTGCATGTCAATCTCAGTCAGATTAGCTGTTGTTACTGGGAATGACGCCAGACAGAATGCTGAATTCATGTGTAAAAGCATTGTTGAACATTAAGAAATTTGATGAGGTCAGGGAATAGTGAAGAGATCAGTAAGTTTCATGAATTTTACTGTTCAAGCTCACAGTTTGTCCATCTTTACAGCTATGTATAAATTGCAAAGTCAATATGGCAATAGAGGGTGACAAACTAAAGCATTTTGTGTCTTTTCTTTTATGAGTGAGCATGTTTTATTTTGTGTGTGTGCGTGTATGTGTGGTCAAATTCTCTCAGAAGGCAAGCTGTGCAAACAGAAACAAATCCTGTTTAAATGCTTCTTTCTTTCACATTCTTATATTTCCCACAAAGGAAATAATATAAAAAGAAGTCAGAGAGACATGATAGCAGATCTGTATTCTGCCCTGAAATTGGCTACTGTGAAATATCCATGTTATATTATGTTTCTCCTTCTATATATGCTGCCAGTCAGTTGCAAGCAAGGGTTTCTTGACCTGGGTATGATATTTTTGCCCCAATGGACTTTTTTTTTTCTGATCATCTTTAGTGATCTTAATTGAGGAGGTGTACGGGGTGTAAATGGCAAAGTTTGGGCAGCAGAAATCTGTATGAGAAGAAGCTAGGGGCTGCCCTGTGCCAGGCACAGCATATTCTAGCCAGCCCAGAGCACAGCTCAGCCCATCAGCCAAGCTGGTGGCTCCTCAGGGAAAATGTTGTCTCTCTGTTTCCGTGCAGGAATGAGTGAGCAGCTCCGTGGACATGTATCTGTTAGACAGAACTAATCCACAATGTAGGCACTGACCCATGCTGTTCTTTGCTGTTGTATGCTGCATGTGTAGCTTGGTTTAGATTTTAAGGCTTGTGTTTTCTACACATATTCATTGTTTGCAAGAGAAACATAAGCAGCTACTTATGACAAAGACTTGGGTGCCTATCTGCTGTGGCTTTTATCTTACAGTGAAGCAGCAAGTTCACTTGTGAATTCTTTTATTCAATGGTAGAAATAATTAAATAATTGTTTTCTGCTAAGAAAATCCTGCAAATGTTCTAAAAAATCCCCAAATGTCAGTAAAACTTTGAGGACAGGTTCTAAGCTGTGAGACCTGAACTATTTGGAGGTGTGTCTGATGCTACAAAACTCCCAAAATCTGAAGGAAGATTATCTATATTGTCCTCCTTTTCCTTGCGTCAGTTCCAATAACACGGTATTTATGCAGCACTTTGCAGAGTGTGAGTGCCTTTCTTAGCACTAGTCCCAGCACATTAAATCATCTCTTGAAATGGTGGAAACTTGTGGCGTCCATAATGTTTACAGCAAAGAATTCAGTGATTCTAGTGTATGTTAATGGTTCAATGACGTAGGGAAGCAGAGGAATACAAAGGACGCTACAGATACAGGAACTGAGGAAAGGCGAGAGAAAGCGACCCTGTATTAATTAATAACAATATTTAGGCAGAATGTTTAACTTATTTATGTCTATGAAAATGCTGCTTCTATATTTCTTCTTTCTTTTGCTTTCCTTTTAAATCAATGTGTATCACCTTCAGAAAGAGTTTAATATTTATTTCTGTAACAATTCACATTAAACTACTGAGTATTATATCAAACAGACAACAACAAATAACCCAAATCTTGCAAATCTGTTTGAGAATCCTTACTGCCATTGTGACTTTCACATATTATTACTCACCACAGTGATGAAAGGAAATTTGAGGCCATTCTAGGTTGGGTGATGCAGTGATCACAGAATTATTTCAAATTTTCTTTTGATGATGACAATGATTTTTCTTTATTCAATAGATTTTTTTTTCTCTTTAATTAAACAAGGAAGGTAAATGTATGTGTATATATATCACTACAAGAAACAAATAGTAGGAGCCTGCATATTACAAAGCATGACAGATGAAGTAATTTTTGTGAGGTAATCAGCTCTAACAGAAATTGACATATTGAGAAATAAAGGATAGCCTGTCGGAGAACTATGCTGTGTATAAGAGAAAATAGGATCCTCAGTAATAAGTTGTTGTAATCACTTCCTATTACTGCTCCTCTGAACAAACCTTTATTCTTCCTGTCCACATGCGCCCTTGAAGTCTACATTTAACTTGTTACCAAATGAGACTTGAAAAGATTGTTCAAGATTTTTGGCAATATCTGTGTAGAGTACCTTCTCACCTAAAATCACCCATGTCAAGGGAAGGAATTTCATGGAGCAATCACACAAATAGATGCTTTTTAGTAAGCAAGAGGCTCCATCAAAGTAGGAGAAGAAAATTAGTACTTTCAAAAAAGAATACAGAAAGTCTATCAGTCAAATGCCTGAAGATCTAAGTACGTATAACTTGAGCCTCTAGATAAGGAGCCCTTTTTTAATTCCAAAATTATAGCACTTACTATTAAGTGATAAACAATATGATCCATGTAAATGCAACACCACTACTATTAGTATTGTTAAATAACAATTGTAGTCCGTACTACAACAAGAAGTTTTGATTCACAGGCTTCCCTGCTTGCCAATTTGTCTCCATTTTAGCTCCAGCTACTCTTTTCTTGCTCTCCCTATTAGAGGAAGCATGCCCGTTTTTATCCTGCATGTCAGTAACAACAGTTTGTTCATGTTTGGTGTACCTACATGTAAACCCTTTTAGAAAAAAACAAGATGGCTATCCTTTGGTCCTCTCTGGCATTCTGGTTTTAAATCCTCTGAAGTTTAAATTCATATGCAGGTTCCTAATTAATGTGTGTGGATTCATTATAGTCACTCTGGTTGATGCAGATTATAGTTATTCAGCTAATTAATCACCATTTTGAAGTTTTCAGTCCTTTCATCTTTGGAGGGTGGGGGGGAAGTTAAAATAAGAATCCATTTATGTTATCACTATAGATGATATGGTTGCATCAGATGTGTGCTGACAAAGCTCCAGCTGTGTGTTTATGATATTTGACCACAATGAACAGGAAAACTGAGTGTGGAGAAAAAAAGTCCAGAAATTTAGATGTAGATCTCTACCTCTATGAAACTGACTGCTCTCAGTAAAAGAGAACAGAAACGATAAAACATATTGGACTAATCACAGTCTGAAGCAGCTGTATCAGCTGTATGCGTTCATGATAACAAAGCTTGATCAATATGGCCTTACCAGCACAGGTGGTGCTGTACAGTATTTTTTCTTGAAAAGAGTTATTATACTGTATTGTAGTCATCATTCAGAATTATAGCACTCTCCTGTTCAAAGCAGGTGGCCAAGATGAGGTTTGTTACTTGAATTGGAAGGGTATATATTGTTACCTGGATGATGATTATGAATAATTTGGTGCAACATGCTAATTTGCAAAGTGGGAATAAAATGAGTGAGGCAAACAAATGAGCCATATGTTTAGTTATCTATCATCCACTATGTGTACTAGGAAAAGAATTCTAAAAATCTGACAGAGCATTTACAAATGTATGTTCTACAAGTTTAAGGCTAGGATCTTTATATAAGACAATTACTCATGGTTCACTTACACAATCATTTTGAGAATTCAACTTTTTTTTTCAATTTCTTAGTGATTGTTGGAAGAAATTGACCTTTCCTTGGTAGTCTATAAACATTATAAGTTTATGTAAAGTTATGTAAAGAAATGTGATTTACAGAAAATTTTACTTTAACATTGAAGAGTTCAGTTTATTTGAAGGGAATCATATTCATGTTTTATCATACTTGTAGTATGATATAGTCTGTCACCAATTACAAAGCAATTGACAAAAACAGGCAAACAAAACTGCTGAAAAAATTTCCAGTTTGATTTTTCAATGCAGACTCTTGAAACAAGTCTATCAGGTGACATGGAAGAATGATTTCTAATGAAGTCTTGAGTAAAAACAAACCTTTGAACAAACTAAACTGAAGATAGTTCATGCATTAGCCTTTGGGCCAGTCTGGGCAGTACAAGATGTAAAGAATGTGATCTACACTGCAACTACTGGGAATCTCTGTCAAAAAACACAAGTATAGCCTTAGGGTTGCTCCCTAAGTTTTTTGTAGTTGAGGATACAGAAGATCTAAGGCCTGCTGCATTCCATCTTAAGAAGACATATTGACTGCACGTTGAGGAGTTTGAGCTGCTTCAGAAATGCTTCACAACTCCTTGTTACCTTGACTGCTTGTACTGTGCTAGATATTCAAAGGGAGTGTCTCCTCTACACAACATGCAACCAACGCTAAATGGAGTAAATGGGTTGCATCAATCACACAATGAATTTGAATAGGAAATCTTAGTCATCCAGAAATAATAGAACCAATCATGGACTGCCCAGGAGGCAAAGATTAACCGTAAGCCTAGCACTAACCCTAACCCTAACTAAACCCCAAACCTAACTCAAATTCTAACCCTCACGCTAACTCTAACCCTAACCATAACCCTAACGTAAACTAATTATACCCTAACCTAACCCTAATCGTAACCCAACCTTACCCTACTCCTACCCTAACCCTAACCCTAACCCTAACCCTAATCCTAACCCTAACCCTAACTCTAACCCTAACCCTAACCCTAACCCTAAACCTAACTCTAACCCTAACCTAAACCTATCTTAACCCTAAAACTACCCTTACACTAATACTAACCCTAACCCTAACCCACATGCTAAACCTACTCGAACCCTAACCGTAACCACAAAACATACTTTAACCCTAAAACTAACCCTAACCCTAACCCTTATCATAACCCTTAACCTACCCTTACTCTAACACTAACAATACCACAAACTGTAAGTCTAGTCCTAAACCTACCCTAACCTAACCCTAACCCCAAACTTTACTTTAACCCTAACCCTAACTTTGCTACTCTTAGGAGTATTTACATTTCAAAGACGACAGTTGAGAGCACCACACTTAATCCATGAAGGGTGGCCAACTCTATTTTCTTGATGCTATTCCTACAGATCTACAGAGTATACCAGAAGAACAATGCCTTCTAAACTATGAGGTAATTTTTTGCCGTTGTTTAGAGGCTAAGCTGTTACTTCGGTCAAGATCAGATTTGGAAGAATTTGTGAACTACTGGCTGTTATAAAGGTAGTATTGACAAGCAGCAGCATGGGAGGATATGCTTAATAGATACCTTTAATCTAATAAATTCCTAATCTACTGATGGTGAAAATTTGTATTCTGTTATAAATTCTAAATAAAGTTTGAAACAATGCTTACAATGTTTCCCTTTTCAAACACTTTTTTTTTTTTTTTTTTTTATTTTCCCAGAAAATACAATTTAGGACTGGGAAGCTGAAGAAATTAAATCTCAATCTCTCATTTTCCAAATGCATGATTCCTGGTAGCTTGTCGTTTTTGTACAGTATTATCAAAACCTTAATTTTAATTTTTGATTTTAAAAAGGGGTGATAATAACTAGTTTTGATGTCTCAGACTTCACTTATCCATAAAAATCTGCTGATGCCTTAGATCTGTATATCCTGTTCTCACTCAGATAAAAGTACATAATAGTCTTAGTTTTTTCATTGAACTTGACCTGTCATTGAACTCAAAGGACCTTATCTAAATCTCTGTGCATATTGCATATATCTGTCCTTTAATTTCATCTCAAAAGTTTATTTTCTTCGGATTAAGCAGTTTCTTTTCAGATGATTTACAGTCCACAAGCAACAGTTGTGCTTATGATATGTATTAATATATTATTTTAAATAGAATAGTGCCTTGGTTATTACTTCACACATTTATAAAACAAAAACATAACACAAATAATTTGTTTGATATTATGTTCATGAACTGACCCCTCCCTTCCCTCCCCCCCTTTCCCCCCTCCCTAGAAAAAAAGATAGATAGAATTTTTTATTTTTTATTTTTTCTTACCCATGCCATCGCCACACCGGTATATATATAATTTGAAAATCACACACTGATTTAATAAAATTCCTGTCACTTTAGTCATGCATACAGTGTCATTAGTTTCTTAGTTTCATTTCAGACTGCTATGAAGTTTAAACAAAACATCATTCAGCTTTCCAAATAATTCAAAACTATTCTGTGTTCATTTGTATCAGTTCAGTAGAGAAAATCAGCTTAAACAAAAAATAATGTCAAGTGGCATTTTTTGTCACAAAATCCCTGGAATGAATAACCTTTTCTAAGACTAACAGAGAAACAGCAAAATGTACAGGGCAACATCATTTTATGATAAGCTCTCTTTTGACTTCACAAGCCACAGCCTTTTTAGTCATTGCACTCTAGACCTGAGGTAAGTAAGAGTCAACATAGATTAGTCAAGAGCAAATCATGTCAAAGCAATTTAATTCTTCTTATGATAACATAACAGGCCTTACAGTCAAAATTAGAATAGCATATTTGGTTTCAGTAAGCTTTTGAGTGTTTCTCATGACAGTATTAGATTTAAGCTAAAGAAAATTAGCAAGCCATGTCTGACAAGATTTCAGAACTGGATATTTACAGTAAGAGGCTGTTAACTGCCCACTGTTAGAATGAAGGTATTACAGTTTTGTCTTAGGCCAGATGCTATCCAGAATTTGACTTAATGATTTTAAATATCAAATATGACAATTGTTTTTGTAGGTCATATTAAGTTAGGTAAAATGTAAGTACATTGGAGAACAGAAGTAGAATTTAAAATGACATATATATTTTATAACTTATCTGAAATATTCAAAATTTAGGAAGAAATCATTTCTTAGATATGGAGAACATCCAAGGCAATTAAATGAACACCTTCATCAAAAAATTTAGCTTGCGTAGCCAGACTCAGATTGTGTAGTCTTTCAAAATATTGAAAACATGGAACAGAAAAATGATAGAAAATTAACTGTAACTCTATGCTCCACAGACTTTTTAGTAAAACCATAATTTCCTCTAACAGCTCTTGCATTTTGATTAAAATTACTCAAGTGGAAAAGCAACAGGGGAAAAAAAAAAAAAGAAACAAAACTTCTCAAGGAATGGAAATTAGCTGAAACTAATTTTTACTACATTGATAAATTGAGCATGAAGAGCTATTGTTTTAATTACTGCATGAAAAAACAAAACAAAACAAAACAAAACAAAACAGGAATTAACTCAGGAGATATGTCTGAATAGACACTTGTATTTTTTTCAGCCTCAAGTATTCTTCAGCCTCAAGCATTCACTAAATGAAAAGCTGAGATTCTTACCTGTTAATAAAGACTGTAAAAATGTATTAAATTAATGATTTACATAATTTCTAAGGTAGTGTTAATATCTGGAATTTCCCAAGAAAAAGGAAAAAGAGATTCTCAAAAAAGGAGTTACCCTGGAGATAGAAAAACCAAAGAAAAATAATCATTTCTCCTGGGGAAGAGTCAAAATCTGTTCACTGAAATAAAGCTTGAATGAGATTTTAATAGTCCTTCTTTCAAAAATCCCTGTAGGGTCAATTTAGAAGTATCAGTGAGAAAGCAGATATCTATTTAAAGATTTTAATACTCTTCAGTTTTCCTGTGGGGAAGAAATTAACTGGACATAACAGTACAAAACACAATTTATCCCAGTCTCTCTACTAATGATAATTTGTCCACCAAATTTCAGCGGTTGGAATTGTTTGCTACTCTAAAAAAAAGACCTATCAAACAAACAAACAAAAAACAGCCAAAGAACCAGGTTCATCTGCTTGGAATCCAATTTTGTTAGGTAGGAATTTTATATTATGCTCCTGTGTGATTCTCTTTCCAAACTATATTAACTGAAAACTATATAACTGGAAATGGTAGTGGTCCATTGCTCTTTCAGAAAATCCTCAGCTCATGTATGACTTCATCAGACAATTAGCGAAGTTCTAAGAACTTTTTCAGCATTTCTCATCTTTTTAGAAACAGTCTATTTTGATGCATGTCTTCATATGATCCTCGGATTAGTAGTCTTTCTTTCTCCACTAACTCATTTTTAAAACCAAACTCAAATTCAAATATGCATGTAAAATTTAATAGTAATGGTAAACAATCAAATGACTTCAAAATGTAGATGGATGAGATTATGTTGATTAGAGCTAATTGATTTAGTTAGCTTACAGACTTGGTTTCTGTAAAGCAACAGTAACTAGAGATATTTCTCTGTGTTTTGGAAGACCTGAAAGGCTGTTATGTAGAAAGTTTATCTTTCTGTATACATGCTATTTTCTGTTACACTCAACCTCTTTGAGAATCAGTGGCTTTCATTTTAGCAATGGCATCAGTGCTCAGTTGGTCCCAGAACTACTAGTATTCATTGTCTGTTTGCAGATCTCATCTATAATCGGTATTTATATGTGTCTAAATGCTGTGCTTCTAAATACACATGATATTATTCTGATTATCCTATATTGTTCTGATATCCTTTCATCTGATTTCACAGTTATCAACAGAATACTGATGGAATTAATACAATTCCAACAACGATTCATTCAATTAATCTTTACCTTCCTGTTATTGAACATCTGTACAAAATTGATGTGACAACTGAATTGTCCGCGCAATCTAGGTAATATCCAGCTTTGAAACTCTTTAACATTAAATAAAAATTTTATTCTCTCAAAGTTTGTTGGATATTTATCTTGGAAAACCTTTAAAAGTGTGCTGTGTAACTAGGTAAAAGCAAGCTAAATTAGCATGATTCTGAAAGCAGAATAGGCAGTAAAATTTGTTTAATTAATTACATTTTCCACAGCTGGAATTCTTCTGATAACTATTTAATTTCCTGAATTCAGCTCCTCTCTTTGAAATCACTTTATGTATAAGTACATAAATATATATTATCTTGATCTTCTTGAGGTAGAAATCAATATTAATTGTCACTTTCAGACGTTCTTTGATCAAACCTCTTATTATGGAGACAAAGTTCAGAAAGCAGAATGGGAAGTAAATTGAATTTTGCTGGTGACAACTATTTGCTTCAGACCAGAAGCAGCAGTAGGGTTATCCTTGTATCCTTGCCTAGTGCAGTCACACCAGAACAGCATCTGTGCAAATTTGCCATGCTGTTTATGAAAAAAAATATGAGGATACAAAAGGTAACTGCACAGATTCCTTTGTTTCAACAAATTATGACCGTGTTTGATTCTTCAGTTTTCTGTGACACCGAATGTCAGATTCCAGGCTATAATGATTCTGTTTTTGCTTGCTTCTGAGTTACCTTAACAGTAGAAAATGGCTAACAACATGTATGTGAATGAGAAGCTTATTCATGTGTTCTGTTCTGCATTTTGTTTTTATTATACAGAATTTCCATCACAATTTCCAAAGACACAGTTTTGAAATTATGAATGTCAAGTTGTCTAACCATTTATTTTTTCTGGCTCTTCCAATCCTATTTCTTTCAAAAGAGAAAATTTGGACTGTAATTTCTTATGCCAGTTGTTTGTCCCATAGGCAAAGAATGAAGTGCAAATATGGACACAGTCTTCTCTGTTCCTCTTTTACTTAAAAAAAAAAAACAAAAAAAAAACAAAAAAAACCATTTTTTTAGCTGTTTTTTCAGATAATTTTAGCAATAATATAAGAATGAGATATGCTTTCCATCAAAGAATGACAAACCCCTCTATTATAATGCTAAAACAGACTCTACTCTGAAAATTTCCTGTGAGTCAACATGCACTGGCTCCTTTCCTAATCTGTGACATAAAGAACTCATTACAATATCCTGATCTTGTGAATATTTTAGAAGGTTTTTTTTATAGAATTCCTCAATTCTACCACCTATGGATTGCATCTGTTGTCTAAATGATCTCAAAAATAATTATGAAGAAACAAAGCTGATATTTAATCTCGTAAAATAAACAACAAATTGTTCCATCTAGAGTATTTGACGCAGCTGTAACTGCCATACCAGACTCTTTTCAAGTTCAAATAAAGTTAACACTACTGATAAAGCCCCTCTGTGCAAAACTACCTTTTCTTCTAACAGAAGAGGTCTCAAGCAGTGCACAAAGCTTTCCTTTATGACAGTATTCATCAACAGATGTATAATAATAAAAGTCCTTGCATGACAATCTGGTCTTTATAACAACTCATGGTGAATGTGAGTTCCTATATGTAACCTGAATCCAATACAGTTCTAACTTAGAGAGAGCTGGTTAAATAAAAATTGGCTCTCCTTAATCTTTGTGTATGTTTAGACATCCATTTGCCTATGTTTGTAATGTAAAACAGAGAAAACAGGACAAACAGAAGACATTCAGAAGGCAGATCCTATTGTATTTAATTTAATTTATTATTATTTTTTTTTTCTGTGCACAATTACAAATGTGCCTGACATTGCTCCAAACCCTGTGTGGTTTCAGGGCTGTTGCTGGGGATTCTGAGGATTCCTCCTTCTTGATCTTGGATTAGTTTAGGATATTTTTGTTTTGTCTTTTTTTCTTTTTATTTTTAATGCCATCTCTTTATTTACTCTTTCTTCATTGCTCTTTAATTCCACTTTATATCAAATTTACAAATTTTATATATTTTGGGTACTTATTCTTTGTTTTCTTTGCTACCCATAAAATCAGCAGTTGAAGTTACACTCTAGATGCAGCCATCGACTGACCACTTCTGAAGAATTTATATCACTGGCACTGTAGCATTAAAACGTGCCTGTACTCTCAAGGCCTCTGTCATACTCCCATATCTGTACAATGCTACACCTGTAACATGAGTTCACAGTTTACACTGCACACAAAAAAAACAGTCAAAACCTTTGCAGCTTCCAGTGCCGGGGTTTGGTGGAGTTAAAGCAGGTCTGTGGCTTTTTGCTAGCGTCAATGAAAAGCAAACCTCCAGAGATACAAGTTTGCAATAAATATAATTTAACATAAAAAAATCCTGTTTATTAGACTAAATTTATATTACAGAAGTCTCAAACTGTAATTTAAAAAAATGGATTCCTTAAATATAGATACCATCCTAAAACTCGTTATGCTCAAAACCATTTCCAATTCTATGCTCTCTGTAGAGATCAGTGGCAAAATTGTACTGAAATAAATGGGATCTGAGCAACCACACACTCCACATCTCTTTGATGTTCAGGATAACCACTTTGCATCATTCCAAATTTTGGAAGTACTGAAAGTCCCTGCAGCCTGAAGCTGAGAATGTAAAAATTTTCCTTGTTGTGTCTAGGTATACCACTTCCTTTCTGTCAATGGAGAACCTTCTGCTCAGAATAACAGCAATACTTAAAAAAAAAAAAAAAAAAAAAAAATCCCAATTTTCATTTCTTCCCATTTAAAAAGATCTACTTATGTTTTTATAGCTGTCTCTTGTTTTTATACCTTGACTCTTCCAAATGCTCTTAATTATCTAATTTGGTCTTTCTTACTAATATGCCATTTTTAATGCAATTTTACCACAGTGTTACCTCCTGCCAACTGCTATACTTATGTGCTCTTATGAAACCCCACAAAGCACTTATTATTTTTTTTAATATTGAATACAGCATGCCATAGTACCTTGTGCTCTTTGTTTACATAGAAGCACTGAAAATAACTTTGGGCTCCATTACCTGATGATTTTTAGAGCAGAAGGCATAAATTATACCTCAATCCAATTTAGCTTTCACTTTGTTAATCCTTGGACAGAATTAGAGATGTTCACAAGTCTTATGGCATAATTTTTATTTTTCTTTGACTCTGAGAAAATGCTTTTTTTAAACACAGCAAATTAAAGAAATGCTCAGAGACTTCCCTCCTCTCCCCTCCCCTCTCTTCTTCCTTTTCTTTCTTAGCAGAAATATTGTTTCTCTAAATCCAGTAATTGAAGTAATCACTTGTTGTCATACTGGCATTTTCCTACAAGGTATTTTATGATAATTTCTAGGACACTATTAAAAGATTATTATGCTCTATATGTATGTCTTTATATTCTCCATTTTATGAACCTCAGTTTTATAATAGAAGTTTTCAAGTACTAAAGTATTCATTTCATCTAGTAATAACTGCTCTAGTAACTCCAGCATTCCATTATTTTAGCATTTCAGTATCTCCATAAATAAAAAGTCGGATAATCTTTGTGCAAAGTTCTTATTCATGACTGGGTGGTACCACTATCTTCACCTATTGTCTTCAGAAGGGATTTTACACTTTGAAACATTTTCACATCTCTATTTACAAGTTAGTTTGTATTCAGATACCAAATTTAATAGGAAAAAAAAAAAAAAAAGAAAAGGAAAAAGATATATAATTTTCCAAATCTGTTCACTGAAGGACAATTATGTTATTCAGGTCCACAGGCCTGTAATACAATAACAGTCTTCTTCCTGAAAGGCTAAATATTTCAGAATCAATCTTTTTCAATTTCTTTTCCTCTTTAAGTTTGATTCTTTCACCAGTTCTATAAATATTTTTAGCTGAGGTATGTCTCATCAACATTCAGTGTGTAACAGCAGTCCTTATTTATTTTCCCCTCTCAAATTATGTTAACCTAATTGATTTTACAGTCATTACTATTTAAGAGACTGGTCTGCACAACAAAGAAATATATGAGTAAAATTCTGTTTGCTGGGCTGAAATATTTGAATCTTTTTCCATCTGCTGTTGAAGACACATTTGTGTTGTTAGCTTAAATGCCTGAGATTAATAGAAGAGAGAAAGGGCTTACTTATGGAGAGTTTTGTATGCTACACTTAGTCTATCACTTCACTGATTTTGAAATCAGGTGGTAAGGGCCATGTTGGTAAGAAATGCATATAAATAGGAAGGTGAACATGCACAGGCATGAGATATTTTCAGGAAACTTTAAAACCATCTCTAAAGGACACAGTTTGGATTAAATTCACTCACAAGATTTGAAAGTGACAGCATAGCTGAATTTGACTATTGGGGGCTGTTTGACTAGAACACACAAGAGAACTTGAACAAGAACTCTCTGAAAGCAGAACTTCAGAGAAGGACTTGGGGGTCCTGATGGACAAAAGCTTGAGATGAGCCAGCAGGGTGTGCATTTGCAGCCTAAACCAACTGCCAACTGTATCCTAATCTGCATCAAAAGAGGAATGGTCAGCAGGGAGAGGTAGGTAGAGGTAGTATCCCTCTACTCTGTCTACTGAGGCCCCATTTGGAGCACTGTGTCTAAGCCTTTGGTCCCCAGTAAAGGAGGGATTTGGATCTGCTGGAGTGGGTCCTGAGGAGCATGAAGATGATCAAAGCGCTGGATTACCTCTCCTATGCAGATAAGTTGAGCTTGTTTAGTTCGGAGAAGAGAAGGCTCCAGGGAGAACTCATTGCAGCCTTCCAGTAATTGAGGGGAACCAACTTTTTACATAGTCTGGTAGTGACAGGAATATGGGGAATGGCTTTAAACAAAAGAGGGGAGATACTGGTTAGATGTTAGGTAGAATACTTTTTATTCAGAAGGTGATGAGACACTGGAACAGGCTGCCCAAATTGATTTTGAGTGCCTATTATCTGGAGGCGTTCAAGAACAGGTTGGATGGGATCCTGGCATCCTGATCTAGTAACTGGCAATCCTGCTCATATCAGGGGAGTTGGAAAGAGACGATTTTTAAGGTCCCCTCCAACCTGAACTGTTCTGTGAAGAGGGACATACGACCTTAAGCAAATGATGCTGTTGAGACTGAAGTAGAGAGTATGGTAGAATGGCTTTCAGGCTGTCAGGTATTAGCTGTGAAAAGGGAAATTAAATGGGAGAAGTTGATTAGAAGTGGATTAATAACAAGAACTCAGATATTTTACCAAGAAATCTCTACTATTGTGATGACTAAAGACAGAGTCCTAATAGAGTGTACTAGTTTACTATTTACCTCATTTACTGGAACTTTGTATTTTATATCTCATGTGTTCTCATCAGACTGGGTATTTCAATATGGCACTTCTTCACATGTAACATTATACACTAAAGACCTTAACTTTTCAATGAAATCTTTTAAATATGTCTGTGACTCATATAAATGTGATTCATCTTTTAAAAATACATATTTGTTCAATATGTATTATTTTTTAAAATATGTTTTTATGATAGCATCTCACAGCATCTCTGAAAAATATCATTAGCCTTCAAAATCATATAGCAAGAAATTAGTCCCATGTCTCAGGCATTACAATTGTATATTGTTGAATCTTATATCATTAACGTAGGTAAATATTTTATCTGTTTGAAGAAGGCTTCATTTTTCTCTTTGTTAATTATTACAACTTTCTATTTAGAATTCTTCCATTCAGAAAAATAATGTGGAGGATTGCTACAAAGAAACAGACAGAAAATCTTATTTCCATGAATAATGACTATTTAAAACTACATAAGAAGTCAGTTATTTCCTCTACCTCTTCCAAATTGCTTCAAGTTCTATAATGCATAAATAAAATGAAGACCAGGTTTACTACTGCTTTTCTTCTTACCTTTGCAAGATAATAGTAAGTTTGAAAAGATTTTTGTTCTCTGTTTCTAGAAGAACTGCTTTAAACTGCTAAACTAGTTTCCAGTTCCTACCTACATCCTTCAGATAAGTCAAGATATAAGTTCATGATGTTTTAATAGTTTATGAAATTGGACATCTATTATATGTTTAGATTTAGTATAAATATACTCTAGTAAAATACCTACATTAAAAAAGAAAAAAAAAAAATCAGAAAAATCAGTTCCATTTTAAAAGTACCCAATGCACTAAGTGCTCCTTTTCTTTTTCTCTATATTAAGGGAAAAAAAAAAAAAAAAAAAAAAAAAAAAAAAAAAAAGGATCAGTTCAGTATCTAAAACTGGAAATAATTCTTAAAGTGAATTTTTTTTAGTGCAAGATATTTATTGTCTATTTATTTATTGATTTGCTGTTTTGATACATACAGTATCAGTAGTATTTGGGGGTGATTTCAGCTGTTTTCCTCAGTTATTTAGTACTTATTAGTTTGCTACTTACATGTAATAAAGTAAGACACCTCCTCTTCCCTCCTGCCTTTCCCCCATCAAAACAAAACGAAACGAAACACTAGTAGAGAACTTAGGTGAATGTGGAAATCTGAGTGAGACAGTGAGAATTTCAAGAAACAGTTAAGTCCCTTTTTTTATCTGTACAATAGGAGTAAAAAAAGAAAAAAGGCCTCGGTGCTTTAGGTAAATGGTTGTTTCAGACAACAGATTTTCTTTTGTAATTATATTGTTTGTGCTTGTTTCAAGTTAGCAAATTCAAATTGGAATAGTTGAAGCTATAAAGAAGCTATAGGTTTTCTGATCACACAATTATACTATGGAGTCCATGAAAGACATAAAAGAAGAACCAAAGAAAACAGTTTGCCACCATTACACAAAAAAAAATTCAGAATCTCAACTGGCTATGAAAAAAAAAAAAAAAATCCTCTCTCTTTCATTCACAGGCACTCATTCATTAAGCAGAGTGCTGCAGTCAGTTGACTCAAAGACATGAAACAGCTGAGGAGATCACATTATGCTTTCCTCTACTAAAAGGAAGTGGAATCATCCAATTCATTGTTTTATTATACTTTTTCTAAAACAAGGGATACTGAAGGGAACAAGGTATTTTCCTTATGTGAAATTCTATTTCAGATCCAGAAGCATTTTGCATCTTCAATATGTTCATCTTTCTCACTGTGTTTGTCAAA
This sequence comes from Phasianus colchicus, assembly GCF_987193195.1. Lineage (NCBI taxonomy): Eukaryota > Metazoa > Chordata > Aves > Galliformes > Phasianidae > Phasianus > Phasianus colchicus. Next base: position 162,991,770 of record NC_143436.1, read on the forward strand.
GGACAAATATCAGTCTAGCATGTTTTTCTTTTGTCTCATTATCCTTTAAAGGAAAAAAAAAAAAAATCTAAAATATGCCACAGTAAACATGTATTTGTATAACTTATTTGTATAAATATTTTGCTTTCTGTTCAGAGTAAAACATTTATGCATAATTAAAAAACACTAATTCATTCTGTAGGAACCCAAACTTCAAAACTGAGAGCATAAATTAAAAACAGTGTTGGAAATGGAAAGATTCCACTAATTCAGTTGGAAGTTTTTACATCTTTACTCTTTTGATGGCCAAAAAATTAATGATCAAAAAATATTTTATTTTTAGGAAATTTTATGGTTTTTTTCACATTTTCCACTTGATTGTTCTTCCTTTACTCCATGTTTTTTATTTATTTATTTATTTATTTATTTTGGAAGAAGACCTATTTTTCATATAATTACTTATTTATTTTTGTTTCCACTAGGCTGAACACATTTCTTTTTATTTCTGATTTCTTGGCTGAGTGATTTTTTTCTCAGTCCTGAAGTATAAATTATTTTTAACAGGATGAATAATTTTCTGACTTATAGAAGGTGTATCTGATGTTTAGCACAACAATATTAATACTTACAAATTTACTACTGTTACCATTTACCACTTACTAGAATATATTTTCTTGTGTGTTCAGGAATACTTATTTTTTCCAGTACCACGCCTTGCTAGTAATTCCAAATCATTCTATCTACAGTGAATTCACCTAGGTGTTTTGTCTTTTGTCATTTCTAGATAAGTTCCCAATCAATATTAAAAAATATTCTCACTATTTCCTAATTGAATAACCATGCAATTGGCACTATTTAATTCCGTTTTCTTACTGTCAACTCAGTCTTTCTCAAGGTCATCTATAATTCCCTGTAGAATTCCTGTGTTTTCTCTCCATCTGTGGTACGGTCCAACTTTATTTTATCATCTGTTTCTATTACCAAATGTTTCAAGATCATTGCTGCAACCCTGAAGGAAAATTATCTTTGAAGTACCTTTCTTTTTTATAGTCAGCACACTAATTTCTCCTTCTTTTTACTCCCTTACTGAACCATGTCTTTATACCCATTAAAAAAAATATTGTTCAAATGCCTACAATCTCATGTCTTGCTAAAAATTTCCACTGTGTCACTAATGAGTGACTTCTAACTTGCTGTATTTAACTGGAATTCCTGCTGAGAGGAAGTGTTTTGTAGATAAAAGATGATCTAGACTTCACTAAATTTAAGTTTAAGCTAGTACCAGAAAAAATGATCCAGAAAATACTTTGCTTGATAAAAAGAAAAAGACAATAATCTTCCTTATTCAAAGGAATCTCTGATTAGTCCCCATCATCTGATTTTTTTTTTTACATCTAGTGTTATATGTGAGGTTCTGATTATATTTAGAACCGCTTATTTTCACTTTGGATCCACGTCCTTCACTCTATATCTTTTGAAGTCTCCCAGTATTTGCAGTTACAAATAAACTGAAAAGAAGGATTAATTTCCTTTCTGTACTCCATGACATTCCTACCTTATGATAGCTTATATCCTGTTTGTTTATCTCTCTCTCAAATTATATACTCTAAGATCAGAACATATTACTTGCAACACCAAAGGTAAAATGCATCTTCTGCATTTTCTCATGAATAAGAAATTCACTTGCAAGTTTCTAGATAAGTTAATTAGGGGATTTGTTCCAGGGTTTCGTATGCTGCATGCTTAGATCACTGAGAGCAATTAATATCTGAATTTGTTCAAATAATTTGAGAGAATATATAGTTCTTAATAAGCAGATTTGAAATTAGATGACAATATAAACCTTCAAGGCATTTATGACAGCAAAATATTAAGTGTCTTTAGTCAGAGGTACTCAACTGTGAAACAGCTAAGAAAGAACATTAAGACAAAGTATACTCTATTTGGAAAACATGATACAAAACCCATGTGTTCTCCATACCTTTCCCATTTTTGTAAAGACAATAGGCTAAGCCATGATGTATCATACTAACTCTTGCACCAGAAATATGTATATAACTTTTTCCTGTTCAGTATCTCACCTTAGAATTGACCATACCAATCACATTATAGATAACAGTAAATTCTAGTGTATATAAGTTACAGTAAATACTAAATATATTGTAAAAATAAAAATAATAAAAACATTTCACAACAAGTAAAAATGGAAATATTTCATGAAAAGTGTTCAGTTTTTATTAAATCATTCTGAAAATCCTACAACATTTTAAGTGTATATTTTCTTACAGGATGGATTCAAATTCAATCTGATTTTCCATTTATTCATTCAGAGAAATACTTGACAATGAAACTAAGTAGTTGTATGACAAATTACTGAAGTGTTTTAGAGGCAAAAATTTAAGCATTCTTTATCTGTTTAACAGAAGTTTTAGGAACTTTTAAGTATCATTTCTAATAAATTGAAATGACAAAAGAAAAGAGAAAAATATTCTACAAAAATTAATTGCTTTGTTACAAACAACCCTATCCAAAAGTATCAGAGTTTGTCTATTTCCCTTTCTGATTTAACAGGGAAAGCTTTGTGATTATCTGTATAAATGTTCAATTATCTTTAATGATATTTTATGGTGATTAGATTCACAGGCTGAACAGTATTATTGTTAGTGATACTCATGGGGAAAAATAAGAAAAGCAATTCTAACTTTGTATGCACAATGAAGAACTCAGAACTATCTTCTGCTACAGAAGGAAGACATTTCAGAGTTACAAGAAGTTATTCTATGAAAATAGAGTAATCATCTTAATGTTCAGATGCAGTCAAACAAATAAATTGACTATTAGGATTTATTAGGAAAGGAAGGGAGAACTAATCAGAACAAAATTGAGTAGAACACAGCGTGTTCCTGGAACACTTGTATTTTGTTCCCTTGAAGAAAAAAAAAAAAAAAAAAAAAAAAGTTGGGAAAGGTATAGAGGTGCAAGGAACAAGAAGATCAAAGGTAGAAGAACTTCTCTGTAAGTAACGATTTTAATCGCTCCTAGTGATTTTAATAGCTCCTAGTTATAAAGACATTAGACTTAATGATCCTTGTTTTCCCCTTCCAACTTAGGGTATTCTATGATTTTGCAGGGCTTCAGAATACATTGGGACAGTACAATCACTCTGAGCTGTGAAATCAAATATGGAAATATAATAACCTGAAGTTTATTACAAGTTATATGTGGCACCTGCAGGAGTCTGTCTGTGACAGATAGAGTTTAACTGAGGAGAATTTTTTTTTTTAAATGGATATTCTTCTGATGATTTAGAGTACTCTCATGTCTGCATCATAAAAGCTAAAAAATTGTTTCCATCTTAGATTTTTTTAACTATTAATGCTGTTATTACACATAATTGACTTGTAATAATGTATTTTCAAATGATTGCTGAAATACGCTTCAGTTTTCATTATTTCTCTTGAATACTAGTTTTAGTTAATTATGATTTACCTAAAATATGGAGAACAGAAAGTGCAAGTATTACAAAGCACAAACAAACTTCATTTTTAATAGCTGTAGTAAAGATGTTTGTAAATCCCTTGGGAGAGTGAAAGTTATAGCAAATAGTTTTTCATAAACATCTTTGTTATTAAAATAAAAACTGCGCTCATTACCTATGTTCTCATGATAGCAAAAGAGAGCCAGTCAGAGTGAATGAATTAAGCAACACTGGAAGGAATCTGCACCAATGCCAAAACTATATATTCTGAATTTACTGCTCTGTACTGAGACTGTTAGAGAATATCTTTAAATTACGCTCTATGCGGTCTCTTTAAACAATGAGCACTTTTCAAGTAAAATTTGAAAATAATTATATATAATTGTATATAATAATTTTACTCTTTTGTAATCTAAAGATATGTCAAACCTATAATCAAAATGTGGTCAATAATCAAGCTAGCTCAGGTGAAGCTGTTCTAATTTAAGCTGTTCTGATTTAAGCTACTGTGCATGCATGAGGTCTGAGGTTTTCATTGATTCTGAGTACAAGATAAAGCCAAGCTTTGACATGTCTTCAGGTGCTGCAGCTACTGTGGTAGATATCTAGCCTTAAAATAATTTATGAGAAGATTAATGAGTACAGTTAATAATATTTCATTAGGGAATGGTTTATTTAAAAGAGAAAACTAATAGAATCACAAGGAAATCAGCAGAGTGTCCTGGAGCTGTGGGCTTTACCAGTATATCAGTACTAGTGAATGAAATACCACTTAGAAAGACCGAGGTGCGTTTCCATTTTCCAAACTGGGTTGTCCCTGTCATCCCTGAACCAGACTTGTGCAATGTCTGGGAGAATATTTATTTCACAGGCCAGATCTGAGTTGAAAAGTCAGTTCAATAGATGGAGAGTTGGCAGACAACTCTTGAACCCATGTTTTGGAATTTTTTGTTTAACTGGAATTGAAAGACAAATTTCATCAAAAGGCCAAGCCAGCATCTTAGTGGTATTCTCCAAGCATTAGATGGTTAAAGTTTTTGGGTTCTGAAATGAACAAAGGCACAGGAAGGAGAAAACAAGGCATTGAGAAGCCAAAGTAGCATAGTATATATGCAAACAGAGCAGAGTAGGTGGGCAATCACAGAATCACAGAAGTGTAGCAGTTGGAAGGGACCTCTAGAGATCACAGAATCACAGAATCACAGAATCACTAAGGTTGGAAAAGACCTTCAAGATCATCCAGTCCAACCATCCACCTATCACCAATGGTTCTCTCTAAACCATATCCCTCAACACAACATCCAAACGTTCCTTGAATACCTCCAGGGTTGGTGACTCCACCACCTCCCTGGGCAGCCCATTCCAGTACCTGACCACCCTTTCAGAGAAGTAGTATTTCCTAATATCCAGCCTGAATCTTCCCTGGCGCAGCTTGAAACCATTCCCTCTAGTCCTATCACCAGTTACATGAGAGAAGAGGCCGACCCCCAGCTCGCTACAACCTCCTTTCAGTTAGTTATAGAGAGCAATAAGGTGTCCCCTGAGCCTCCTCTTCTCCAGACTGAACAATCCCAGCTCCCTCAGCCGCTCTTCAGAAGGCTTGTGCTCCAGACCCCTCACCAGCTTTGTTGCCCTTCTTTGAACACGCTCCAGGGCCTCAATGTCTTTCTTGCAGTGAGGGGCCCAGAACTGGACACAGTACTTGAGATGCGGCCTCACCAGAGCTGAGTACAGGGGGACAATTACTTCCCTACTCCTGCTGGTCACACTACTTCTGATACAAGCCAGGATGCCATTGGCCTTCTTGGCCACCCAGGCACACTGCTGGCTCATGTTTAGCCGAGCGTCAACGAACACCCCCAGGTCCATTTCCTCTACACAGTCTTCTAGCCACTCCGCCCCAAACCTGTAGCGTTGCTTGGGGTTGCTGTGGCCAAAATCATCTAGATCATCAAGATCATCTAGTCCAACCCCCCTGACAAAGAAGGCTCCGTAGACCAGGTTGCACAGGCATCCAGGCAGGTCTTGAATATCTCCAGAGAAGGAGACTCCACAACCTCTCTGGGCAGCCTGTTCCAATGCTCCGACACCCTTACTGTGAAGTTCTTATGCACATCTGTGTAGAACTTCCTATGCTTCAGTTTGTGGCCATTTCCCCTTGTCCATGCACTGCTGAAAAGAGTGGCCTCATCCATTTGCCTCCCACACCTTAGATATTTATAGACATTGATCAGATTGCCAAGCAAAGTTGCTTACAACCATTTAAGAAAGATTTGGCAGTGGCAGTTAGAAACTGTCTGCAATGAAATGTTCTACAAATCTAGTAAGTTATTGTTCTTCAGTGAAAATGCTTTTAGAAGCAGAATTTCTGAAGAGCTTTGTCACCATGCCAGTACTGAATCAAATCTCACAGAAGTACCAAGCTTCTCTTATCATCACTCTTCACTTCTGCTTTACTGCATCTTTACAGCAGGATAGCAACAGAGATGCAACTGCCCCTTTGAAAACACTATCTCATTCTGCTGCCTAATCCTTATTATAACTGTTATTAAAAAGAAAAGAAAAAGGTGATTTCGTCCATGAACTACAAAGAACAGTACACAGAAGCTGCCACTGCATCAAGAGGTTAAGCAACATAATGGGTCTCAGTTGTACTCTGAGATGGGAAGAATTGAGTCCTCCTGCTGCTCATGGTGTGAGCCACTTCATACAAAACTCAAGGATGACTAAATATTATGCTTTTCTGTCTGCAAGTGATTTAATATTTTTGAAAAACACAGTTTTCAAGAACATCCAAGTAGTAGACTTTAGAAACTTGATTCACTACTTTCAGTAAATATCAGCGGACTTTGCCAAGTCTGTGATAAACAAATGTGTATGTGATTACTACTACTACAGCATAAACGTACAATTTATTTTCTGTTTTCTTTTGGAGAAAGTTTTTGTTATCTATCTATCTATCTATCTATCTGTCTTTCTGTCTTTCTGTCTATCTGTCTATCTCTCTATCTGTCATCTGTCTACCTCTATTTCTGTCTCTACCTCTGTCATCTCAGTCTCATAATCTATATCCATGACACTATCATTATTTATGTCTTTACCTGCATCTGAATGAAATTATAATTTGGAAGAAAATCCTCTCTTCTTCTCTTTCCTGTCAATTTTTGGATCTAGCTGGTTCTTTTATTTAGGACAAGAAATGTTTTGAGACAATAATCCCTTACTATACTAGTTCATAGGATTGTTACTGAATCTTCAATACAGTTTGTCTGTGCTCTGGTTTATGTCTGTTTGCAATGATGTATGACTGGCACTGTGATGCAGGTATCTCTTTATGTTTATATATGAATGCAGTATTTATTGCAAGATAATTTCCTGGTTCTCACTGAAGAATTAGTATTTTCTATATCTTCACCTAAATTTTCTTATTTGCACTCTATATTCTCTGGGAGAAAATATTTTGGAGGTTAAATCAAGTTATACTTGAAATTTAAGTTTATACAAAAATACTAAATAGCTAATAGGTACAAAATTATTTTTGAGCCTATACAAACTTGTGCAATATTAATATTCTCTATTTGCAATTAACATGCAATCATAATCATTTGATGAAAAAATCAGTTGCAGTGTAAAATGCTTGTGTTAACAAATGCATGAATTAGAGATTACACATTAATGTGTAATTATTTAAAATAAAATGTGTTTTATTATTTTATTTTAAATAAAATTTAAAATTAAGATAAGCAATTTCTGTAGCCATCAAATCCACTTCTGAAAAATACAGAGTGAAACCCATGAAAGCACCTTGATAATTCTTATCAGCCTTTAGGGATGAACAGATTTCACCTGCTGGAAGCATTTACAGCACATCTTTAAGATAGCAAAAATGCTCTAAAATGGTGTAAAAATTGCATTAACATTTGAAAAAAGATAACCTCAAACTCATATTACTGCATGCAAACCAGGAAATATACTGCAAAGATGAAGAACCACAGTCAATAACAGTCTATTTTTAAGGAACAAGTTGGCTGAAAAGATTAATAACAGAATATTGATTCTCTCAAATGTAGGCCACTAATTTTCCTCCCACAGAATTTCATACCTACAGAAAAATGTACATCCTTTTTGGGCATTGTGTACCATGATAAGGGAAATGAGAAAATACATACCTCTTAGAAATCAAGGAAAGGTTAAGACATTTAAATGATCAGAAAATTTATCATTTACCAAGATGTACATGGCTGTATTTATGGTTAATAGCACAGAAAAAGAATATCTTTTAGTAGATTTCTGGCTTTTACCCTGTTAAATGGAAATCTCCACTACAAAGAGAAACACAGCATGATCTCTATTTGTTCAGAATACAAATCCTTTGAATATCTTCCTATGAGATAACAGTCAGAAGTTTTTATTTTCTTCTTAAAACTACATCCACTTTAATAAGAGAGCAATAGCAAATTGTTATCTAAACACTGTTGAAATTTACTCTGGATTATATGAAGCAAAAAATCAACTGCTGAGCTCTTAGGACTTCTCTCAGAATCTCTGATTTTATTTGGTGTTAATTAATTATAGTAATTGACACTGTGGAAGTCAGGAGTAATAATTAATGTGCTGGATATGTGTTTTAACTTTTACTTTGCAGTGAAATCCTAAAAAGAAGATAGCAGAAAGTAATCTAAATATAATGCAGCATAATTTTGTTGTGATTAAATTGTGCAATGTGATAACTATGTAAGTTTCACTAAAAACAGAGTTTATTTCATCAGAGGAGAAAGGTTTATGATTGATTACAAAGCTGTATAGTTTCTTTCAAAAAGTATTTACTATGAGCCCTAAAATTACAGGATTATATTCTTACACAATTATTTTATTATACATCTGTGCTCTAAAGATACACTGGCAATATATACAACTTTCTCAGATGGGTCTAATAGCTTTGGTTGCAAGATACAACCATCTGCAGCCAGAAATTCACCAAAATTGCACTAAAATTCAAAAGATAATAGAGCTGGTATTGTGATGTATACATCTCATGTCAGACAGTTCAAAATAGTGTATGTGGTTCATTTTTAAATGCTCCTCTCTTGAGCTACAATTCTTTTGTAAATACTGATATAAAGAAATACCCTAAAATAGATTATTGAATATCTATAAGAAGTTTTTCATTTTAATGTCACACCATTGTGTAGGAGAGTGGACAATAATTGTCTTGAAAACTATATGAGTAGATGTTGGTGGAAAACTGCATCTTTTACTAATGCTTCTCCTGGTATCCTGCACACCATCATTCTGCTTAACTCCAATATGTCAAAAGACATGTATCTGTGGTAGCACATAGGAGAAGCCAGATTCTTCATCAAATATGAGTAGGCTAAAATTTGGGAACAACTCACATATAGCTCAGCTTTATCTGAAGTATTCTCTGGGCACTGTGGTGTCTATCAGAAATCATCTATCTGAGAATGTTTTCACTGGTTGGTTGCAAGTCCCCGTCTACTTAATGATGGTTTTTTTTCCTAAAATGGGTGTATTGGAAAAGTGTAAGTCCTCAAATATACTCACAGAATCACAAAACTTCATTTACAAATTCATGCAAGTTGCTTGCTTCATCCAGTTCTGTCTTTTCTTTAAACCAATCTTTACTTTCTACAGAACATGAGATTGAATACAGCCTGAAAGCTGCATTTCAGAATCTGTGCAACAGAATTTTGTACTAATTTTCTATCTTATAAAAGAGGAAGGCTAAGAAATAGAAATGGATAGAAATAGAATCTTCTATCACAGTACAAAGTCATGCCATGTTCTTACATTTATTGAAAGTAATCATTCTCAAATTGATTGACTACAAATTGCATTTCTAGAATTTTATTATCTAGTAGCAGTGAAATTTGTATAGTCCATTTTCGAAACCCAAGTATGTGTAAGCAAGCACCATTCATGTCTACAGAATGTAATGAGACAGTTACAGACAGAGAGCTTTAGAATATAATACAATATGGTATTTCAGATAGAAGTGACCTCCAAAAATCACTGAGTCTAATATATTCAAGGCTAACCAAAATTTAAAGTATATTCTTGAGAGCATTTTCAAATACCTCTTGAACACTGATAGGCATGAGACATCAACCACCTCTCTAGGAAGCCTGGTCCAGTGTTCAATCACACTTGCAGCAAATATATGTTCCCTAATTTCCAGTCTATGCCTCTCTGGTGCAGATTTGTGCTGTGTTCCCACACATCTTGTCATCGGTTTCCAGGGAGAAGCCTCCCCTGGAAGTTGTAGAGAGCAAAGAGATAACTTCTCTACCTCCTTTTCTCCAGAATAGGCAAATGTCCTCAGCCTCTCCTTCATAGGATAAACCTTCCAGTCATTTTAGCAACTTTTTTAACTCCTCTGTGCACTTTCAAGTATCCTTCTTATATTATGTGGACCAGAACTGAACAATGCTCAAATTAAGACCTTATCAACTCTATGTATAGCAAGAGAATCACTTCTTTTGTCCAGCAAGATGTGCTATGTTTAATCCATCCCAAAATGCACTTTGACCTCTTGGCTACCAGTGCATACTGCTGATTCATGTTGAGACTTCTGTCAACCAGCACCTCCAGGTTCCTTTTAGCAGAGCTGCTCTCTAGCAAGTTGTCTGTGAGTCTGTACAGGTCTGGAAATACTTCACCACCAGCTGTGGCACCTGGCATTTCCCTTAGCTGAACTTCATGCCATCAATGATTGCCCAATGCTCTAGTGTTCCCAGATGGACTTGAGGTTAGATTCTGTAGTTTTCTGAGTCTTCTCTCATGCTCACTGTTGAATTAGCTAATCAGTTAGGTTCCAGTTAGAAGAGACCTGCCTATAAAGCTGCAACTTCTAGTAAACTGTTGAGAGAGGTTCAGCTATAACATCCACTATCTTCCTCAGTACTCTGAGGTAAAGCACATCAGTTTCAATGGACTTATGAACACTGAGATAATACAGCTTTTCTCTTATAATTTTAGTGATGATCAATAGATAGTCACTTTTCCAGTCAGGATATACCAGTTCTGAAGACTAGGCAGCATAAAATCTTTGTGTGTGAGTAAGAACACCATGCTCCTAGAGATAATTAATGTCAAATCATCACTTGCTAGGAAGGATTTAAATTTATTTATTTATTTATTTTAAGATTGCAAGTCTTATTCACTTAATTTTGCATAAGTTCTTCTGTAGATGCCCAATTCTTACTTTAAATGCTAAATCATGATATAGCTTTTAGATAAATTAAATGGATTTATACTGTTACAATTAAGGACAAACTGGCAAACTTTAAAAACTTTGGAAGCCAATTTTCATCCACTATAATTGAGTAGTGAACTTTCAGTTTCCTAAGCAATTAAGAAAAAAATTTGAGGAAGTCCTAGGGATGGAAGAAAATGGTGAACAAGAGCTTGAGTTCAGTTTGGATAATAACAAAAATTTGGATCCTCTTCACAGAAGTAAGCTTTCTTAAAGGCTACTAAAATAAACAAATAAATGTGGTAAGCCCTATATCATACACAGTACCTTAGAGAGATGACAGCTATGTTGACACAGGGTTCTCAACAGTAAATATTTCACTAAACAAAAAACTCTTTAAAATGAAAATGCTAGTCAAGAGAGAACATTGTGACATTGTGACATTGTGAAGGAGAATATGAGAGGTCAATGATTTTCTTAACTGAGGCTCATCAGCAGTTAAGAATAACCTTTAACGGTATTTTACCTTGTCTACTTGTCTACACAGTAAGTGTTTTTTCTCTTTCTTTTACTTATTAGATTGCTTGCATTCTGCTCAGGCTTAATTATAATTAGTATGTGTATTTACAATAAAATCCAACAAATTTACTCTCTGGTCTATTTCAGTTTTATCATCTGATAACCAAAGAACACTGTTCTGTGACAGGTACTTCTGGAGATGTTTTGCGCCAACATTCTAATGAAAGTAAAGCCTTAGACTGCTCAGAACCCTGCTACTATGAGCTTTAGTCTTAAAAGAGTTGCAACTGCTAAATAATTGAGTTACAGCTAAATAATTGAGTTACACTAAAGTGCAAGGTAAGTGATCTACTAGAGTTGTAGCACCAGAGGCATATATTGACCTATTAAAGACTGACTTCTATTAAATGACTAACATCACTACAATTTGTCACAGTTGAACATAAATTGAAACTGATATTATTTTCTGAAAAAAATCTCTTACTGAGATGTGTTTGTATAAATGTTTATAGTAGGTATGCAAATTGTTTGTGTCATTCCTGAGGGGAAATCTAGGTATTGTTCCATGTGTGTACAAGGTGGAAAACCATTTTTAACATCTTTTTATAATCACATTTATAGTGATATGTATTTATTTCCAATTGCAAATAATATTGGAAAGCTATGAAGAAAAGTAGTATTATTTCATAGGTCAGAATTTATAACAAGTATTTTACAAGAAAGCCATAGGAAAACTAAGAAAATATAGCTAGGGTAGTAAAAAAGAAATGTTCTTCTTTTAATCGATGAGTAGAGAGTTAATGCATACTGTATCTCAGTAAAATTCAGCCTGCTTTTTCCTGGAGGGCAGAAAAAGAATCTACTTTAATTCAGCTAGTATCAGAGAAGTAACATGTTTCTTTAAAATTACTAATAACCATTGCAGAAATATATATATTTACATATTAATATTATTTTAATATTTTAATATCTTTAATATTTTCATCAGTGACATGAACAGTAGGATTGAAAGAACCCTCAGCAAGTTTGCAGATGACACCAAGCTGTGTGGTGAAGCTGACGTGCCCAAGGGATAGTATCTCATTCAGAGATGTCTAGGCTCAAACAGTGGGCCCAGGAGAACCTCATGAGTTTCAATAAATCCAAGTGCAAGGTCTTGCACCCGGGTCATGGCAACCCCCACTACCACAAGCTGGGGGATTTAAAGGCAGAGAAGTGCCCTGACAAAAAGGACTTGCGGGTACTTGGGCAATCCCAAGCACGTGTACAGGCTGGTTGGAGAATGGCTTGAGAGCAGCCCTGAGGAGAAGGATTTGGGAGTGTCGGTTGATGAAATTATCAACATGAGCCAGCAATGTGAGCCTTCAGCTCAGAAACAGAACTGAATCCTGGGAGGATATATTGTAGGAAGACATATAAATGAACATGTTCATTACTTTTATTTCGTATACACAGCAAAACCCATCAGCTAAGTCACTGTTCTAATGCGTGTCTTAACAAAACCTAGCATTTGAGTTTAGAAGTTCTTTTACTGCCTTAGATGCACTCTTAAATTAAAAGACGTAAGTAGATTTACCTCAGTGCTCTGGCTGTAGTGAAGAGTCCTGTCTCATATGTCAGTACAAAGCTGTGATACAAGGGTCCTATTTACAGAATCACAGAATCACAGAATCACAGAATCACAGAATTGTAGGGGTTGGAAGGGACCTCCAGAGATCATCAAGTCCAACCCCCCTGCCAAAGCAGGTTCCCTACACCAGGTCACACAAGTAGGCATCCAGGTAGGTCTTGAATATCTCCAGAGAAGGAGACTCCACAACCTCCCTGGGTAGCCTGTTCCAGTGCTCCATCACCCTCACCGTAAAGAAGTTCTTGCACACATTTGTGCGGAACTTTCTATGCTGCAGTTTCTGGCCGTTTCCCCTTGTCCTGTCTCCACACACTGCTGAAAACAGTCTGGCCTCACCACTCTGCCCCCCACACCTTAGATATTTATAGACCTGGATAGGTCCCCTCTCAGTCTTCTTTTCTCAAGGCTAAACAGACCCAGTTCACTTAGCCTTCCTTCACAGGGGAGATGCTCCAGGACTTCACCATCTCTGTGGCCCTCCACTGGACTCTTTCCAAGAGATCCCTGTCTTTTTTGTACTGAGGAGCCCAGAACTGGACACAGTACTCCAGATGAGGCCTTACCAGGGCAGAGTAGAGGGGGAGGATCACCTCCCTCGACCTGCTGGCCACGCTCTTTTTAATGCACCCCAGAATGCCATTGGCCTTTTTGGCCACAAGGGCACACTGCTGGCTCATGGCCAACCTGTCATCCACCAGGACACCCAGGTCCCTCTCTGCAGAGCTCCTCTCCAGCAGGTCACCTCCCAGCCTGTATTGGTGCATGCAATTATTCCTCCCTAGATGCAAGACTCTACACTTGCTTTTGTTAAACCTTTAAACTCTCTTTCAACAATGCATATAACGGGGACTTACTTCTGCTTTCTTTACAATACAAATTTTCTATATCTTATACGGTAAAATTACTTACACCTGTTACTTATCCTCTTAGCAGTAAACTTACCTTACCAGAAATGCTAAATATGATGTGTTTTCACCCAGATATCTAATGTGAAAATAAGATCTACTGTTCTAAGAAATAAATATTCTGTATCATACAAAATCTTCACTTATTCAATGTCTCATTCCCTAATCGGTATTCATAGAATCATAGAATGGCCTGGGCTGAAAAGGACCTCAAAAATTATCTAGTTTCATGGGCAGGGTCACCAACCATTAGATCAGGCTGCCCAAAGACACTTTTAAACACTATTAAACGTAACTTTGGAAATCTCTTTATGAATTGAGCACCAAGTATGTTGACTAATAAAATGTTTTCTTAAATTGACACAAAACTATCCGAGTTAGAAACATCATAAATAAAAAAATAAATAAATAAAAAACCCACCATCAGCAAAAACATGTCTCCTCAGCAGGCCCTGGTTAAATTATATGAACAATCAAATGCTATCATCCCAGTCATACTGTTGAGTGACAGGGAAATTCTCAGACCCATTACAGTACTCCAGTAATTTCTGTTTCTTTTGCCACACTTCTTGGGGGTTAATAGCTTTAGTCACAGGCCTTTGTACATGTAAAAACTTTAAAACATTAATAGATCTCCCGTGTGCCATATATCACAGTTTTCCTACCTCTGATTGTCTTACATTTCCTGTCCTAAGGAAAGCTCACTGTTCACTTGAGTTAGCGCTTTTCAACTTCTTTGAATAGAAGCATGGAGGTTTTCATGTTAAAAATGATTGGAACAAGCTACTAGAAAATGATTAGTTTTCTCAGAATTTTAAAAATTTCAGACTGAGGCTTGTAGCTTAAAGGGGTAATATAACAGTATCATGATTTATATGCAAGGAAGTTTTTCTTGCTATATTGGTGCTGCATACAGCTTTCCTTCAATCATTCATTAGGAAATTCCTTTCAACATCATCTAAAAGCAATTCGTCCTATATGGAAGCTTTAACTTTCAATGCTCTGGCTGTGTAACAGGTTAAAAATTAGAATTTCCAGTATATGCTTAATTAAGAAAAACATATACATATGCTCACATGTGTCTGTACGCAATTTTTTGAAGATGTTTGCTATTAGTTTATGCACTTGTTTTGAACTAAAAACTATCAGTTGGCTAGTTACAGAAAAGAATTAAGTAATTTGGGAACAGTGAAAATTTTCTTAAGCTACCAACACATGCATAAAATTATTTATAAGAAGTATGTATTATTTAATGGTTTTTTGTTTTTTTTTTTCAAAAATAACATTGTGATTCCTAGCATTCCTGTTAAGCCAGTAAAAATCACTGATTATGTTTATATGTTAATAAAACATATATTTTTTTTAGTGTTATGTTTGTCTTACAGTAACAGTAGTTCACTTTTCATTGTGAGATATATGGAGATGAGTATCATTTTCTGTGTTGAAATATTCTAGATCGAGATTCATCTCATGTATTTTTAACTCCCACTTAAGTCACCAAATAGGAAAAAACAACTGTAAATGGCAATTTATGCTATGTGAAAGTAGGTATGTACAACATAATATGATGACTCATTCTTTGGTGATGTATATTTATTTCCATTGACTTTAACGGAGTCTAGGCAGCAACAGAGAAGACATCTAATTTTCAGATGTCAAAAGTTAGGATAGTTTAGTCCTATTATTTTCCTATATGAGAGGTGAGATTTGTATAGTTATCTGTGGACATAAAGTCAGTGATTTTAAGAAAAACTTGGCTATAGGACATCTATCAAAATGTTGTAGTTAGAAGAGTATTAATCTTCATGCAGCTCTTTTAAAAACATTTGAATACCATAAAAAACATAATGTTAAAAGACTATGTGAGTGATATGAGCATGATGATAATAGATACAAAGTCCCAAATAAAAGTGAAAAATACGTTTAATTTTCAAGAGAGTATTCAAATCAAAACACAACACTAAAAAACAGAACAGCATGAGTAGAATTTGTTAAACAAACAAACAAACAAACAAACAGTCTTTAAAAATGAATTCATAACATTTATTGCTTCAAAAACATTCCCTAACCAAGAGGCAAACCCAAAACAGCTGGATATCGGACCTTAATCAACTTAGTAAGTAGAAACTTATAAAAGGACAAGGATGTCTAAGCCTTTTAGGTGCTTTTAAGCATCTTTCCTTCAGTAATCACTTTACCTGAGTTTTCAGAGTGAATGATATCATTATAGCTTGCTAATTAAAATTTGAAACTAAAGACAATCTTTCTACTTGCTCAGCTCCAACTTTGGGTCCCAATTCTAGGCTGCTTACTCTGGAAACTTGATATCCATAAATAAGAAGAGTAACAGTTTTAGTTCCATTGTATTTTTAAAAATTCAAAGGGTAAAAATCTGCAATACTGCAGCCATTTACATATAAAGTGTAAACGAAAATAACTGCATATATGCATGTTGAAATGCAAAGGAAAAAAATCACAAATGCTTACTGATAACTGGGAAAGCTGTTAAATGGATAAGGGAGAAGGGAAGGTACAATTTTGGAGTTTTGCTGTGGCCCAAACTGCCTTGGTTCTTCTCTATTCCACAAGAAATCAGCGAAACAAACCTATTTTCTGCTGTATTGCACATTGGTAATGCTTCCTGGGATATGTCACTAGAGTCCTGGTGTTCGACAGAAAGAGTATTTGGTATTTGCTTTTTTTCCTATTTCAGAGACACAGGGAAATGAATAGTCTCCCTAAAGAACATGAACAGTTTTTGTATATTATATGAGGAATATAAACATTTTTTCTTTTTTCTTTTTTCTTTTTTCTTTTTTCTTTTTCTTTCTTTTTTTTTTTTTAATTTTGGATATGCATTTCCTGAGTTTGTTGTTTTTGTTTGATTTTGCTTTGACTGCTGTAGTAGGCGTGGCGAGGAGACGGTGTGTGACGGGGTCAGGTTCCCTATGCTCAGGGCTTGCCAGGTGCTGTCCCATAATAGGACAGCGTGTATGCAAGGGGTGTAGACAAAGCGGGACGAGAATATTTAAGTGCCTGCTACATTTTAATAAACGCCATTTTGCTTCACCTATACTTGGGGTCTGTGTGAGCATTTGGCCCCGACCTGGTTAGGGGTCGGTTTCGCTGGCAAAGCAGCATCTTATGGGGTGGAAAACGAATGTTGCAGAGAGAGCGGCAACAAGTGGTGACCCCGACGTGATCTACCCTGTGAGTAGTAGCTGCCCGGCGTGCCCGTAAGGCGGTGGAACCTGTGGGGTATTGGCAGGTCGCCTACGGAAGACACACTGCGGTGGAACCTGTGAGGTGGCGGCAGGTCGCGTGTGTAACTAAAATTAAGGTATTTTTACATTTCTGTAAAAGTTATTGCGGTAAGACCGTTCCTTCTAAGAAGGAGATCGCGGCCGTGTTATCGCGGCTAGAAAAGGAGGGTGAGCTGGACTCCCCTCAACAGGTGCTCGATTCAAATAAGTGGGACTCACTTACTTCGGCGCTGTGCCAGCGCGCCATATCCGACTAAAAAGCCTCAGAGCTTAAAACGTGGGGCTTGATACTTGGGGCTCTTAAAGCGGCAAAGGCAGAAGGAGGGTTCGGGGAGGATCGGAGCGTGACGGGGGCTGCCGGGAGCGGGTCTTTGCTTTCTCATAGATCCGACGAGGCAAAGATGGCGGCGACGGCGGAGAGCGGAGGCGGAGAGACGGAGAAGAAGGAGTCGCCGAGTCAGTCATGTGAGCCGACAGCTCCGCCCCCACCTTACCCTGCCCCGTCTTTATGCCCTTCTTTGGACAAAACGTCTCAGCCAGAACCGCCCCTTGAAGAACGCGATAGGGCGGTGGGCGGAGCGGGGCGGGGGAGCCCGCGGCCGGGGGGGGGGGCCCGGTTACCGACTGGGCTAAAGTTAAAGAGAAAGCGAAAGAAAAGGGCCTAGCGAATCCAGCTGCGTTTATAGTTAGCCCTACAAACACGGGCGCTTTCTCTATCGCATCGGGTTATTGCGGAATCCGATTGGCCCTCTACATGGCCTACAGGGGCGGCACAGATGATAGCGGGAGTGGGAGGAACAA
Organism: Phasianus colchicus; assembly: GCF_987193195.1. Taxonomy (NCBI): domain Eukaryota; kingdom Metazoa; phylum Chordata; class Aves; order Galliformes; family Phasianidae; genus Phasianus; species Phasianus colchicus. Next base: position 163,009,561 of record NC_143436.1, read on the forward strand.
CGCCCACCCGGAGGTCCGCCCAGATGGTTGAGATTATCGTAATCAGCAGGGATGGTTCCCTGGAAAGGCCTGTTCTGCTATAGCAGAACAGGGGCAGCACGCATAACAAATTTATAGTGGGGGCCACGATCTGTCAATTGTCAGCGCAGTATGCGATCCCACTGCGCTGGAGACAGGAAGTGCGACCTGTCTGGGTGGATCAGTGGTCCTTACCGACGGAAAAGCTTGTAGCGCTTCACGCATTAGTACAGCAAGAGCTTCGCTTAGGTCATATAGAACCCTCTCTTAGTCAATGGAACACTCCTGTATTTGTGATAAAGAAGCGGTCAGGATCCTATCGCTTGCTGCATGACTTGCGCGCAGTTAACGCTCAGTTAGTGCCTTTTGGTGTAGTTCAGCAGGGTGCGCCCGTACTATCCGCCGTGCCTGCAGGCTGGGGGGTTGTTGTTATCGATTTGAAGGATTGCTTTTTCTCCATACCCCTGGCTGAGCAAGACAGGGAGGCTTTTGCCTTTACGGTTCCTGTCCGTAATAACCAAGGCCCGGCTCGTCGGTATCACTGGCGAGTGCTCCCACAAGGGATGGCGTGCTCTCCCACGATCTGTCAGATAGTGATTGACAGAGTCCTGAGTCCGGTCCGGCAGTCCCCTAGGCAGTTCCTCCTGCTGCACTATATGGATGATCTGCTGCTATCATCCCCGACCCCATCGGGGCTCCAGTCATTAGAAGCCCAAGTGGTGACGCTCCTGACATCAGCCAGCTTCACTATTTCTGCTGAAAAGATCCAGAGAGGATCAGGGGTCCAGTTTTTAGGATATCGGCTGGGAGACAAAACTGTCCACCCAGTCGGGGTTGACATCAAACCCCAGATACGCACGCTATGGGATGTGCAGAAGCTAGTAGGAGCCCTACAATGGGTTCGAGGGGCACTGGGGATCCCTCCTCGCCTCATGCAGCCATTTTATGAGCAGCTTAAGGGCTCGGATCCGAACGAGGCGCGTTCCATCACGCCCGAAATGGCAGAGGCATGGAAGGAAATAACAGAATCCTGTTGTCAATCGGCTCTGTCTCGATATGATCCTGGAAGGGAGCTGGAAGTGGCTGCCTGTAAATGCGAGAGTGGGGCGGCTGCTGTTATAGGCCATGACTTGGGAGCCAAACCGCAACCATTGTGGTGGCATTTTTCCGTTCAGCCCACGCGTGCGTACTCCTCCTGGCTGGAAATATTGGCTAGGCTTCTTCGTAAGTGCCGTCATACAGCTGTCAGAACCTTTGGACAAGAACCTTCCATTATCTATCTCCCTACATCATTTCGTGATTCTTTACCGCTCCCAGAGCCCATCTTGCTTGCTTTGGAAGGGACGTCAGCTTCCCTCACATTTGCGGACTCGCCCCCTATTTTCGAACTGGCGAGACCATTGCAGCTGTCGTTACGGTGCAGGGTGCAAGACTCGCCCGTGGAAGGGCCTACCCTGTTTACTGATTCATCATCATCAACGGGGCAAGGGGCAGTAGTGTGGGAAACAAATGGTCGCTGGGATTCCATAATCTTCACAGATCCGGGCGCCAGCGTTCAGATGCTCGAGGTCAGGGCTGTTGCGATGGCGATTGTTTATTGGCCCTCCCTTCCCTGTAACATAGTCACAGATTCTGCTTTTGCAGCTAAGCTCGCTTTGAAAATGGGCCAAGAAGGCATCCCTAGTACGGAAGCAGCGCTTATCTTAGAAGATGCTTTGTGCACCCGAGTAGAGCCTATAGCAATTTTACATGTAAGAAGTCATTCGGATGTACCAGGATTCTTTTCAGAGGGCAACGCAGCCGCAGATGCGGCTGCAGGGTCCCGTGTCCTGATGATCCGAAAGGCCAGAGACCTCCACTCTACGCTTCACATAGGCGCCCGGGCACTCGCTCGAGCCTGTGGTATTTCCATTACAGCTGCAAGGGATGTGGTGCAGGCCTGCCCTCACTGTAATTCAGCTCCTGCTATTGGGGCGGGGGTCAACCCCCGCGGCTTAGGGCCGCTGCAGATATGGCAGACGGACTTTACGTGGGAGCCGCGAATGTCACCTCGGTCGTGGTTGGCAGTTACTGTTGACACAGCCTCCACGATGATCGTGGCTACCCAACACGGAAAAGCTAATTCTACCTCGGCCCAGGCCCACTGGGCTGTGGCTATTGCGGTCCTCGGCTTGCCAGTGCAGATTAAAACGGACAACGGCTCATGTTTTACATCACGGTCTACCAAGGATTGGTTAGAGGCCTGGGGAATTCAGCATACTACGGGTATTCCGGGAAACTCACAAGGACAGGCCATTGTTGAAAGAGCCAACCGCCTCCTCAAAGAAAAGATCTATGTTCTTGGGGAGGCGGAGGGATATAACGACAGAATCCCAATAGCAAGACAAGGAGAGATACTGGCCAAAGCTCAGTTTGCCTTAAATCACTATGAAAGAGGGGATGCCAGTAGGGCACCAGTAGAAAAGCATTGGCGACCCAGAATTCTAGAGGAAGGCCCTCTAGTCAAAATAAGAACGGAGGCAGGAATATGGGAGCCAGGATGGAGGATTCTAGTATGGGGTAGAGGGTATGCTGCTGTAAAACATGTCAATACGGGAAGTGTCATGTGGATCCCGGCGAGAAAGGTCAAACCAGATCTGATGAAAGAGAACAGTAACGAGGGACTCTGAGTTTTGCAGGTATGGCTCCTGTGAACGCCGAAGAAGGAGACAGCCCAGGAACCCTGAAAGAAGGCCGGGAGAAGCATGGAGGAAACTCAACCGTTGCTGCCAACGAGAAAACGCGTTTCTATCAGGCAAATGCTATGTTTAGTGTGTGTGGTGGTTATTGCTTTATCACAGGGAGCGAGGGAATTCACCTCTTGTCACTGCCAGGGAATTTATGGGTTACTTAGGTAAATAAGACGAGCCAAAACGACTTTTGCTTTAGCTTGCAATCGGCAACCTCACTTCTTTTGCACTTGCCTAGTGGGCATCTCTCAATACACGTTAGAAGCCTTTGCGAGGTACACTACAAACCATTCCAGCTGCCGTAACAACACCGATCTAGCTAGCCAAACGGCATGTTTGATAAAATCTCTGAACGACCCTGGGGTTGCTGCAGCACAGAGCTTGGCTCAGATAGAACACCTAGCATGTTGGTCAGTTAAGCAGGCGAATTTAACAACATTAGTATTGAATGCGATGTTAGAGGACACAAACAGCATTCGGCATGCGGTGCTGCAAAACAAAGCAGCCATCTACTTCTTGCTCCTGGCACAGGGGCATGAATGTGAAGACCTAGAAGGAATGTGTTGCTTCAATCTTAGCGACCACAGCGTATCCATCCATAAAGCGCTGAAAGCCCTGCGAGACCATACGGAGAGGATCCAGGTGGACGACGACCCCATCGGAGACTGGTTCAAGAAGACGTTTGGCAACTTCGGAGGTTGGATTGCGAAGATCGTTAAGGACATAGTATTAGCACTCTTAGTAATTGTGTGTATTGCCACTATTCTGCCGTGTGTGATTATGTGCTTTCAGAATTGCTTGCTAAGGATCATGTAGTAGCTTATGGACCAATGCATAGAGTATAGAGTATCACAGGTATCGGGAACAATTGTAGCGTTTGCGTTCGCGCTGTTACGGGATATTACTGAGCATAGGGAGGGGGAGATGTAGTAGGCGTGGCGAGGAGACGGTGTGTGACGGGGTCAGGTTCCCTATGCTCAGGGCTTGCCAGGTGCTGTCCCATAATAGGACAGCGTGTATGCAAGGGGTGTAGACAAAGCGGGACGAGAATATTTAAGTGCCTGCTACATTTTAATAAACGCCATTTTGCTTCACCTATACTTGGGGTCTGTGTGAGCATTTGGCCCCGACCTGGTTAGGGGTCGGTTTCGCTGGCAAAGCAGCATCTTATGGGGTGGAAAACGAATGTTGCAGAGAGAGCGGCAACAGACTGCTGTTGGTTTTTTTGTTGTTGTTGCTTTATCTAAGTCAGAGCTTCTTCTGTACTCTGCAGTCAGACTAAGAAGATGAAATACCATGATAAATGTAAGGCTTTGCTGGTAGAAAGAAATGCTCAGTTTCTAGCATACCATTGTATTTTTTACATGCTCAAAAGTGGAAGTGGAAGAATTTGAGGACAGGTTGATGTCTCATTTTTAAAGCATTATAAGTTGTTCAGATAATCACAATGTTGGTTGTATATTTACAGGAGCTTTTTTGACAAAGCTTTTCTATCTTTTTTTTTTTTTCCTTTCTTTCTTTCTTTCTTTTTTTTTTTTTTTAAATTTTTGTAGAAACTGTCATCTTTTGATGAATTGTACTGTTTTTCCCCAAGATAGAATTTCTCTCTAACCTCTGTGTTGTCAAACTCTTCAGTGCTACTAGACACACTCATCCCAATTAAATAGCAGTTCCTTCCTGATTCTTAGGTCACAGCTTCAGCCTCCATGTCACAGTGGTATGAATCCAGATAGAGAGGTATTCAGCAGCAATTTTAGGAACAGCGTAATGTGTGATAAATTCAGAAGTGATCTTCACTGATCTATTTAATAGCTCTGAAGATTAATTAAAAGTACTACTGCTGTTCTTAATGTACGTCCATAACAGGATTCATTTCCTACACACATACACACAACAAGAAATTGAATACTTGAAATGTGAACACTGCCATCCAAAATTATTCTAAAAAGCTAAATTTTCCTTTCCCTGGACACCTTGAAATCATTTTGTCCTCTGTATGTACAGTTTTTATATCAATTATTCCTTGTGAACTTGAGTTCCCAGAAATTTGGAAATAAGAATGTTGAAAAAAAATTTTAGTAGTTTTGCTGAAAGGAGAGTTGGACATGTTGAAATCACATTTCTAATCAGAATTATTGATTTCAAAATGCAGTCTCTGTTTCACTGATTCTTTTCATTCTTTTGAACTCAAAATGTCATTAAAACATAAAATTATCAGAGAATGTTAATTTTCTATTTTCCTTCTGTGTATTTTTAGTGCAAAAATGTTTCAACAAACTCTTCTGACTTTAGAAGAAATTAGGAATTCACAGAAATCAAGACATTCCTAATGTGCAAACAGTGATTTTAAGACCTGAAATTTGCAGTCTGTTTTCACTGGGAGAAACACCTAAGCAAACAACAAGCCCTTCTTTGTTTTCTTTCTTCTATCATCTTCTTTCTTTTCAAGAACAGGTACAGGATTCATAAAGGACCTGAACTTTCAGGAATATTGCCTTACTTAGTAGAGTGAAAGAGGGTTGCCAGCTGCACTATACAAGAAATGAAACACGAGAGAAAGGAGGGTAGAACATACCTTGTACATATCTGTCACATGTAAATACAGACATATTCTCTTTAAGTCAGAAAAGAAAGAGCCAGGAGTTTTGTGCAGGGAGTATCACTCACAAATAGAACTTTTTCCTATTTGTGGCCTATTTGTGGTGAATATGGAATTTCAGTAAGTAGCTTGGAAGAATTACCTGCTGGGACTGAATGGGATTTTAATGTGAAAATTCATCTAATTTCAGGCACAAAATAAACAAACAAACAAATATATATATTTTTAAAGCTCAATTGTTTTTATCTGATTATTTAAATGTCTTCCAATTATAAAAATCAACTAATTCAGAAATTAATTCAGTCATTCTTCACAATGTTTCTTTCAGCTACATCATATGTGGAGAAAGCTGAGATGCTTAATGACATCTTTGCCTCAGTTTTGAATGGCAAGGGCTCTAGCTGCACTGACAGATTATAAGCCTATGTATGAGATACTGAATCAAGCATTATGCTGCTTAAATTAATCCACTGAAAGTGTTCAAAGCTATATGTTTAAATCTTTTTCTAAAGTACGTAAGTATAGGTCTGTTTGCTTAATGTCCATTCATTACCTACTACATAGTTTAAGTAATAATCTTTTCATACTTTTTAGGGGCATGAATATAGACAGTGAAAAATCCATATCTTTTAAAGAGAACATGGCTTTAAAACTTAATATAATTGCGGAATATCAAAGTCAAAAAGGAAATATTTTACAGTTTTTGTATTTTCTATATTCACTAAAAAACAAAATATGCGTTTTGAATACATTTTCTCTGAGGTAATGTAAGAAATACTTAACACTTTTTAAATCCAGCTCTGATTAAAACAATCACATACAGCCTGCAATTGGGTAGTGAACTTTGAGTTTGCTAAGAAAAAGTAAGAAAAAATTTTGAAGAAGTCCTGGAGATGAAAGAAAATGGTGAACAATAGCTTGAGTTCAGTTTGGATACTAACCAAAAAAGTTGGATCCTCTTCACAGAATTAAGCTTTCTTAAAGGACTAGAGGGAATGGCTTCAAGCTGTACCAGAGGAGATTGAGGCTGGACGCTAGGAAAACACTACTTTTCTGAAAGAGTGGTCAGGCACTGGAATGGGCTGCCCAGGGAGGTGGTGACTCCACCCACTCCTCATAAGGCCTGTGCTGCAGACCCCTCACCAGCTTTGTTGCCTTTCTTCAAGCCCGCTTCAGGGCCTCAGTGTCTTTCTTGCAGGGAGAGGCCCAAAACTGGGCACAGTACTCGGGGTGCGTCCTCACCAGAGCTGAGTACAGGGGACAATCACTTCCCTGTACCTGCTGGCAACACTGTTTCTGATGCAAGCTAGGATGCCATTGGCCTTCTTGGCCATCTGGGCACGCTGCTCATGTTCAGACGAGCATCAATCAATACCTCCAGGTCCCTTTCCTCTATGCAGTCTTCTAGCCACTCTGTTCCAAGCCTGTAGCGTTGTCTGGGGTTGCTGTGGCCAAAGGGCAGGACCCAGCATTTGGCCTTGTTGAACCTCATCCCATTGGCTTCAGATGACATATCTAGCCTATCTAGATAACCTCTATAGGGCCTCACTACCCCCAAGCAGATCAACACTTCCAGCCAATTCGGTGTCATCTTACTGAGGGTGCACTCGATGCCCTCATCCAGGTTGTCAATAAAGATATTGAAGAGGATAGGCCCCAGCACCGACCCCTGGGGAACACCACTTGTGACCAGTCTCCAGCTGGATTTAGCTCCATTCACTACCACTCTCTGGGTCCGACTTTCCAGCCAGTTCCTTATTTAACCAAGACCGTACCTGTCCAAGCCATGGGCTTTCAGCTTCTGCAGGAATGGACGGAAGAACATAAGCCATAGGAAAAATACATCTTAGTTTATATTCAGTTTTCTCTTCCTACAATCACGAATTGATTTGTTTTTGCATTTATTTGTGTAATAATGAAGAACATGATAATGCTATTTCATCTGATTATTTGTATTTCTGTCAATTCAGAATGTACTCATCAACATTTTAATTTATACAAGTATGAAAAATTCACTTTATATTGTACTTAAGAAAAATTTTTCCCAAGTTTTGATTCTTGGTTCCTGATTAGTTTTCTAATTGACATATTTTCAATGACCTTATTTTTTTTTTTTTTACTTTTCTTCTTTGTACAGTATTCTGAGAATTATAATATCCTATCTAGCTCAAGTTCTCAGTTTCGAAAATTTCTGTGCAGAAAATTCTATTTACTGCAGATAATAGAGCCATTAAAGCATTCTGCTGTACCCAGTCCTGTGCTACTCTAATACTAAAAGCATGATTAGCAGCAGAGACAGTTACCAATCATTTATGATTATGTAATTAATTAAGCAGTTGCTTCACATTAATTTTTTCAATCTGAGTGTTTGGTTTTCATTTGATTTTATTTTTATTGTTATGTATTGAAGAACAAATATTTATCAAACTGGAAGATCAGTCTGCGTTTTTATCTTAAGCACTTTCTAATCAGGAAGTTCTGGGAAATGAGAGCCAAATATTATGTGGTATGTGACTCAGACTTGTATTCATGATTCACTATCATGTTACATTTCTTGTACTGCAAAGGAAAAGCACTTATTTAGCAAGCACAGAAGCAGTGTTGTGTTAAAGCTTTTTTACTGCTGTTATGGATAAAATTAAACTATGTTAACACTCATTTAAATATTATGAACATATTAAAAACAGAAGTAAGCTCAGATTAAAAAGGGCTTGGAATTTGCTTCAAAAAAAAAAACCAACAACAACACCACAAAACAAACAAACAAACAAAAAACACAAAACAAAAGCAACAACAAAAACCAGAAAGACTCTATTACATTGATCAGTTTAATTCCTATACATTTTCACATGATCAGCTCCAGGATACTTCAAAACACAGAAATGGAACCACTTGCATCACTGACTGTTTAATTCCTCACTTTCAGGACTGGCTTGACATTTAGGAAAAGTTCCCTACAACAGACTGCAATATTTCACTTTGGTATTTACAAGCTCCTGGACAAATTCCCTGAAGCCTCAGAAGTCTAAGTTACTGCTTGTCTAACAAATAACTTAAATTATACTGTTAAATTAGCAAATTAATAAAAATAAATAAATAAACAAGGAAGGATTATTTGCATAACCTTAGCTAGAAAGCTATACTTCATTCATTTATATTCTTACTCATGTAAATGTTATAATGTATTCTCTCCATCATAATTATGAATACACTTGTTCCCCCAAAAAGCTACTCGCAAATTGAAGTCTTAGAGAAGGCAATTAATCTAACTATTCCCGATGGCATAATTAACAAGATGACAATACAAAAAGAGAGAGAAAGAAAGTGATGTTTTAAAAATGACTCCGCTATTGTAACTCGGGGATAAATTCTTTCACTCTAAGCACACATTTTTTAAATAAATAAAACCACATATGTTCAAATCAGTGGGCGTGTTGTCAACAGACATCATTCATGGAGGATCGCTTACTTCTAACTGCCCATCTCTCTTCCAGCCACCCTTCATTTCCTGCGCACACTTCCACACAACATATTGCTGCCTTTGAATTATATTCCACTTTTTCATTCCTCTTGCTACATAGATCTTTCTCATTAAGCTAAACGATATTCCTGGGCACAGGGCGATGTTGAGAGATGGATTGAATAGATCTGATCTCTTTCTTCTTCCTTCAATCAATAAAGTTACAGATATCGTATTTTTTGTTGTTGTTAGATTTATTTTTGTTTGTTTTCTTTTTCTTTTTAAGCAAAATTACACCTGAGAGTTAAAAAATAATAATAATAATTAAAAAAAAAAAAAAGTTGCATCTGAGCTACCTTCTCTCTATTACCAACCATTGTTATTATATTACTTCTTCTCACATAGCCTTTGGATGAATCTCAAAAGCTCACAGGAGTAGCAAGTATCCCCTGTCTGATCTACCATCAAGCATGCACATCCTGGATCTAACAGTTCGTGAGAAATGACAACAGGAGTTTTGTTTAGACAACTGAACAGAGCCACTCATGAATAAACTCCCGGGTGTCCAGAGAGGTATTTAGTTGACTGGCCATAGGAGTCTAACTTGCAATGAAGGGTAGAGAATGGAGACAGTGAAGACAGAAACTATTGGCTATATTGATTCTGTCTTCACTGACTGACTAAATTTCAATTTATGTTTCTAGTACAAAGCTGTAATTAAGAGAAAGTTCTGGCTTTCTGTCTTCCAAGAAATGGTGGTTGACCTTGGTTGGCTGCCAACTGACACCAACTCTTTCTCTAACTCCTTCTCTTCAGGAAGATGGGAGAGAGAAGATGTGATGAAAAAACTCATGGTTTGAGATAAGGACTGGGAGACCACTTACCAATTCATAGGTAATACACAGTTGGCTTTGGAAAGATTGATTTCATTTATTGACAACTGATAACAGATTAGGGAAGTGAGAACCAAAAATACCCAAAAAATCTCTTCTCCGCCTGTCACCAGGATCAACTTCAACCTCAGTTCTTCTACCTCCTCACTCAAGTGATGCAGGAGATGGAGAATGGTGTTTGTAGACAGTTTAATCTATTCCTCATTTTCTTCCTCACATTATTCGACTGGATTATATGAGATTTAATCCTTCATGAACCAATTTAACATGATTCCAAAAGTGTACATTTTTTCAAGAACTACTTCAGCATGAGTTCTTTTCCATATGCTCCTTCAGGAGTACACTGCTCCAGTGGGGATTCCCCCCAGTTCACAGCTTCCGTCAGACAACTTGCTCCTGCATGGTCTCCTTTCTATAGGCTGCAGCTCTGGCCCAGGGCCTGCTCTTACATGGGCTGTGACTTCCTTCATGCCACATCCACTGCTGCCCTGTGGTCTTCTCCACAACTGCACCTGGAGGTCTGCTCCTTGTGGCAATTCACAGGTTACAGGGGGACAGACTGCTTTACCGTGGATATCTCCTGGGCTGCAGGAAAACAACTGCTCAGTGTTTGGAGCACCTCCTGCCCTCCTTCTGCAGTGACTTTGATGCCTGCAGGACTGCTTCTTTCAAATTTTCTCATTGCTCTCTCCCAGCTGCATTTTTGCAGCATTTTTCATCTTTCTTAAATCTGATTTCTCAGAGGCACATCCAGCGTTGCCTATTGGCTCAACCTCAGCCGGCAAGATGTTCATTTTGGAGCAGTGGGAGGGGTGCATCCTTATCTGAAAGGGTGCAGCTTCTGGTCTCTTCTTCCAGAGGCCACACTTGTAGCTTCCTGCTATCATAACCTTGCCACATAAAACTAATAAACAAGATATCCCAAGGTTGTGAAGAGGAGGTTTCTTGACAATCTGCAGTCAGCACACAATCATTCTGTGGTAGCTTTGGAGAGATATCAAAGATTTGAATGCCTTTACTGGCTTCTCATACCCCAAAATGCCCTACTCCAAGTATTATACCCGAAGACCATAACAAAAATTTAAATTATTAAAACAGAAATAGGAGAAAAGTACATATAGTCTGTCATACATGATGTTTTCCTCTTCCCATGTTGTGTACTAGTATTAGAATATCAGCAAATGTCACATCTTTATTATACATACACACACACACATTACACAGGATGAGAATTACTAGATTCTGCTCTTAGGAGGAATAATGAAAGTAACTGAGATACTCTGTTACTTGATAGATACTCATTCTCATTCAGAGTAACAGAAGAACTTCTGTACTAGAACAGCAGAAACAAAGAAAGAAGGAAAATTGTGCAGGTCTTTATAATATAGAAAATCTGGGATAAGTCCAGTGAATCTATTAAATTTACAGTGGTGTTACATAGCAGAGAGCAATGCTGAACCAGTATTTTGCAAAGAAAAATATTTTTTTTTACAACCATGTGATATGAAGATAGAAAAAGCTTGTGTAAAGGGAAAGATTTATGCTACTTCTAACTCTTTAGCCTATTCAGTTCAAGTTATTTCAGAGTAGGAATGAGAACACGCTTCCTTTATGCAATTTAGTTCTTCCAAAAAGCTGAAGTCAAAACCTTTCACATCCACCCATGAAAGTCACAATTAGTATGCCATTCATCTCTAATGGTTAATTTATTCTAAAAGCGTCCTTAGAATATAACAATGTCAACAGCACAGGGCACACTGATAATGAAGGAATAGCAAGATACTTTCATGACAGGACTTGAGGGGCCTTAGCAATTCATTTCATTTGTCATGGTATCTATGAACATGCATCTATTAATTATCACTTATCAGCCAAGTCTGTCATTGCCTGCAGAAGTACTCTTCTCCCATTCCAACAGAAAGAAACTGCCTTGTTAAATCACAGGTGGGCTGATCTAACTTCCCTAACTTCGCAGTAAACCAGAAAGGGCAAGTATTCTCTGAGTCCTACAGCTATCTCAACTGAAAGACAACAGCCCCCATGAACACCAAACAGTTGAGTTGCTGTCTGAAGCAAGTGTTAAGACGGATGTAAGAGCAGTACATAGCAAATAAAAGTACATAGGAGCACTAGATCCTTTGGCAGAAATCCAAGCACTGGCTTAAAGCATAATGGAATACATTTGCATGCTTAAGGTTGCTTGAGAGTAAGACAAGCAAGGTTTCCTTCTGAGGAATACTTTGTCCAAAAGTTTTACTTTTCCTTATGTTTCATCAAATAAAAAGTTCTGTCTTTCTGCTAATACAGAGCTGTGCTGGAATTGACAGGCCTCCAGTTCAGTTTTGTTATTTGGAAGCAGATCTGAACTCAGAGCAGGCCTACTCTACTTCTCTCAAGCTCTGATTTTGATAACCACAGTTTTCAAACCATCCTTCTGTAGTTTTAACCCAGCAGGCAGCTAAATGTCCCACAGCCTTTTGCTCACTCCCTCCAGGTGGGATGAGAGAGAATTAGAATCAAAATAGAACTTGTAAGGTGAAACAAAAGCTATTTACTAAGAGAAAAATGGAAACAAAGCTATTTACTAAGACAGAAAAGAAAAATGGAAACAAATATGCAATGGTAACAATACATATATATCCCCAATGCAATCCCTCATTAACCATCAACCAATGCCCAACTAACTACACAACTAACTCCTTGCTAACCAATACCCCACTTGCAACATGAGGTCTCACTTTCTGTTGACTAACATCCAGCACCCCTGAAGTAACATCAAGCCTCGAGCCATTCCCTGACATCTTTATGGCCTTCTGACTGATGTCATGTGGTATGGAATAACACTTTGCCTAATCCAGGTCATCTGTCCTAGCTCTGCCTCATCCCTGTTGCCTCACCAAAAAGGAAGTGGTTCTCCATTACTGGATAGCCCTGTCCTGTCTCTTGTGATAACAGCCAAAACATCACTGAATTATTAATAATATCCTCAATCACACCTCTTCCTCCCTCCCCATTTTTTTCTTTTTTTTTTCCTGATTAGGTGTTTGTTTAATTACTGAAAAAATGTTGAAAAGCTCTCCTATGAGAAATTGAGCAATTCCTTGTTTTTTATCCTAGAAATTGCCTCAAATGCTTCAAATTCCTTTTCTTAGCCATAATGAGGATCTGAAATCAAACTGTTCTTAGAAAGCACCTTACAAGCTGGCCCCTTACAATGAATGGGGACTGATGCATTGCTTTTTCATGGATATTTTTCAAAAAGATACAATTTATGTTGCAATATGGAGTAAATTCTAGCAGATTTTTGAAAATATAATTGCAGATTTTTTAATTAGGCCTAGAGTTACTGTAACTGTAATTTGTTTGTGACATTCTTCAGAAAAAGTTATTTATAAACTGTGTGAGTCATCTCCTATTAATATGCAAGCTATAATGACAAATTAAAGTATGTTTTCACTAATTTTAGTAGTACAAGTGTTCCTGCAGATGGGCATCTCAGCATTTGGAGCATAACTTGACAAGCTGCTTTTGTTTTGGTTTTATACTGAACTTACTGTCTGTGAGTACAACAGATTAATAGCCCTAAAATCTTTCATGAATTCACAAAATATGTATATCATAAACAGTATGTGCCTATCTCTTTGCCACTCAAATAGGAAACAGCTTTTGCAAAGTATAAAATGTCACTGATTTCTGAAATCTGTTATAATATTCCTGGCAGCAGCACTAGGTTTTTTTTTCCATTTGAACAGATTATCTGATATGAATACCTGTTTTGCAAGGCCCCAATAGATCTTACCTAGGGCTTTGCTTCTTCCTAGTCTGCTAAGTCAGAGCACTCCAAAATTGGAGAAAATTTCCCCCTGTTCAAAAGCTCCTATGTCACAGCTCCTAGCATCTAGAACACCGTGCCATTTCAAGGACAAGCAAACTGGAGAGGATTTATCTGATAGATATGAGGTACCTTTAATTAATGATTGGTCATAGATGACTGGGGTATTTGCAATTTCAGTAAAGCATGAAAGGATTTCAAATTCTTATTAGCACATATTGTTCTGATCTCATAACAAACTCATCACAGATGGAACAGATGAAAAAGGATGCTTTCTTAGTACAGCACTGTGTTGGGGAACACAAAACATATACTGTGCAGTTCTCTTATGTTTCTTGCCAACTGACTGAAATGCTTCAGATACTAAATAACTGCTCAGGAGACCATTTTAAAACATTCAGTAGTTTCAGTGGTTGACCCAACTGAAAACACAGTGACTCATAAGTTTATCTTTTGCAGACAAGACTACACAAGCTGAACTACATACTTCATTATTAATTAAAGACTAATATCGAGTGCTTATTTAAAATATTACTTCCTGTAGAGTGGAATCAAGTGGGTGGGATTTATTTAAGTTAAAATTCAACATCTATAGTATAATAGATATAAAGGATACTTCTTAACAGAATTCCCAGAAAATATTTATGTACTAACATTGTTAGCACCTGAAGTTGTACAATTCACCTTATTTTCTAGAGTAAAGCAAGGAGAACTTATGGTTCTTAGATCTTGAAAATCAGATAATTCACCTCCTCACACTTCTGTTCACATATGTTTCTATACCACATTCAGCCCCCTGCTGCACTGGCCTAAAGATTTCGCAAAGTGATACTTAACAACTTGTAAATAAGGACATGAATACTATTAAAATAACAAAGACAATCAGAAAGTGCTAACAAAACCTTCCCAGACTGATATAAAACTTTAATCCAAATAGAAAAATAAGTAAATAAATAAATAAATAGCATTATTCTGTTTACTGCAGATTTGTCCTCTCCTGAATAAAGATGTTTGAATACAAAGATCTAGATAATGAGTATGTTAATATTAATCCACTTTGAAAATGAAGTTTGACACTAAAAAATAAAGAAAGAAGATAGGGAATATCAGGAAAAACCTAGGAAATTGGAGCTATTCATAAATCCATGCTTAGACAAGATTTTTTTGCATCTAGAAATGCGTCACATAGGCTTATGGAATTCTATGACCGTACAAGATTTAAATGGCAAGAGACACATTTACACTGTACTGTCTTACCTAATATTTAAATACTTAGATTGGATATGATTAATTCCAGTATTTGGCAATACTTTTACTGTTAAATGAAATGCTAGGTACTCACTCATCTGCTGAAGTGACATCAAGTAATTCATATCAACACTTCGTAGAGTTTACTTATTTCACAGCAGAACTGTTCAAAGAGAAATCTAGATGGAAATGTTCAAAGCCAAGACAGAAAATGAATTATACGTTAGGATATAATCCATCTTGATCCTTGTACTTCCATAATTTAGTTGTATAAAAATGCCCTGTTGGTGGCTGATTCTCTCAGTTGACTGTAAAATAAAAAAAAATAAAAAAATAAAAAATAAAATAAATAATTGGAATTTCCATCACATACATGTAAAGAAATGTGAAATGAACTTCTGACTTACGCTTCTGCCACTTGTTATGCTTGTCTCATGGAATTACCTTGAGTATCTCTACTCTGAGTGCAGTATTCAGTCAAGTAGCAGTAGGGATTTTTTGTTTGTTTGTTTCAAGTTTAAAAAGTATGCCAGAAGGAAGAAGGCTAACTGGCAACCTACGGTCTTTCAACAACTCCTTGAGGGAAGCTGACTTTTATATAATCATCTCTGAGTATTTCTAGGCCTAAAGAAATTAGCTACTAATGAAACATTATCATTACTTCAAAAGTAGTCACAACAGTAGACTAAGTGAGTACATCTTTACAAATGAACAGAAAATGTCTGAGGGCTTTTAGAATAGAGGAATGTGAATAAAATATGTACTGATAAGTACATTTAAAAGATTGGGAGTCTATAAATAATTTATGATGCATTCATATATCTTTGTATATTCATTTAATATTGTATGGGTTAGTTTTATGACATACCAACTACTAAAAATTCTGCAAAACACCAAGTTAAAGATGCCAGTTTAAAAAAGCTGTATTAAAAAAAAAAAAAAAAAAAAAAAAAAAAAAAATTGGTTCTCTGGCTGTATGATCCTTCTTTTTATTAATGAAGAGTTATAAACTAAGAATTCAGTTAGCTTCCAACTTATTTGCTTGGGAATTTGTGTTGGCGAGATTCTTTTCCACATCAGAGTACTATGGATCACGGAAACAGGGCATTGGCCAGCTGCTGAAATGATCTAACTGGCTTCTTTTATATAGGTCTGCCCTTTGTTACTGACAGGGGATTTTTAATGAACTCTATGATTGTTATAGTAGAATCCAGCTATTCCTTGTCCAGCATTTGTTTTCTCAGCAGAAGAGTGACTTGAGTCATTGTCTTGCTCCAATTTATAGGAGGGAGATGAGTTCTTTTAATATTTGTATACTTGGCATGAGACTAAGAAACAACGGTTCAAATGTTTGTCCAACCAGTTTATTATAAATCCTAATCAAGGAGATGGGGAAGGGAAGGAGGGTGATAGAAAAGATAGGAAAGAAGCAAGAATCGCATAAAGCGGGGATAGTCACCACCAGGATCCAGCAGCAGTCCCGTTGCATGACGTTTTGAAGGTCCAGGCAAAAGCAGTGGGGGGGTGGGGGGGAAAACAGCAGTAGCGTGGCTGGCCTTGGGCAGCAAGCAGATAGCAGGAAGAAGTCGCAGAGCCAATCCGGGAGGAAGCAGCAGGACTCAGGTAGAAGGCCCAGGTGAATCCGTCAGCAAGCAGGAATTCCATAGTGAGGAATCTGATGGCAGACACTTTCTTGTTCTTCTTCAGCATCATGGTAGATCACAGAGCAAGTCTAGGAGGGAGAGAGAGCAGGTTGTGAGGCTTCTCATGGCAGAAACCTCTTCTTCACGAGGAATCTGTTGCCAGAAAATCTCTTCATCCTTCTTCTTTTGCCATCGTGGCATTCCTGGGCTCTTGGGTAAGAGTCATGTGCAGCACTTCCTGAGATGGCCATCTTCCTCGAGATAAGCCCACACAAAAGACTGCTTCCTGGCCGTTAATCTGCGGCTTATCTCTCTCTCCTTGCCCCTCGCCTCGTCCATCTGTGTCCCTCAGACAAAGAATTTTGCAACCCTTTCCCTGAACTTGTCCATCAGTTCTCCAGACAAAGGATTTCTCAACCGTTGCCCAGGACTTGCTTGGACTTGTTCATCTGAGTCCCCAGCAAGCTTTGAGACAATTATGTAAAAGAATAATCTCTTACAGTCATTGAGCTGGCCATTTGCTCTGGAATTGGATGGGATAGAATTAATTTTCTTGATAGCAGTTCATATGAAGCTATATTTCATTTTAGGATGAAAGCGGTGGTAACACACAGATGATGCTGAGCAGTGCTTACACAGAGTCAAGGACTTTTCTGACTCTCATGCTGCCCTGCCTGCAACAAGGTTAGGAGTGCATGAAAAGAGGAGAAGGGGCACCGACAGGACAACTGACTCAAACTGATTAAAGGAATAGAAAGGAATAGTCTATACCATATGATGACATGGTATGGTATAAACTTGAAGTCTGTGATTATTCTGTTTCAGAAACTATGATAAAATGTATGCTTGGCACTACATTTTACTTCCATGGGCAAAAGGGTGAAAATACCTTTGTATTCAGCTTGTTGCAAGCTTTAACTTTCTCTTTTCCTCCTAGTACTACTGAAAACTGACAAAACAGAATTCCAGGATTTTCATTTATGCACAATGTTGTTTTTCTTTTTTTTTAAATATTTAAATAATTTTGAATAGAAAAAAAAAACATTTCAGGAAATAAAACAATATAATCTTTCAACCTGAATGACATATGAGATAACAGTTAACACCCTGGCTTCACTGAACATAGGAATTTTACCATTGATTTCAATGGAGACAGTTTTAGAACAGCTATGAACAAACATCTTGTCTGAGTAGCTCATTTTTATGAAGAGAAGAAAAAAAAAAGAGAGAGAACAGTATGTTCTTTCTCAGAGTGGAGCAATATAATACAAAAATAATATGACTAGTTTGGAAAGACCAGTAATAGGACAGAGAAAAAAGGGTAGGCTGTTTGAAACCAAAGGAATTTTTGTAAAAAGAAAAAAACTTTTGTGCAGTTAAGACAGAGGACTTTCCAAATAATGTTTATTCTTTATTTAACAATTCTCAGAAATTAAAGGGAGTTTAAAATTTAGGGCAGATTCAAATTGTTCAATGTCACAAAATACAACCAGCTAGTAGCCATAGTAATGAAAATCTTGACAAACACCAAAGAAACAAAGTAATATATCACTCTGAATCTTCTTTGGGAGAACATACTTCTTCCAGTCCACCGTAGTTGGAGACCAGAAAATTCAGGATTTTTTTTGTCATTAAAATGCCAGGAGGGACAAGACCAAGCATGAGAAGAGAAGATTTATCTAAGTCCCAGAAAAATGAACAAATAAGTAAGGCTGCATACCAAACTTAAAACAAACAAACAAACAAGTAAATAAATAAATTTGGACATGGAATTTAGCTTAAGAATTTGCAACATGTTAATTCTTCCTGTTAGGGGGAGAGAATAAAACACATCCCCCACTTCATATGAGGGCTTTACTTTTCAGACATTTGGCTATCTTGCGGTCATATAATTGCCTATTCCCACTGTTAAAACTGAGTACCTCTGCAGAAAGTCATTGTGGATTCAGTCAGGGTCTTACTGCCCTGCCAGACTTCCCTGAAACCTCTCTCTTTTGCCCATGGGCCAAGAGGTGACATATAAGACCAAGCCTAGACTTAGATCTCACCTGAGCTACAACATTGGTGTGCTTGTCTCCAGCTCTATTTTCAGTCTTCTCCCAATCTGCCCTAACTGGGAGTGAGTGGGAGTGTGAGTGCATTTGCTGGCAAACCTCACACTGGAGAAGCCAATGGGTAGGGCACTCAAGGCAAGGATGATAGGGACTGGGATCCAGGCTGGATGCCAGGAGGGCATTGGGGTGGTTTTGCTGCTTGGAGTACCCAGAAATGTGAGTGTGCTGGAGATGTGTGTCTGCTTGCACCAGAGACCTGCTGCCTCTGCCAGTCTCAGAGTTTGTTTCCTTATTTGTCCATTCTCATAGCTATTACTGTGATTCTTACAGAATTTCCTATAGAAATGTCTTTTATGTCAATGGTCCATGAGCATATCTCCATCCCTAATTAAAATTCTCCTGTAGGACCTTCATCTACAGTGTATATCATAATACTATCCATAAAAAATTAATCAGTTTAATCAAATAACCCATTAGCAATTTTTCACATGAAAAAAATTAGAAAGTCTTCAAGTCATCCTTTCTGATCATGCATTCTCCCCCTCTGTACCCTAATACAAGAGTCAGAACCAAGGTTTATCTTTGGTAACAGGAAAACATCTAGAAGACTTTAAATCTAATAAATAGTAATGAATTATAATCAATCACTCTCTATTTATTAATTCAATCAATACAATAAAGCCCACACTTCCAGATGAGTTAATATATTCTCTAAAATGAAACAAATGGAAATAATTAAATGTCAGGGTCAAAATAAAATTAAGATACTGCAGTGAAGACAGATGTATAACATTTGAGCAGGAAAATATTAATGCTTTACTTCAAACATCAAGAACTAAAATGCCTATATTAAAATAGACTATTTGAGCAAAAAAAACCCTACACGTATCACTCAAAATCTTACATTTATATGCAGCCATGCAGAATAGCATTTGTCTTGCTCAAATTTTAGCAGTTTAGAAATTATTTGTTTAATCCGACAGTCACTGTATGCTGTCTCCATAGTAAAAGGAGAAATGATATTGACGCCTCCCAGCAAGCTACTCTTTCTGTTTCCCAGCATCTTCCTAAAATACTTGGAATGTTTTAATCTCTGGATACATCCACTACATTCTATTAATTGCCTTCAGAAAATTATTTCAATTGGACAAATGCTTTTAGATAACTTTGGAAGAAAATACAAAAAGATGAATAAGTGAATTCTCCTTTATTTCCAAAATCTATAATGTGGATATTTAATGTGAAGCTTAAACTTCAACATAGTTGTAAATGTTTCTTGTACTAATCTTGACAGATTAGATGATGATGTGTGAACTACAGTCATTGATAAGAGAATTCCAGTAACCTGTATATCTGCATTAAGTAGAAAAATATAGCAGCAGTAAAACTTAACCTCACATGTATATCGCACATCACAGCTTACTGTTTTCCCCTTAAGCAGAAAAGTAAAAGTGGAATTAATTATTTTTCTTTTCCTAAAAAGAGGAAGCTGTTTTAAGAAAGAAAAATATTTTTCATTTTACTAGTTACTGAAAATCTTTCAAATCTTTCAAACAAAATAATATTCACTTCTCATTTTCCCTTGTTACAGTAGTTACATGTAGATTACTTCAAAAGTAATACCTGCTCTTTATTTCCAATAGATATGAAGAGCAAAATAACACTAATTGATAAAGAAAATTCTCACCTATAGAACACTATTTTTCAACATAATAACCACTGTTTTCACCAGCGATGAGCCTGTATGTTTGCTTATAAAAATCTGCACCAGCAGAGATGACACACAGTTGCTGTCATCACTGCTGAGATACAACATCCACCACCTCACTGTGATCACATCCATTGTTTGGTCTCCAACAAGCATCTGTGAATGTCAATGGGTGCATTTTTTTCTGCTTGAAGGAATTCACTGACATGCCTTTGGTTCATATGCACTTCCATGTCAGACAAAATTTTGTCAGACTGCTCTCCTGAGACCATCTGTCACATGGCAACAAAATGCAATGGAATATTGGTGAGAAGGTTCAACCCATAATGCCCCACAACCACATTTGCCTCTGATGTCTCTCCATCATACTTGAAAAGTCATGGCTGTCAGGTGAGGTCCTGGATGACTGAAGGAGGGGTTACATCACTCCCATTTACAAGAAAGGGAGCAAGGAGGACCCGGGGAACTACAGGCTGGTGAGTCTCACCTCTGTGCCTGGGAACATCATGGAACAGATCATCCTGGATGAAATGCTTGATCAAATGAGGAATGAGCATGTGATCCAAGACAGCCAGCATGGCTTCACCAGGGGAAGGTCACGCTTCATGCATGACCATGACAAGGAAAAGGCGACCAATGTCATTTACCTGGACTTGAGCAAGGCCTTTAACATGGTCCCCCACCACATCCGTATCTCCAGATTGGAGGGGTGTGGATTTGATGGCTGGACCACTCGATAAGTAAGAAATTGGTTGAAAGGCTGCAGACAGAGGGTGGTCATTAATGGCTCTATGTCCAGGTGGAGGCTGGTAATGAGCGTCGTCCCCAAGGGGTCTGTCTTGGGACCGGTGCTTTTTAATATCCTCATCAGTGACATCGATGACAGAATCGAGTGCACCCTCAGCAAGTTTGCTGATGACACCAAGCTGAGTGGTGCAGTTGACACGGTAGAAGGGAGGGATGCCATTCAAAGGGACCTCAACAGGCTTGAAAGGTGGGCCCAGGTGAATCTAATAAGGTTCAACACAGCAAAGTGACAGAGTTTTGCACTTGGGCTGGAGGAATCCCAGGCATCCATACAGACTGGAAGGAGTGGTCCTTGAGAGCAGCCCTGTGGAGAAAGACCTGGGGGTCTTGATGGAGGAAAAGCTTAACATGAGCCAGCAGTGTGCTCTTGCAGATCTGAAAGCAAATGGTATCCTGGGCTCCATCAAAAGAGGGGTGGGCTGCAGGGACAGGGAGGTGATTGTCTCCCTCTACTCTGCTCTTGTGAGGCCCCATCTGGAATACTGTGTCCAGGTCTGAAGCCCCCAGTACAAGAAAGTCAGAGATATTGGAGAGGGTCCAGAGGAGGGCCATGAAGATGATCAGGGGACTGGAGCACCTCCCCTGTGAAGACAGGCTGAAGGAGCTGGGCTTGTTCAGCCTGGAGAAAAGAAGGCTGCGGGGTGACCTCACTGCAGCCTTTCAGTACCTAAAGGGAGCCTGCAAATAGGAAGGGAATCAACTCTTTGAAAGCGTAGATAACTGCAGGACAAGGGGAAATGGTTTTAAGTTGAGGGAGGGAAGATTTAGGTTGGATGTCAGGGAGAAGTTCTTCACAAAGAGAGTGGTGAGGTGCTGGAACAGGCTGCCCAGAGAGGTTGTGGATGCTCCGTCCCTGGAGGTGTTTAAGGTCAGATTGGATGGGGCCCTGGACAGCCTGGTCTCATATTAAATGGGGAGATTGGTGTCCCTTACTGTGGCAGGGGGTTGGAGATTCATGATTTTTGTGGTCCCTTCCAACCATGCCATTCTGTGATTCTGTGATTCTGTGATGTTGTGAGCCAACATAATAAAATAGGAGGCATCACTTTCTCAGCAGTCCTCTTAAAAAGACCACATTCCACTGAAAATGGACTGACAGTCAGAAAATTGCCCTTGAACTAGCACTCTCTCGGAATTCTTTGATCCACCTAGCTCATATGATCATATACTTGCCCTAATCTTTTTGAGACATTCAGCAGAAAGAAAATAACTGAACTTCAGATACTTATTGTTTGGACAGTCATGAGTGTGTAGAAGAGGTTCACATCATTCTATAATGCAAGTAAGATTTGGCATTAAATTGCAAATATCAGTGATTCAATAAGTTGCTTAATACAAGTATGCTTATTTTCAGTTGAAATTAGAATTACTTTTTAATCCATACCTATGAAATAAGAGTTTGTTGTGCATGACATAAACGGTAATCTTGATCCCATAGTTGTTATACAATTTTTCCAAACTCACAGGAGCATTTTTTTTTTTCTCAAAGAATAAAGTCAGAAGCAGCTTAGCTGTTCCTTAGAAGCTTTATTTACCTATTTGAATAGTACTAGCAGACCTATTTTTTCTTTGAGCATTTGATTGCTTTTCCTCACTATCTGGAATTGTAGAGTTTCTTTTTATTATTTTTTTTTTTCATATACTTCAATACATAACAATGTATAGAACAAATTCTATTTGATTAGCTATTCCTACTAGCTTTGATCTGTTCCTGTATGTGTTAACCATATAGTCTCACATTAGTAATACAATAAAGCTGAAAAGACACCATTCAAATTCATTTTCCCCTCCAGATTTTATAGGCGACATCAAAGTACTCCGTATCAGACATCCACCAAAGTTTTTCCAAATTTCTGGAGTTCACAGTAGGTAATTCATTATCTTAACATTGTTTTTCAGTTGGGCCACTGGTGGGCAGAATAATTCATGAAGAACTACCCATTGATATAATTCACCATAGCAGTATCAATGACAACAAAGATCAGATCAGATGGACAGATAAGATTTAAATTTAGATGGTTTACTTGAACATGAAGCCCTTAATCCTTTTCCAAAACCTAGAAAAATTATACTATCTACTGAGAATCTGAGCAGGAAGTATAGGGAGAAAGAAATCATGTCCAGAAATCTGGAATGGGATTCACCTGACCTAGTGCAGAATTCTATCTTAGAAAATTTCTGACATGGGATTATTATTTTTCTCCTATACAGTAATACAGAAAAGTAGTTTAAATATCAACAATTTTACTGTACTCATCTAAAGTGGGTGCCTTCGAGATCCAAGTAACCAGTCTGGAAACTGAAATAAGACCTCAAATTCTCTCACTGAATAATGGTGTTTTAAAGAGCAATTATATCCATAAAGTATTAGGACCCTGTATATTAGCAAATATTGGTGACTTGGGAAAAATCTTCATCTGTATATACAACAGCAACCCTCAGATATCTTGAAGTGGTTTAATAGTTATTCTTTAAATAATTAAGAACAATTTCCATTAATGAAGTGTAACATTCATGATCATTCTAGAGTTCGCATTCTATTTTGCTATTAACTAAAACTTCCTTGAATGTTATTCTTTTTTATTTCTTCAAAGTTAGTCTTCTCCAAAGGCACGCAGATACACTGCAGTGCATTTGGATATGTTATGTACTTACATGGACACATGTTGTTATTATTTCCTCATGTTTTCAAAACTCAATAAAAATGCTGATTTTCTCTACGATTAGGAAAAAATAATCCCACTTATTAAAAAAAAAAAAAATAGTATATTTGCCACACATTACAACAGAACACTTTCTTCCTTGATCAGAATTTCAATAGCTGTGTGCAGGTACATTATGAATATGCAGTGTAAATAACAAATCCTTTAGAGGTTTGTAAACAACATTAACACAAAACATTTGTTGTGTGATTTTGAAAATAAGGGGTAGTAGAGAAAATGTCACTGAAAAAATGTCAGTAACATGGTCAGTAAATCAAATATAAAATGCTGAAAGTGCTTAAAACCTATAACAATGGACCACAGGAATTAATGGAAAAGATCTAGAACTCCTGAAAGATTTTCTCCTTCTCTCACATGGTTTATTGGTTGCTGGTCTTTTCTGTTGATGTTTCTCTTTTTTTTCCTCTAGACAAAGACTGAAGTTCTATTTGTAAATCCAACTAGATGCAATCTTCATGTACCTATCAAATTACCCTGCCGAGTTTTCAGGTATACTGTGATTTTTATGATTTCAATAATTCTCACTGGGAAGATAAGTGAGAATACTAATCTTGAATGTTGTGACCCTGATGAATACTGAGTCTAAATCATGAAAATTATGATAAGTACTTCTTTTCTATAAGGTAAAGTCTGGTTCTAGCTGCTAACATTATGACACAGATGGGGACTGGTGACAAGATAAACTATTTAATGCAAATTTGTTTTATACATTTATTTATTTGATTGATTGATTGTTTACTCCTTATTTCTCAATTTTGGCTTCATTTGATATGAGCAGTAAAGTATGAGTTTTCAGAAAGCTATGCCCGAAGGAGACCTTTACATGATTCATCAAGATGCCCACATGGATGTGAATCTTCTCACCAGGCAGGAAACTTCTATGAATTATATTGAGCTGCTTAGGTAAATGAATATATGACGTGACATTTCCAGCTCATAAAAGTAGAAGTATTTCTTTACATTAAACAGCTACAGTTGATTTATTATGAACAAGAACCAGGCCAGCAGTTATTTACATTAACTGAACATCATTCTGAACAGCAAATATATTTGAGCATTTTTTTTCTTGAGAAATCTATGTGAGAACAGGTAAAGTCTTTCAGTATTGCTTCTTATAGTTGTACACTATGATTTCATTACCATTTCTCATTGCTGTACAAGAGTACTAGGATTATTTTATATTGATCTTATAAAAGTCAGTAACATTTCTCCACAAAAGCATTAAGAGAAAAATGAACAGTTATAACAACACCCTGTAAAAGAACTAGAGTTTTTAGTTGATTTTATCAGTCATCTGGAAAGAACTTCATTTCTCTGCAATTTTTTTAGTAACAGTTTATCTTAGGGGACAGTCCATTCATATATTGTGTTGTGCTGTAGCTAGCTAACTGCACTAATTACCATTACCTTCTTCTTTCTTTCCTTATTTACTTATTTATTTATTCACTTATTTAATGGACACTCTTACTCTTTCCATTCACTCCTCAAAGGAGGAACTGTGCCGTTGTCAGTGTTTGTCATTCACCTACTGCAGATAGCTGCCAAACCTGGTAATGTTTTTTTGTTTTGGTTTGGTTTGGTTTGTTTGTCGTTGTTGTTGTTTTCTTTGATCATTCCATTACAATTAAAAAAACCTTTTCTTAAGTCTCATAAATTTTAGTAAAGATAACTAAAAAAAATCCCATATAAATATAAAAATAAAATGATCAGACTTCAGTAAGAATTAGCAAGAAAAAGAGACATGGACTCGTATTTGATCTTGTCACCATCGTTAAAATATAAAATCTTCCATAAGCAGCTGGAACAGATGGTATAGATATAATAGAAAGCTCTGTTTTGTGGTGTTTTTATTTTTATCTTTCTTTGGCAAATGATGCATTTGTTCATACTATGTTTAGTGTATCAAGCAATTTATATCTGAAGAAACCGAATATAAGTGCCTCAGTAATGGAAAGGCTCAGTTAATTCATTGATAACCAAATAGAGAAGACAGAAAACATTAAATGTTGTAATTTAAAATGCTCCAGTATGCCTTTTTATAGAAAAGTAATTGCACGGATGTTAAATATTCACACTGCAAGAAGTTCTGAAAAATTGCACATTTTAAATTTGTCCCCCATCAAGTTTCTATTTTTTAACATTACAACACACACCAAGTAATATTTGGGTTTGACTTGTTCGCTTGATATTAATGAAGGCTAAAAAAAATCATTTCAAAAATATCTCAAAGAATAATTAAGTTTATTTTTCAGTCTTGCTACAAGACGACCACTCTGTTGAAACTCTGATGACCTCACTGTGACTATTCAGTGAGTCTGTAATGCTTCACACTGAAGCTTTCACTGAAGCTTTTTGCTTTATGCTAATCATTATTCATTATTTAAAATTAAAAACGTGCTTTTATCATTTCACAAACATTTGATTGTGACAGCTAATTCAATGCTATCTTTATCTTCAGTTTCAAAGAAAAAATGTAAACCAATTGAATTACAGTTACTGTGATGACATAAAATTCCTCTTAAGGGATATTGACAATTATCTTATTGCAATGGTAAGTGATCCATGTAGGTCATGCATTTTAAAGTAGTTCTATCCTGACACAAGATGCAATGCAGTGCAGTTCTGTTAATCTACAAACTCTATGACCTTTTAACTAAGCTGTCTTCATAGTTGGAAGCAATGTTTAAGGTTTTTATAGCTTTTAAAAGAAAAGTGTTCATTCATCTTATAAATGACAAAATTAAGATTTGAGGATTAAAAAAAAAAACTTTATTTAAATAATTTCTATATTTTCTTTAAAAAACATTATTAAACACACGCACTGGATTTTTATTACATTGACTTTTTTAGTACTTACTTGATGGACTGGGTTTGTATATGAGATTCTTTTTTTTTATAAACATCTAAATATTTTGCTACATTTGTATTGTTTTTTTTTTCTTGTAATACATCTCCATTAGCCTTTTCATTTATCTATTTATTTATTTATTTATTTATTTATTTATTTATTTATTTATTTATTTATGTTTATTTTTTCTTTTTATATTTCTATTGTTGTCTTCTGACACTATATTTTAGGCAGAAAATACCATTTTATGATATCTTTATTTTCTTCACTGTTAGTGTGCAATGTCAGAAAGTTTCTCAAACGTCAACATTAGCATAAGCTTTGTTATATACCTCTTCATCTTTCTATGTTATTGGAGCCTAACTATGAGCTATCTCTGCCTGGGATATTTTAAATTTCAAGGTTATCTGTCAGTTACATCAAGCATCTAGTTCATTATTAAAATATTACTTTCTACTTCATTGGATTTGAAATCAACAATCTCACCTCTTTCCTATTATTTCACAAAGATAATAAGATGGATGAAAAAAAATATTTATGTAGTTATACATAGTTATAGATGTAGTTTATTATGACCAGTAGAAGAGAATGCACATATGTAAATTGTACAGATCGAGGAAAATGCAATGCCCATGTGGTCAGGGTCACATCCACCTCTGTCCTTAACCAAATGCAAAATCAGACAGTAAGGTATGGCTATGAACATATACAAATAATTTTAATTCATTAATAAATCTTATGTTGAAAATTGTATATGTCATTTGAATAGAAAAGACTATTATTTTGGAAAGGTGGATGTTTATATACATATATTTGTAGTCAGATATGCTAGAACAGCCGAAGCATGCCACCAGTTAGCGAGCTTTTCTACCATGTTTTACAGGCCCACTGATACATGTGGGAAACAATTCTCTGCAAACTATAATAAAATTTCAAAACATCTTTGAAAATCTTGTCTCTATCAAGATATCCTATAGCTCTCACGAAACAAATGTCTATTGTTAATATTTCATTCCTAACAGCAGTGAAAAAGTTGATAATCTTTTTTTCACTGAAATATATATTTCACAAACAATCTTAAAAAGACCTTAATAACACTTAGACTGCATTTGTGCCTTAGACATATTTTTTTTTTCACTTAACAAGAAAAGACAGTGAAAGAATGAAGAATAAAGAAAAGCATGTTATAGTAGAAAAAAGTTTAGATGGTGATATAGAAGCAATAGCCTACAGATCATGGCTGTTCTGCACTAAGCATCCAATAAAGATAAACTAAGAAATACACATCTTAGGAAAGTTCTAAGATTACAGCTTAAGTTCTTATGCACAACTTAAGAAATGTTCTACTGATTACAATGAGAAACTTTTCCTGAAAAAATAATAATAATAATAATAATGCATCTTAGAAGCATTCTTTCCTTCAACAAAAAAAACAATTGTATTTCTTCCCGCTTTTCCAAATTTCTATTTGTTGCATTTTACTAGTTACTAAGCATAGGATCTTTCACTTGTATATATCCATTTTGTACCATCATTTCAATTCATGATTTATGCTTAAATGATCTCCAGACTATATGAATGGATCTCGTTATTGTCTAGTGAGAATCAGCATTCCCATCTCAACATAAGAGTGAAATAGCTTTCTTCATCATAAATACCATATGTGGCAAATTATTACATAAGTGTTCTAGTCATGTTGCTGCTTCCACACAGAACACCAAGTCAAATTCAAAGTCTCAGTATCATCATGTAAGTAAGCACAGTGAACTGCCTCATACAATTTTTAAGACTGTTTTCATTAGAATAAGCTGGTTAAATGTCTTTAGATTGTGCTTGTTCAGTTTAATTTTCTATAATTGCAACAGACATTGTAGTTGTGAGGAAGAAAGAAGATTAAAAGCAGATTCAAATAATTTAAATCAGAGTAAAGAACTACCAAACTATGTCATGTAAATAAATAAGTAAATAAATTAAATCTTTTGGGAAAGTAAGGAGCTAGCTCCAAGGAAATTGTCAGTCAGAAGATATCTGAAGATTCTGTCAGAGCAAGAAACACAGTCTACCAGTATATATTCTAGAGTGACAGTGCAATGATAGTGGCATTGGCCAAGGGCACATGCCTACAGCATGATGCCTCCTTCTTGAAGCCTGAAACAGACAGTTATAATGGAATTTCATATTAGATCATATGGATATGATTAGGGTTTCTATTTTATTTATTTTATTTTTTATTTTATTTTATTTTAATTTGCTAAAATTTGATCTGGAAGAAGGGGAGACATTTTCATAAATTAAAAATGTTGGTTAGGGTATTGAGATGAGAAAACGTTTCCATTGAAGTGTCTTGCATATCGCTGTGCATTCATTTAAAAACAAAGGAATGTGTGGTTAGCTAGCAAAAACAAATGCTGAAAGGAAATATCTGTGCCTCATGCAAACAGCTCTAGAGGGAAACGTAACGAAGAAGGAAATATTAAGCAATAGATAGCAATTTCATAAGGCTAAACACATACTTATCAGTCATTTATACCTGTACACTGAACACTGAAAGATTGGTGATAAAAAAAATAAAAGCCTAATGTGATCAGTTGCTTATGATAAGTATAGGATGTAGTTGGCAGGAGTAACCAGGCAACTGGAATCAACAGTCTCTCAGGTCTCCTGCAGTCCCATGTTTTGGGGAATAATTATACTTGCACACAAGGTATCAGATCACAATAGGTCCTGGAAAAATTCCATTCTCTTGTCCTTGTCTCTATTTCCTTATTCACATTTCTTCTGTCAACCACTCTATTGGGAAAAAACATAATGAAAAAAAAAAGGGAGGGTTGGGGAGGGGAGTAAGCAGGGATCATGCTTGATATTCAAAGCAAAATTTTATAATACACTTTTTCTTAATGAATATATTTTCTCTTTTCATCTGCAGAAATGTTTCAAACATGAGAAAATCACAGGAATGTCCTTATAAACAATAACATGCTCAAATAAAACTATGATACATATTTTCTCCTCTTGGGGAAAAAGATTAATTAAAATTTAGTCAATTCAGACAATATTATGCTTAAAAAGGAGTTTGCTTAATGTGAAATGTGTGAAATGAATTCAGAATCAAATATTTCCTTTTTTTTTTTTTTTTTTTTTTTTTCCTTCTTACAAGTGAACTCCTGTTTTGCAGGATGAGTGAAAAACAGGTGGGATGTATACTGTCACCAGTAATAATTGTCTCCACCACTAACTTTTATTTTGCTTTTTGTAATTAAGACAGGAAAGCTCAAGATACCCTCAATCGAGTTTTTCAAAACACTGGAAACGTTTCCTTTTGACTATCTCATAAATTAATTCATAAATTATTTATTCAGTACTCCCTGGGATTAACTTCCTAAACTTATCTATCTCCTTTATTTAAAAAAAAATATATATGTTTTTAAGTAGATCTCATATTTAATTGGATGGAAAAAAAAAAAAAATCTTTGTATTTTTAGGAGAAATGATTATGAAATCTATATGAATTCTCCCACCTGGAAGAATGAGATCTCAAGTTATAAAACTAATTACCTCAGGTTTTTATTTGTCGCAGATATATGAGATCCAAATATTTAAATTATCTTTTGTCTCCTGAAATATGTTGAGATATCACATGCAGAAGTTCTGCTATTGATGTGAATCACTCCAGTTTCACTCTATACAATATATTAAAGTTTTGGATTAAAGCCCACATGAGAAGACATGCACAGCTTTGAAGACATACACAGTCCTCTTGTCTTTGGGCAGAATCCTCTATTAGAATTACTGTATAACATTTACCTTATAATGTGCAATTTTTCTCGGATACTGATTGTTACAGCCAGCAGTATAGAAAAATACACTGTATTTCTAAGGAGAATATTTGTCCTTTGACAACTTGACTGTTCTCACTTGAGGAAAAAACAAGTCTGTTTGAGGAAACTTAAAATGACAGTAATTCCTCAACTTACGTAAAATATTTTAATAGCAATTTAACTCTTAATAACATGAAAGTTATTAATAGTGAGAAACACTATATAGAAAGAGATAGTTATCAAAATCCTGATTACATAAATGTAAAAATATACATAGATACTTATATATACATCTATGTATTATCTTCATCAACCATTTTTTCAGTCACAAAAGCAATGGCAACTGGGCTCAGAATTCCCTATGGAAGATAACACAAATATTCTTTGATATTGTTTTTGTCAGCTTCGCTGGTTACAGGAATGTGTTTGGTTTTTTTTCTACTTCACCAACAATCAAATAAGGTATCACAGATATGTCTGTACATATGACTGCGCATTTGTGAAATTAAGGTACATTTCCTTACACCTGTTCCTACTGTGTTATTTACCATATGAAGATATTTAAATAGAACAGCAATATATCTTCTCATTTAGAAACAAAGAACAATCTCCTTCCTTTGCATCAGTGGATAGAATAATAATGTTGAAAGTAATGAAGAATTAACAATCTTTTCATGAAACAATGATGCTGAAAGTCATGTAGAATTAACCATCTTTTCCAAACAACTTACAAGACAAATCCCATGTGTTCTCTGTTCCATTCCTTGCCATGTTTTCCTCTTCCAAATATTAATGTGACTGCATTAGCCTTTGAATGTTTGAAAACAGATGAAAAAAATGAAATAGGGCTTATTTCCTGTTTCTCATACTACATTTAATTTGCTTCATGAAAGCTAACAGAGAAATATTCCTACTAGATGAATCACAAGACGACTGAATTCTGTCCTGAAGAAACAGATGGCCCCAATTAACTCTTTACATGTATAGTTAAATACAAAAGGGTTCCTCATCAATTTTTTTTCTAAATCTTCAAGACATAATAGTTTCCCACACAGATTATAGGCCTGAAGCAAACTTTTTTTTTTTTCTTTCAAAATATTAATAATAATGAAAAGATGGTGTAGAATCTACCTTTCACTTCACCATTTGATAATAGCCCAAGGATACATTTTCATGTAGACTGCATGTCCACAAAATGCAGCAATAAGTAATAAAATTTCTCTTTCTTAGTCATGTATTGTAAAACTGTCCAGCCACCAACCTACATACTAATATGTCCAAGGTAACGTTGTCCAAAAATGCCTTATATCACATCCTGAACTGTATCTTTTCTCTTAACTGTCACTTAGATAGATTTAAGAGCTTATGGAATTGTAAGCATCTGGACATTAATGTCTTAGACATTTAATTTTCAGAAGTAACTTAAGCAATTAGAAAACCGGGCTGGACTGAACTGTAATTAAGCTTCAGTTACCAAGGGTCATACTTCTCAATCTACTCAAATATCTCAAATTACAGCTGATTGTTCATTGGTGTTTCGGAAAGAATAAAAGATATAAGAGAATAAGAATGCACTGTAATACCAACTAATAATAAATACTATTATAGTTATTTTGCATAGGATGTATCAATGTATCAGTGAGATCTTTTTGAAAATATTGTTAACCACTCTTATATGATGAGAGTACAGCATTAATGGATAAGGGAAGAGCAACTGATGTTATCTACCTGAACTTGTGCAAGGACCTGGGGGTCCTGGTGGATGAAAAGCTTAACATGAGCCAGCAGTTGCCCTTGCAGCTCGGAAAGCAAATGGTATCCTGGGCTCCATCAGAAGAGGGATGGCCAGCAGGGACAGGGAGGTGATTGTTCCCCTCTACTCTGCTCTTGTTAGGCCCCATCTGGAATACTATGTCCAGGTCTGGAGTCCCCAGTACAAGAAAAATAGAGAGCTGTTGGAGAGGGTCCAGAGAAGGGCCACAAAGATGATCAAAGGGCTGGAGCACCTCCCCTAAGAAGACAGGCTGATGGAGCTGGGCTTGTTCAGCCTGGAGAAACTGGCCATTCTGTGATTCTGTGATTCTGTTTCATACCATCTTGCATTATGTGCTCATTTCTGAATTGGATGAATGAATGGATAGATGAATTGGTTAAAGAATTGGCTGAATGGTCACAGGTCAATGGCTTGACAAGTGATGTTCCTTGGGGATCAGTACTGGGACTAGCACTATCTAATATGTTGTTGGACGTTGACAATGACACTAAATGAAACCTCAGCAGCTGAGTGGTGCAAATGATACGCAAATTATATGGAGGGAAGGTGTGGCATCTAGAGGAACCTTGGCAGGTTTGAGAAGGGGACCCAAGTGGACCTTCTGAAGTTTGATAAGGCCAGGTGCCAGGTCCTGAAACTAGATCAGGAAAATCCCAATTAATCCAAATCCCAAAACAGTTCAAATTGGTTGATGAATGGATAGAAAGCATTCCTGTAGAGAAGGACTTGGGGTTTCTGGGTGAAAAATTGAACATGAGCCAGCAGTGTGAGCTTGCAGCCCAGAAAGCCAATCATGTCCTGGGCTATCAAAATAAATGTGACCAGAAAGGCAAGGGAGGTGATTGCCTCTTCTACTCCACTCTTTTTGAGATCTCACCTGGAGTACAGCATTTATCTCTGGGGTCCCCAGCACGAGAAGGACACAAGGGTGATCAGAGGACTGAAGTACTTTCCCTGTGAAGACTGTTTGAGAGAGCTGGGGTTGTTCAGGCTGGAAAAATGACAGAGATGCCTCATGTACGTAAAGATGGCCTTGAAAAAGATCAATGGTTTCAAACTGAAGGAAGTTAGATTTAGGTTAGATCTAAGAAAGAAATTCTTTATTGTGAAGTTGTTGAGGCACTAGAACAAGTTGCCCAGTAAAGCTATGGATGTCCCACCTCTGAATTTATTTAAGGCCAGGTTGGATGGGGCTTTCAACAAACCAGTCTAGTGGAAGGTTCCTGTCCATGAGAGAAAGGTCCCTTCTTTATTTTTTATATCCAGATACTCTATTTACATTTTTCTTGAAGCATCAAAATGCTTTAAAATTCCAAAAGAGATGCTCATCACTTTAAAGAAAGAGAAAAGGAACTATTAAAATGTAGTCCACTGTATAGGGAGCTGGTGACATTTTCTTGCAGTTACATGTAAAATTGTTTGGTTCTCACGTAAAAATACAGACTTTCAGACTTCTTTTTATGATTATTATTATTGTTGTTACTCTAAATATTGATTGTAGAAGCTATTTGTATTTTCATGGATATTGTGCTGTATTCAAGGTCTATACAGTGAGTTTCAAATAGATTCTCTCCCTTGTGAGAAATTCTGGGATAGCAGCTACATGTGACACAATGCTCCAAACTATGCTTCAGGCACTCAGTTCATCTCAGCCATAAAAGGTTTGAATTCTTCAGTAAAGGCAGAGACAATGCCAAATGTACCATTTTATTTAAAAAGATAAAGATCAGAAAAAAAGATTTCTGCCCACAGAATTTATGCTGTCTTCATGACAACTTTTTCTTATTTACTCCTACTGAATCATGTAAATCTTTTCTCAGTAAGTCATAAATAATACAAGAATTTGCTATAAATAATCTAAAAAAGTGAGATTAAACTCACTTTCTACATTCAGATGTGTAAAATAGAAATATCTACACATCTAGTTGATCCATCGAAGTATTACCAAAAACAAAAAACAATCCTTTGGAAATTGGTAGACTAAAAATCAGTTGGGGGATAGTGGGGGTTGGTAGGAGACAAAAGGAAAAGGAATTAAAAGTAACAGAAAAAAATAGACTAGTTAGCAAAACCATCCTTGACAACAAAAATAACTAAAGATACAAATAAGTTTTATCTCTATATCATCATTAAATGCCTCTCATGCACCTAATTCTGAAAAATAAACACTGTCTGTTTGCCTCACTGAAACAGAGTTTTTGCATCTTTAAGTTATATTTATGTTATAACTTGATCTCAGAGGATTTGTATAGGATGCATTCAGGAAGGAGCCTGATCTTGCAATTCTAATTCTAAAAATAATGAGGTCATTAATTTTACTAGACTGAAAATTTGGTATAAGGAACGACTGATATACTGGATTTTGATGGCATACAAAATCTTACTTTGGTACACTTAAATATGTAGTGTATCTGATTTCATATTTGAAGATTTTATTCCTTAGCATAGTTTAAGATTTAAATAAATGTTCTAACACGTTTCATGTTTTCTAAAAGTTTAGCGACATACTTGATTTCAGTAATCTAGACTATTTCAGAAAGAATTATAGCAATGCATAGTTACTAGATGTACAACAGATTCCAGCCAGGTAACTATGTTTTCATCGTCTTCTTGCCATAAAAGTAGTTTCAAACACGAATGTAGATCAGTATTAACAAAAATAACAAATAAATAACAGTAACAAAGAGAAAAGTGGCATAATGGGAAAGTATTTTTTTTCTTTGAATTCAAATTTAATACTGGAAATAAAACTAATTTTATGCATGTACACATTCTTAATAAACAGTGCATCACTGCTAAAGCTTTTAAATTTTCAGTGTTCCAATGATTGGTACTGGCATCAATTCTTTTATCACTTCTTTCCACCAATATGGAATCGTGAATTTGACTAGTTACAGAGAGACCTAAAATTGGAAAGGGAGTTGTAATTTTGAAACTTCCCTGATTTTTGTTGTTGTTGTTGTTGTTTTTCTTTTTTTTTTCAAATTAAACATTGTAGAGTTTGAAAATGGTTGAGAGCTAAGCTACTAGCAATGCTTTTTTAAGTGTGAACTGAGTAGCAAAGCCTGCAAGAATTTGCTCTATGTCAGCCCAAATATAAAATGAAGGAGAAACCCAAATCTAAAGCCGAACTTTGGCTGCATGGAATGTGACACATCTTTAAGGAGATTTTAGGAGTTCTTTAATTTATTTATGTATTTGTTTGTTTGTTTGTTTGTTGTTGTTGTTATTGTTGTTGTTGTTACTCTTTTTCATTTATTTATTTATTTATTTATTTGAATAAGCTCATCTCTGACACTGAAATTTATTGCTGCTGGAATGTGTAAAAAAGAAATCTAACCAGGTGAAAAAACTTTCAAGCCTTAAAAACACAATAAGCAATCACAAGCATGGTAACTTGATAAACTGGGCACAAAGTGAGGATAGCACACAGGATTCCATTTTAAATATGCATCTGACACTTGCAAGACACTCACACAGTCAGGGTCATCAGCATCACTTATACAACAAAAGAGTTGATTAAAAAAAAAAGTTTGACCTCTGATTTGTCAAAATGTATGTCCAAACATCTACACAGCAAATCTATAGAGTTGGGCAAGTCATCTATATCATCTCTGGTCAAAACAAAATGTGTATGTCTTTTTCTAGGTTATTTCTAAAACAGATCAACTGGATCGTGCTTAAGAAATTTCCAAGAATTTCCAAGAGAAGAATCCACATGCTGGAAGTTAGATGTGTTGGTAAAATCTCAGATCAGTGCTGTGCCAAAGCATCCCATTATTTAAAAGAGAATAATACTATGTTACTGTAATTCACACACTGAAGCTCTTCTAGGATGAGGACGATGTAAGCTGTGATATATTTATTAATTGCCTCAATAAAGATTAACAAATGTATATTCACAGCATAACTACAATAAGAAAACAGATGTGCAATGCATTCAAAAAGACTGGGGTGCTAGATAAGTCAAAACATCAGTATTTAGCCATATATTCATCATCATGGCTGAACAATATGGAGAACATGTTTAAATTCTTGTTGCATTCATTAACATCAGTTAAAATGAACCTGTCTGTTGGAATTTCTGCCATGGCTTACAGTGATTAGTGAGACAGAACTTTTACGCATTTTGATGAACATTCAGAAGGAAAAACAAAAAAAAAAAACAAAAAACATACATAAGAGCATGTTCAGGTAAGAAATCACTTAAAATCTGATAGGTATTAAACATTATCTGTCACCCTATCAAGTTAGATGAGTCATAGAACATTGTAAAGTTCTGCCAGCTGTCATATTTGGCAGGTGACATTTTTCCATGTTTTTCCAGGTGTTTTTCTTTTTTTTTTTTTCCCCATGATTTTTTCTAAGTGAAAGCCCAAATTTAGGACTCACATTATTAATTACTGCAAAATTTTTGAGTAAGATGAACCTTAAAAAGTCAGAAAAAAAGAGTAAAGAAGATATATTTCATTCATAACAGAGGCTGAGTACTACAACTTTTCTGAATAGTTTAGCTTAGTGCTCTTTCCAGATGGGCATATCCTCTGCTCCAGACTGTCAGAGCAAAGTGCCATCAGTCAGCCCATTTTTTTTTTTGAATGGTAATCTCCAATGCCATTTTGGTCCTGAGTGCATATAGATAAATACAGTAGTGTTGTGAGAAGTCAGGATCCTCCTCTGAAAGTCACAACATTTTCCTACATATATCTCAAGGTTATAAAAAAAAGAGTTTAATTTATCAGTGTAAGAATGTAGAACAAGTTTATCCACAGAATTCTTTCATCCTTGTGTACAGCATGCATGGATTATCTAAGTATGTTGTTTATCTTCATATTTATTTTCAAGAAACAGTATATAAAAAGCTTTAGGTTATCTAGAAAAATGAATTATGCATATGTCAGTATGGCATAGTCCTCAATTAGCCTATTTTAATGCCTTTTCTGCTCTTCAGTCATCATACACTGTGATCATAAATAATCTTTTTTTAAAGTTGCCTTGTTCTTGATTTTTTCCTATTACCCCTGGGAAGGAAGTACTTATAACTTCTCCCTCGCAAATGTTATTTGGAAACACAATGAGATTTTATTTATATCAGTAAAGATTAACCAAAACACCGGGAAGCCAAGAGAAGGCCGTATCATTTCAGAAAGCAAGATAAGAGCTTGGGAAAGCTGAGGTCTTTTTGTTTATTTTGTTTCTTTTGAGCTTTGTGTGAGGTTTTTGGTATTTATTTTTATAGACAGAGGTACCACATAGTAGAAAGCAGTACTGCAAATATGTAATTTATTGTCCATCTCATTTTCTTTGACCCTTGTGCCAGTTATGAAATATGTTTGTTTGATCCTGACAATTCTTGTTATGAATGACATTCTGGTACAGTTGGTCATTAACAGTAGTTCATTTCTTTAACATTGTAAGGCTGTTGAGTAAAATCAGATGTAAGTCAAAGATGAACCATCCGCAACAAGGTATTGTGTTGGCTCTTTTCAGATCAGGAATTTTAACACTGTAGCACATGTTTTGGCTCACCTGATGCCAAAAGCTATTCTTTGTTGGGAGTGCTTCCAAAGCACATTTCAGGCTAGACGACTTTGTAAAACAGCACAGCAAAACTGCAAACAGCAAAATTGCCTTTTTAGTTATGTGTTGCAAGTGAAGTTAATTAGCCTCTTGTTACTTCTAATGAGGGAAGTTTCTCTGCCTGTTTCCCAACATATGAAATTTTCATTTCTATGTATAGCAACCTATGAAACAGCACATATGCTGTCTTAACTCAGTCTGGAAGCACTCCACCTACCACATCCCCACAGCCTTCTTAAGAGGAAGTGAACTGAATGCCTCCACCTGTAATAATAAAATACCAGAGAGCAATCCATGTCCTGCCCTCCTTCATGCAGAACCAATGAGTATGTATTTATACTCTTTACAGATTAGACCCAGAAGCATCAGATTTATCATTTTAGCTTTGACAGTATAAAGCAGAGCCAGGAAATTGTGTCAACAGTTAAACTTAGTGTGTGATTAGAAGGTGCAGTGCTGTTCTGAATTATACTCTGTGACATAATTTTTCTCAAGGATTGTGTAGAGAAAGTAAGCAACCATTCTAGGCTGGTGGAAGAAACTACGTGTGTTATAAGATATTGCATCTCCCCATCTGGAAAAAAAAGGAGAAAAAAAAAAAAAAAAAAAAAACCACAACATTATGTTTATTTTTCTTTTTAAAGTTACCCCAACTTTAAAACTTGCTATGGGTACGAATAATTGCGGGGAAAAAAAAAAAAAAAAAAAAAAAAAAGACAATTCATAAACTCCTTTTAAAATTCTAAAAATACCCTCTGAAGTGTAAAAAGCCACTGATGTTACAAAGTTCAGTGATCTGTAATAACTATTATTGTTTCCATTGACCCATAGTAATAATTGACCCTGGACTGGAAATAGCAGCACTCAATAATGCATTTCCAATTTTCTGAATGTTCCATTCTCCAAGACACACACAAAAACGTCAGTTTACATTAGATTGTTTAGCTTGTAGTCTGGTTATGCTTTTGATGACAATAGAACTGTAATAAAAAAAAAAACTAGAAGGTAATGAATATAATATCAAATAATTAAATACAAATCAATAGACAACTGTATACAGCATAAAAAGATATATTTTTCTTTCAAAAAATAATACAAATATCAGTATTCATCATGCTATGATATCCAGAAACAACTGTGGTTTTGTTACGTGCAACACTGAAAGGTAAGAGAAGGATCATAGAATCCTAGAATCATTTTGGTTAGAAAATACCTTCAAGATCAAATTCAACTATTCACTACACTTCAAGTTCACTGCTAACCCATGTCTTCATACGCCACACACGTCTCTTAAGTACCTCCAAGGCTGGTGATTCCATAGCCTAATTGGGCACTGTTCCAATGCCAAACCACTCTTTCTATTAATAAATTCTTCCTGATATTAAATTTAAAGTTCTCCTGGTGTAATTTGAAGTTGTTGCTTCATGTCCTATTGCTTGTCACCTGAGAAAAGAACAAAACACTCCTTATTGCAGCCTCAAGTATTTCAAATATTTATGGAGTGATGAGGTGTCCTTCTGCCTCCTATTCCCCAGAGAAAAAAAAGCCCCAGTTCCATCAGTTGCTCCTCATATGTCTTGTTTTCTAATCCCTTCATCAGATTTGCTGCCTTTTTCTGAACATGCTTGAACAACTCAATATTCACCTTGCAGTTAGTGGCCCAAAACTGAACACAGTACTTGAGCTGTGGTCTCACCAGTGATGAGTACAGAAGGGCAATTGCTTCTCTGGTGCTCCTGGCCACACAGTTTCTGATGTAGGTCAGGATGTCTTTGGCTTTCTTGACCACCTGGGCAAACTGATGGTTCATGTTCAACCAGGTTATTTTCTGCTGGTCAAATTTCAAGCCACTCTTCCCCAAATGTGTAATGATACTCAGGGTTGTTATGATCCAAGTACAACTCATTTCATTTAGCCTTGTTGAATGTCATATGATAGGACGTAGCCCACCAATACATCCTACCCAGATCTCCCTGCTCCTACTCTCAAGCCAGATGTTTCTGTTTCAGGTCAAGCAAGAGGGAGGGAAACTAAAGCCTCTCAGTAACAAATAGTAATTTATAAGCTGCACATTTGCATGGCAGACATATCACACATTTCTATTTTAAGATTTTTATACATCCACAAAATGGTGACACTATCAAGAAGACTTACAGTTGAGAGAATAACACGCTTTTCTTTCATAGGTTAATCTTCCTAGATTTATCCAGTAAAAGACTAGAGATAATCTTTAAATTATTTTACAAACTAAACTGACATCTGACTTATTACGGATAGGATATGAAAAAAAAAACCAAAAAAAAACAATGTTTTCTATAACTTACTTGGTATCTCCTCCTTCATCTTGATCTTCTGATTTCTGAATGTATTTAAAACTAAAAAACAAACAACAAACAAACAAACAAAACAACAACAACAAAACTTATTAGCAGATGAAACATTATTTCAAGAAAACTATTTTAATTTTGGTGATTATATATGGAAAATTACCTTGCAGATTATGTAGAAAACACAGGAGGGACATTTTTGTTTTGTTTTTGCTTTTTGTAAGTACTTTTTGTTTTAGTCTTTGTAGCATGATATGCACAATCCAAATAAGAATATATTATGCTTGTTTTATTTTGTTTCTTCATGTTCTGTTCCAGGATCATTTCAGTCGGTTTACTTATAATACTTATTACAGAATCACAGAATTGCCAGGGTTGGAAGGGACCTCAAGGATCATGAATCTCCAACCCCCCTGCCACACACAGGACCACCAACCATTCCACCTAATGCTAGACCAGACTGCCCAGGGCCCCATCCAATCTGGCCTTGAACACCTCCAGGGACGGGGCATCCACAACCTCTCTGGGCAGCCTGTTCCAGTACCTCACCACTCTCTCCAGACATTCCATACATAGAAGTACTATTTCTTACATAGAGGAACTATTTAGGCAAATATCAATTTTTAAACAGATGTACCAGAAGGGCAATCTACCATGTATATTTTATTCCAGCTAACAGTACTATGCTCTTGTTCACTGACTGGACAAAGGGAATCAAGCTTTGTATATCTCTAAAGAATAGGAAAATGCTAACAAATATCATGGTTGCAATGTTACAGCTGCCACAGGAGAAGGTACATTACTACAAGAAAATATGAAATTAACATTAATTGCTATTTCCTTCACAATTCACAAAAAAAAAAAAAAAAAAAAAAAAGTTTTTTTTAATTTTTCCATTATTTGTGTTTCTATTTTTTAAACAAAAGAAAAAAAAGTTTTGTTTTGTTTCATTTTTTATATATGAAGAAATTCACTATATCAAGTAAAACACCAGATTATTCTATTCTATGATGTAGGAAATGCCTTGTGACTTTTATTAAACTGCTTACTAAGTTTTTGATATTTTAATTAAATGGTAATTAGGTAATTAAGTGGAGACCTAGAAATGTGCAGCACTTAGAAAAGGGAACAATCCAAATATTAAAATGGACTTTTCAGTGCTGTTTCAAAAATATTTCATATTTGTTAAATGGAAGTGCTATCAAATTATGGGTACAGGTTTCAAATATAATCTTCTTTTAAATTATGTTATTGTCTTTACTTATGAGAGTTAAAAAAATACACTTACAGAACTGTTTGCTTGTGAATAAAGCTACTAGATTGTAACAATACATACAATGATTATAGGCTTTCTGAAACTATGGTAGAAATAGATCAGCTTTCTTTTCCTATCAGATGCAATTATTGCCTAAAATGTCTATGAAGTTGTGAAGTAACATCTGCAAATAGTTCTTGATTGGTAATTCATT
Source organism: Phasianus colchicus (assembly GCF_987193195.1). Classification (NCBI taxonomy): domain Eukaryota; kingdom Metazoa; phylum Chordata; class Aves; order Galliformes; family Phasianidae; genus Phasianus; species Phasianus colchicus. Next base: position 163,051,091 of record NC_143436.1, read on the forward strand.
GTAAATGTGCTACTGGATTTCACTATGTATTTAATTTCCAATTATATTGTTAATTATTATAATGATACATTCAGCATCCCATTCTTTTTAATCTACCTTTAAAAAGATAAAATTTAAACAACCATTGCTAGGCTAGCCTTCATTTTTAGTCAGAAAAGAAACAGACATGTCCAGAGGGCAATTTATCTCACCTGCTTGAAAAACCTCTTTCTTTCAATTACATAAATCACTTTTGAAAGTGTATAAACCTCTGAAGGGAAAAAAGAAAAAATAAAAATAAAAAAATAGAGAAAGAAATCTTAGACTAACCAGTTTATAGTTGGATGCTTGATTTTTAGATATTCCAGTGTTAGATCAAGCAAATCGCTCCCTCACTAATGATCAACCCTCTCTGCCTGTTACATATGAAAACTGAACAAGAAGTAAGTATGATTTCAACGTGATCAAAGACTTTCAAAAACTTAAGAAAATCGGTGTTTGCTTGAACTCCAGAGTACTTTTAGTCTCTAAGTTTGCTCAGCTCTGCTAAGAGAACTCTGGAGGAAAAAATGCTATTAACTTTTATCTCAGTAGCAAGTTAAGCTGTCAAAGTGACAATAGTATGAACAATAAAACCACTATCAGCCACAATGTTTCTGAAACAGCCAGCCAACAGGTCTTTTCATTATGTAAAAATTTGGTTATGTATTAAGTTGTTTGCTTTCACTATCTTTGTTTCATCAAGGACATGACACTGTACTAAATTCCCCCCGTCTCAATAAAAGAAGCAATTTGTCTCAAAACAAACAAACAAACAAACAAACAAATCTCATGTTATTATTAACCCAAGTCGAGTAAAATGTTTTTTGTGATCTTTAAGAACTGTTGTGAGCAAGGAGTAAGTTAGTATTAGGGAATCTGAGGTATCTAATTCATCAAGAATTTCTACCTAAATATAGTCTAAGAATAGATAATAGATTCTGGACCCTATAAAAATTCAAAATATTTTATTGCTAAGGAAGTAATTATTTATTCAGAGTGGCCAAAGACTTCTGATTGAACTTCAACATACAGAACATATTTCAGAGTGAAGACAGGTAATTCATCTGACAAGATGCTGACTGTTCCAGAGGAGGTAGGAGAAGAGAAACAATAATCTGTATTAATGCAATATATCACTACAAATTTACAATTCAGTAAATTATATAGGATTGCAGTCTCTAGTTTGTTGGGTAGGAAGTTCCTGACACATGATAGGCAAAATGGAGCCCAAGCTTCCACCTGATAGCTAGCTGGCACACTAAAGGACTTCTTCAATGTGGTATTAATCATAGAATCATAGAATCATAGAATGGCCTGGGTTGAAAAAGACCACACTGATCATCTAATTTCAATCTCCCTGCTATGTGCAGGGTTGCCAACCACTAGACCGGGCTGCCCACAGCCACATCCAGCCTGGCCTTGAATGCCTCCAGGAATGGAGCATCCACAACTTCTCTGGGTAACCTGTTCCATCGTGTCACCACCCCCCTGAGTGAAAAAATCCTTCATAATACCTAACCTAAACCTCCCCTGTCTCAATTTAAGACCATTCCCACTTGTCCTGTCACTATCCGCTCTGCAGTACTGTGAACAATATGGTCCTCATAGCTCTCATTTCTGGCATGAGAAGGTTATAACTTCACCTTGAGAGCTATGTCTTAAAGAGAGTCAATTAAACATGCCATATCCATGACTTCATTGTAATTTGCAAGCAGTATGTAGAAAGTGGGTTGGAAGAAGCTGGAATGCTGTCCCTGAACTAACTTGATAAGGGCCATCAGAAAAGACATGTAATTAATAGTTTTAACTCTAAGTATTGCACTGTACCTTAGTCTGTACTTTGGCCTGTATGAATCAAAAGCTGTACTGTTATTATTTTAAGGTTTACATAATAAGTAAGTAAAAGTAAATGTTAATACATTGTGTAATACAATGTAAAAAATACTGGTTAAAAAAAAAAAAAAAGAGAGAGAGAGAGAGAGAGACGATACAGAATATAATCTGAGTTAAATTGATTGTTTCTTTAAAAATAATGTGATCAGACTAGAATTATACTGAAGGTGATCTTTTTCCCTATTCGAACATATTGGTGTTTTTTCCAGAGGGGAAGAAAAAACCACGAGACACTTGCAAAACATCTGCGCACATATGCAAAGCATCGTAACCAAGAATTTGTATGTTTAAGAAACCACAAAGGAATCTGAGGAAAAAGATGGTCAAATCTATCAAATGCAGATGGTCTTTTCCGGTGTTTAACAATTGATATGCGTGATACTTCAACACAGTAGTCCCCAACAGCTGTGATAACTAGAAAGGAAAATCTTATCCATGTTTTTCAGCTTTCCTGTCAAGCATTACTTTCTCTTACAGTGTATTTTTTTTTTTTTGTAAGTTTAGAAACCACTTTCATGTACTAGCTACTTAATCATAAGGATATCACAACTGCAAGGATTTTGTTCACGAAAGACTGCTGAGTTGAACCCTGCAAGTTCACCTTGCAAGAGTGTGTGAAGAACCAGCCCTTAAAAACAACTGGAGATTTGAGAGAAGCATACTCCAAAGTGTTATTCACTTTCTACCTCCACTGCTGCTTTATCTAGCCCAGACGCCAAGTTTTTGACCATCTTTCAGTGTTACAAGGGAAAACAGTGCCAAGGCCCCTTTCCTGCTCTATGCTGAAAGCAGGATGATTGTTCTCAGTCTGATCCACAGTGACATGGAATGATCACAGCTCTCAGTAGGAATGTGAGCACCAGATGCTTGGCACTTCTGCAAGTAAGGTCACTATCTAATATTTATACAATCTTTCTCACAGTGATGCACTATTCTGCACAGGAAGTTTAGGATTTAAACCATTTTCCTTACTGGGTACCAAAGACACAAACAGTATATTTCTCTAGGAGGTGAAAGGACCTCCCTTGTTTGCCCTGTATCTTCTGCAGTTTAAACTCTTCAGAGAAGTGACAGTGTGTCAATATGGTCTTGAACCTCTCTCAGGTTTACTGTCACTAGGAATCAATAATAACTCTAGTGATTTCACTCATTTTGAGCAAGTTTCCCCAATGAAAAGCACCTAACTCGAATGGTCACACCGACTACAGCAGTACCAGTGTTGTCAGCTCAATCAGCAGATCTCATGATGGGCTCTTTCACACTACAACCTTGTTCAGTACAACCACAGGCTATAACAGTTAAGAGATTTTATGCGAGGTTGAGGGGACTACAATTGCCTGCATCCTTGTCACTTGTAGAAGTTGGACAGAGTTGCCAGACATGAAATAAATACACAAACAAACAGATAAATAAATAGCATTTCAGATTCCCTTTCAGACGTGATTTCTTCTGATTGATTCATCTGGAAATATTTCCATCTGTCACTGGAATGCTGTTCAAAAAAACCCAAGCCTTTTGAGTTTCAATACCTGACGCATCCAACTTAGCTAAGTCAAATTAGAACTCTATCTTACCATAGCAATAATGTACTTCTTCTAGTGTGTTCAAGAAAAACCAGAGCACTTCCTGGATGGCTTGTCATGTGAATTCACTCTTTTGTTTTGTTGTTTACCCAAATCTGTGATATTTCAGGAATCTTACAGAAATGCTCCTTCTTGTTCCTTCTTTGACACTAATTACAACCAGAATCTTGGATGCAATACCACGGTGGGCAAAGCAATGTAATTTTGAAATACAGATATATTCAGTGATAATAAGATTTGACATGGTAAAATGCAATCTAAAAAGATATATTAGGCTAAATTTGATGAGATGGGATTGAGGTTAAAAACTGCTGACATTTTATCTTCAGAAAACATGCCTGTAAATAGAAATATAATGAAATCCGTGAGTGTTTTCCTGGGACTTTGGGAAGGGCTCACAGATGAAAAAAAGAAGCCAGGAATGAATGCACTTCACCACATCTTTCCCACCCCTCATCCCATATTCCATGTGCCATACACAGCAGCATTATTTCTCCTTAAACAGGAGAAAGGCCAGGTTGGATGGGGCCCTGGGCAGCCTGGTCTAGTATTAAATGTGAAGGTTGGTGGCCCTGCCTACAGCAGGGGGGTTGGAATTTCATGATCCTTGAGGTCCCTTCCAATCCAAGCCATTCTATAACATGATTCTTTGATTTACTGGACACAATACTCTTTAAGGATCCTCTAAGTCTTACTAGATGTTGCTAGTGTCTAAAAATATAAAATATTATAGAGGTACCAGCTGCTCCAGTACACTTTAAATTCTGCTGTTACACTTGTGGTTTAATAAAATAAAATGTATCAAGTATAATGAAAAACTGAATGCTGTAATAGTATTGGCATAGCCTACATTATCAGAAACCTCAGGGAAATGTTGCTGTGATGGTTAAGAAAAACGGTACAATAATAGGTCAGTAATTTTAAGGTGATAAGAAAAGGAGATAAACTGGGATATCAGTGAGAAATAAAAGTTTAAGATAGAATTTTACAGGGACTTCAGATTCATTCGCAAGAAAACTACTTATTCACTAAAACTAAGATTATAATCAGTCTATGGAATTCAAACTCCACATAAATCAGTGTCAAAATCTGACTGAAATCCAAATGAGTCAATATTTTTCCATTGAAATGAATGAAATTTGAGCAGATGTGAGTCAGCTAAAAGCATCTGTCATGTCCAGCTATACAAACTGGAATGTGTTTTGAGTTTATGAGCACCTTTCAAACTGAATGATCTGCGGAACAGTTCACATGAATGAGAATTTAGTGAAGGACTTGGGTACTTTGATTGCTCTCTTAAATTATACATGTTTGCTGTGAACTGTATATACTGTACTGCCTGTTCTACTTTTTCTAAAATTGAATGGTAAAGATATAAACAAGGTCAGTAAGGGCAGTACACACTGAGGAGCTTCAAAACCTGAAGATTAGTGAATAATAAATATAGCTAGCCCTTTTATTAGTGCTCTAACACTCTGCTCTTTAAATCATGTATGATTATTGTGTAAACATCATTTTGGAAATAAACTGATATTAAAATGATAGTATGTTTCAAAGAGATCCACTGAATCAAACAGAGCCTAATTCTGCTGTTACTGACTTCTGGAAGAATAAGGCAAATCTTTAATTCAAACAATGAGTTCCGTACAGCTTTCTGGACTGTGATTTTAACTGTAGTTTAGGAGAAAAAGGAGGATAAGGATCTGGGGGTGATAGCTAAGAACTGACTGAACATGAGCCCAGGTGGCAAAGAAGGCCAGTGACATCTTGGCTTGTGTCAGAAATAGTGCCAGCAGGAGCAGGGAGGTGATCACAGTCCTGTACTCAGCTCTGGTGAGACGACACCTTGAGTATTGTGTTCAGTTTTGGACCCTCCACTACAAAAAAGACATTGAGGTCCTGGAACGTATCCAGAGAAGGGCAACAAAGCTGGTGAGAGATCTGGAACACAAGTCTTATGAGGAGCAACTGAGGGAAGTGGGATTGTTTAGTCTGGTGACCAGGAGACTCAGGAGAGACCTTATTGTTCCCTACAAACTACCTGAGAGGAGGTTGTGATGAGGTGGTGGTTGGCTTCTTCTCCCAGGCAACATTGATAAGGACAAGCAGTAATTTCCTGAAGTTGCACCAGAGAAGGTTCAGATTGGATATTAGGAAAGGCATTGGAACAGGGAAGCCCTGGAGGTTTTCAAGAAAAGGGTAGATATGGCACTTAGGCACATGGTTTAGTAGGCATGGTGGTGATGGGTTGATGGTTAGTCTAGATGATATTAAAGGTCTTTTCCAGCTCTAATGATTCTATGATCCTATGATTCTTTGAAAAGATTTTTTTTTTTTTTTTTTTTTAAGGAAAAGTTTTTGCTTTCCTGTCTGTCTTTAGTGTCCAAGCTGATGTCAAACACTTGCATGCTTGTGCTTGCCATGAAGGGTGGAGAGATGTTGAAGGTTGTCCTCAGACCACGTGATTTAGACAGTTCAGTTTCTTACATAACCTTTACTTTCATGACAGGTAGCTCCACTTTATTTGATAAATGCAACTGCCTACCAGAACTGTAACTCTTGAATGCTCAGCAGCAGCCTGGATTCAGACCACTGAACACTTATTTTAAGGCTAAAACAGAGACTTTGCAGAGAGCCAGTACCAAACACAGTACAGGTTAACAACCCCGGAAATGTGTAACTGGTCTGGCACTATCCGTTGATTCTCAATAGCTAATAATTTAATGCCTAGTTCTATGGTAGTTTTACAGTCTAGTCAACAGAGATTGAATATGATGAAATGAGAACACATGATTTTCTGCCACAAGGGTCCACTGGGTTCCAAGACATCTGGAAATTGCCCCTGCAGGCCTCATTTGTGCACTTTCCCCCAACTCACTTGTAGCAAAATCCTCAGAACAGTTCCATTTTGTGCAGACACGAGGTCTTGTCTACACTCCTTAAGTTGAGCCTGCTTCTACTTCTTGCTCTTCCTGCTAGCACCCACAGCACATCAAAGAATCATAGACACATTACGGTTGGAAAAGATCTCCAAGGTCATCTAGTCCAACTGTCAACCCATCAGCACTATGCACACTAAACCATGTCACTCAGTGACACATCTACACGTTCCCTGAACAACGCCAGGGACTGTGACTTTGCCATTTCCTTGGGCAGTTAACATTTGACTACTCTTTTGGAGAATAAATTTTTCCTTATGTCCAACTTGAACCTTCCCTGGTGCAGTTTGAGACAATTACCTCTCATCATATCACTGTTACCTGGGAGAAGAGGCCTACTCCCGTCATCGCAAGCTCTCTTCAATTAGTTGCAGAGAGCGATAAGGTCTGCCTTGATCCTCCTCTTCTCCAGACTGAACAATCCCAGTTCCCTCAGCTGCTCGCCCTAAGACTTGTGTTCCAGACCTGTCACAGCTTCACTGCTTTTCTCTGGACAAACACCAGGGTGTCAGTGACTTTCTTGTAGTGAGAGGTTCAAAACTGAACACAGTACTCATTCCACAGGAAGAAGGACAACCCGTTTGCTCATTAAGTTTTTACATACATTTGCCTCCTCTTTCCAGACGGGAATACCTCCATCCCCTGCTGGTTCCACTGCCTCCTGCCACACACAGCCCACCCCGCGTAGACACAAGCCCTCCACCGCGCTCAGCGCTCCCTCACTACCCGCTGCCCGCGTGTGACTATTGGCTGAACGCCCCCCCACCCCTCAGCGGCCCTCCCGAGCGGAGGGGGAGTGTCGTGGGCGGTGCGCTCCGGCAGCCCAGCCCAGCGCGACGGCGGCGGTGGCTGCGGCGGCGAGGGAATGGGCTGCCGCGGGGAGGAGAGGCGCCGGGCGGGCGGCGGAGCGGGCGGGCTGCTCGGGCGCAGCCGGCGGCCGGGCATGGGGTCCCCGGGTGGTCGCAGCAGCCCCAGCGCCCGCGGCAGCCTGCAGGTGAGGGCTGGGGCGGAGGGAGGGGAGGCGCCGCGTCCTGCCTCCCGAGCCCGACTTCGCACGCAGCAGCAAAAATTCGGATATCTCTTAGGGGCGCATATGTATATAGGTTTTGGGGGTATTTTATTTATTTTTATTTTTATTTTATTTTCCCTCTCGTCTCCGATCTCCACAGATCAGAGCTACCGTTAAAAGTTTTGTTGTTGCTGCCGACGCGCGTTGTAGCGTGTAACTGCGAAGATGGGAAAGGGTGGTGAAAAATAATAATAATAAAACAAAAAGCGGGGGAAGGAGGAAAAGTCCCCCATGGAGGCGCCGACACCCGAAGTTACTTCGGGAGTCCTTTTCCCTTCGCGGAGGGCTGAGGACGCGCTTGCCAACCAACGCCGGCAACTTCCAGCGCGCTGCCGCTCCGCGGCTCCGCTGCACGGGTCGCGATGTGAGCTGGCGCCCGGTGGAGCTTGGAGCTTGGGGGCGGCCGTGGGCCGTGGTTGGGCTTGGGCTGTAGGGAGCCCGGGCATGCGGAAAGAGCGAAGCTTTGGGCGGCTGGATGGGGCGGAGGGGAGCGATGGACTTGTTTCACGTTCCTGCTGTGGAAAGGGGAGTTGGCAAGAAAGTGTTTGAGGGTCTACTCGGGGTGGAAGGGCGAGTGCTGCTGGTAGGAAAGGAGAGAAGCTCAGCGGGATGGGGAGGGCGAGAAGAGGGTTCATTCCGATGGCTCATCGGGAGTACAAGTGCTGCAGGGTGGGGGTATTGATGCCCTTGGGTCATCCCTGGCAAGGAGTACGTGCCGTGGGGAGTGCAGCTGGTGTTGCCTAGAGGGTACAGATGGCGATGCCCTGGGAATAGCGGCTGTACTGGGGTGGGGGAGGGGAGAGGGGGAAAAAGAGGGGGAGAGATAATGGCTTCTGGTTGCAGATGCTGCACTCCCAGCTCACAGTGGCTCTAGGGGAGGTGGTGGGCAGGGGGTGGCTGCCTCCAGCTTCTCCTTCTTCCCTAACACCACTCTCCCCCTACACTCCTGTGCTTCTCTCTCCCCAGCACTTGTTCCTGTTCCTGCTCTTCGTTGGACCTTTCAACTGCTTTGCCAGTTACAGCCGTGCCACCGAACTCTTCTACAGCCTCAATGAGGGGCTGCCTGCTGGCGTGCTCATTGGTAGCCTAGCCCGTGACCTGCGGCTGCCCATGTCTGGGGGGCAGCGCCCTGCAGCTCCCCAGCCTCCCCTCTCCTTCACCCTGGCTTCTCGTGGCTTGGGAGGACAGTATGTGCATCTGGACAACCGCTCTGGAGAGCTACACACTTCGGCTTTGGAGATTGACCGGGAGGCTCTATGCATGGAGAGCGGTGGGGCCAATGTCCCTGGAGAGGCAAATACTGTATTCTTGTCCTCCTCCTCATCCTCAGCTGACTCATGTCTGCTTCTGCTGGATGTGCTGGTACTTCCACAAGAGTACTTCCGCCTGGTGAAGGTCAAAATTGCTATCCGCGATGTCAATGACAATGCTCCCCACTTCCCTGTGCCCCACATCCGCCTTTCGGTGCCTGAGAATGCACCTGTGAACACCCGCCTGGCTATTGAGCATCCTGCCCTTGACCCTGACGTGGGCACCAATGGTGTCCAGACCTACCGTCTGCGAGATAACTATGGTGTGTTCACCCTGGATGTGGAGGAGAATGAAAGTGGAGAGCGGACCCCCTACTTGATTGTCATGGGGGCTCTGGACAGGGAGACACGAGAGGAGTATGTCACAGTCATTGTTGCTGAGGATGGGGGCTCTCCTCCGCTTGTGGGTAGTGCTACCCTTACTATTGGCATCAGTGACATCAATGACAACTGCCCCCAATTCAGTGACTCACAGCTCAACATCACTCTTTATGGGAATTCCAGCCTGGGAACACACGTGGCCACTGTCCATGCAGTAGACCTGGACCTTGGATCCAATGCACAGATCACCTATTCCTACAGCCAGAAGGTCCCTCAGCCATCCAGAGACTTGTTCCATCTGGACGAAAGTACAGGAGTGATCACACTGTCCAGTAAGGTTGATGGGAACACTCCAAGGCTTCACAGGCTAATCATACTGGGCAATGGTCCTGGTTGTATCCCTGCTGTTATCACGGTGCTAGTGACCATCATCAAAGTCATGATGAGGCCACCTGAAGTTGTCCCTCGTTTCATAGCTAATGAAGTGGAAGGAGTGGTATATTTAAAGGAACTGGAGCCCATCAACACACCAATAGCATTTTTTACCATCAAAGACCCTGATGAAAAATATAAAGTCAATTGCTATTTGGATGGTGATGGGCCTTTCAGGCTTTCACCATACAAGCCGTACAACAATGAATACTTGTTAGAGACCACAAAACCTTTAGACTATGAGACACAGCAGCTATATGAAATCTCTGTAGTTGCATGGAACTCTGAAGGATTTAATGTAAACAAAGTAATAAAAATACAAGTTTTGGACGACAATGACAACTCACCAGTTTTCTCTCAACAGCTGATAGAATTATCGATTGAGGAAAATAACGTTCCCAATGCTTTCTTGACCAAACTGCATGCTACAGATGCTGACAGTGGAGAAAGAGGGGAAGTGTCCTATTTTTTAGGGCCCGATGCTCCTTCCTATTTTTCTTTAGATAAAACCACAGGAGTTCTTACAGTTGCCACTCAGTTGGATAGAGAAGAAAAAGAGAAATACAGATATACTGTGAAAGCAGTAGATTCTGGATTCCCTCCAAGAGAATCAATAGCAACTGTCACCATCACTGTACTGGATAAAAATGATAATAGTCCAAGATTTATCAATAAGGATTTCAGCTTTTTCGTGCCAGAAAACTTTCCAGGTTTTGGTGAAATTGGAGTTATCAGTGTAACAGATGCTGATGCAGGACAAAATGGATGGGTTGCTCTTTCGGTTCTGAATGGAAGTGATATTTTTGTTATAGATACCGGAAAAGGAGTTTTGAGAGCTAAAGTCTCTCTTGATAGGGAGCAGCAAAGCTCCTATGTTCTGTGGATTGAAGCAGTTGATGGTGGTGATCCTGCCTTGTCATCTACTGCAAAAATAACAATCCTTCTATTAGACATAAATGACAACCCCCCTTTGGTCTTGTTTCCTCAGTCTAATATGTCTTATTTGTTGGTTCTTCCTTCTACCCTTCCTGGCTCTCCCATCACAGAGGTCTATGCTGTTGATAAGGACACTGGCATGAATGCAGTCATAGCATACAGCATCATAGGAAGAAGAGGCCCCCGACCGGAGTCGTTTAGGATTGACCCTAAAACTGGTAATATCACCTTGGAAGAGTCACTCATGCAAAATGATTATGGTCTGTATCGCCTACTTGTAAAAGTTAGTGATCACGGCTATCCAGAACCACTCCATTCCACTGTCATGGTGAATCTTTTTGTCAATGACACTGTTAGCAATGAGAGCTACATTGAAAGTTTATTAAGAAAGGAGCCTGATATCAGTATAGAAGAGAAGCAGCCACAAGTATCTGTAGAACCTACACATAAAAAAATGGAGTCAGCATCCTGCATGCCTACTTTAGTAGCTCTATCAATAATAAGCTTGGGTTCAATCACTTTAGTAACTGGGATGGGCATTTACATCTGTCTAAGAAAAGGGAAAAAGCACCACAGAGCAGATGAAAACTTGGAAGTACAAATCCCATTAAATGGAAGAATTAACCTGCACATGTTGGAGAAGAAACCAGTGGAGATTTCTAACATTTGATGTTTCCTTGTGGATAATCCAAATCAGTATCTGAGAAACCTTGGACAACTCTGAAAGAGCTTGCTGTGGGCTATATTGACAGGTTGCAGTGAAGGACCGCTAATTTATAACTTAATATAATTGTAGATAGCTGTTTACAGTTTTTTAAACTCAAGTTCAATGTACAGCTTTTTTATGAAACCTTAGTACTAACAGCTAGCACCATGTCTATAAAAGCATAGACATCATTTGCAGCTTTCATTAATCAGTATGATCAGTGGAAATAAATAAATAAATAAAAATGAGAGAAGGTAAGAATTCTTTAAGGTTAAAAAATCTTTTTAACCACAAGAGGGCATCATATGCTCCAGAGCAGGGAACTGTCCATGAGATAAACAGAGAATATTTTAAATATATCGGTTTTAGCATAGAATACACATCGGCATACAGGCAGTTACATACAGAAAAAGAGAAATGTCTGTCCCGATGTATGAATAAATAAAAGAATAAGAATATTAAAATGCACTATTAAAAATAATAATAATAAAAACCAATAAACATTAAAAAAAAAAAAAAAACAGAATGTTTATTACCTCACAAGTAAAGCTTACACAGTAGGGTAGAAAAGACATTAACAAGAAGTGCAATTCCTGTTGAGAAAGAATGCAAGATACTGTAATGAGAATCAGAACTGCTGTGACATTCCATCTTCCATTTGCTCCAGATTTCACCCACATTATCATTTGTTCCAGCAGTATGCTGGTCATTTTTATGAAGAATTATATTTAATGTTTCCTACAGGAAATAAAGACAAAAGCCCATGCTCATCCTCATAAACATGCCAGATGCAGGGAAGCAAAAGAATGGCTGAATTTTTCATTATCACAGAAGTAACACTTTTTGTACTTTGAGAAATGTCGGTAGTACTCCATCAGTTTGGTTGTGCAATAGATTTTTCATGTGATATTTCTGAATCTGATCTGCCAGACAAAAACAAAAAATCTCTTCATATTCTAGAGAATTATAGACTTAGTTTGTACTGACTGTTTCTCCTTTCTGGATTGGTATTTCATGTGAAAGATCTTATTTCTGACTTTTGGCTACCATTCCTGGCTCCTTTTCATTGGCTTTGATTTTGGATTAGATCCAAAATCTGACTTGTCAGACTGGTGGCATATTTTCTCAATAATTTATTCTTTGCTGTACCCTCAGCAGCAAAGCAGCAGGTTTATCAGTGATGTCTCACTTTCACTTAGTTTTAAGAGCTGAAAACTATCTTTTGTATGATGATTACATCAGATTTCTGTGTGAACAAGATAAATTAGTGTTATGCTTAAAACTGATTATTTTGATTTCTGGCATCATATGTCTGTAATGTACCAAAAGTGTTTATATGTCTGCAAATTAAAGCTATATATTTTCTTAATAATTTATTTTCTCTCTGTGTCTTATAATGCTTAATGCTATTTTTGCTACAAGAAATACATATTTCACAGATGCTTAGCTGCTGGCTATGTTATAGCTTATTTTATTTCCCAGAATTAGTACACTGTGATTCATTGAGGATTTGTGCCATTCCTTTTGGTACTGCTAGCAAACAATTTTATTTCAGCTGATGTGAGTTGGGCAGCAGCTGATACCTGCCTTAATAGTACAGAGTGCAATTGGAGATAGTTTTTTTTCTTGTTGTTTTCTTACTGTTAATGCCACATTGCTTCACCTTGGGCCTAATGAAACCTTCTTATCGATGGTGATTCTATTTAGTCTATGTATGTGTGTTAAGATAATGCTCAGACTTAGCCGTTCTACCTATTACAAATAGATATATTTTTTTTCAATTTAGAATATTTTCTGTTTATGCACAGTTTGATAGCAGTGTTTCATGAAAAAATAATTCAAGCTGTCAAAGGTTTGTGGATAATCACTTTTTTTCATTTATTTTAATATTATGAAATATGAGAATGCTACATATTCCTGAAATTCATTTCTCACAGAGAGGCACTGATTATTTCTGAAGAAAAATTGAATTAATTGTTTGGACCTAGCTTCTGTATTACATATACTCTGTGTGAGGGAAACTGGATCTTCTGCATTTTTTCTTCATTAAGGAGACTATGTAGATGATAAAAGGAGAACAGGATTCTTTTCATTGCTCCTTTATTATTTGAATTAGAAGTCCAATATCTTCTCAAGATGATACAAACAGGAAAAACCCCTTGAAATACAATAAAACCTGATCCTGCAACATGTGTTCCTATGGCACTAGGCAGATATCTTCATTCCAATTTCACAAAAACAGACATACACCTCTTTAATTAAACTCATTGAGTTTAAATGTGCTGTTCTTCTTGTAGCTTTTCTTTGGTTTGTTTCATTCAGGCGTGTTATTAATGAGTAATAAAATGTAATGGTATGAGCCTGTAAAAACTAAAGTACTGCTTGCAGAGCATTTTTCTCTCACAGTTTTCCACTCATTTAAAGAAAGCCAGTTTGAAATCATACCTGCAGCCATACTAGCACCACTACGTGTAAAAATGCCTTTAACCAGAATAATACTTAATAGAGTAAGAGTGTATTTCTCTCTTTCTGTGAGCAGCCTTTAGGTAGGAAATGCCACTGAAGGTTGTGGTAAAATATGCATGGTGAGTTTTTTAAAAAAACAAACAAACAAACAGAACAAAACACAAAACCAGACAGCTGGCAGCAGCAAGCAGTAAGTATGCCATTTGAAGCCTAACAATGCTCAAAAATCAGACATCTTAAATTCATAGCACCTGGGTTTTCTGTTTTTTGTTTTTTTTTTTCCTCCAGAAACTGTACTTATTCCTTCTCAGTGGAAAAATGCTTGATAACAGCAACACGGCAGACATTTCTGTGACCTTGCTGTTTCCAAAGTATCCCTTACAGAATTTCCTTTCACACGAGTAAATAAATAAATAAATGAGTATAACTAAAGTAAATTAGACTCAAGTATAAAAGGCCTATTTTATTACCACATTGTGGCAGTGCACTTGCCAAAATAGATGCAGATCTTGTCAACACTGGTAGCTGAGCTGGCACAAAAATAAATGTCTCATTCATTTATAATATCCATTGAACAATCTTGCTGCAAGTGGGTGCTCTTAGTTCATTTTAATGAAAAAATGAGATTGTCCTAAACTTTATATTGCCAAAGCCTCCTGAACTTGCCATGCAAGTTTATTAGAATTAACAAATTAAAAATATATTAAAAAAATAAAGAAGGAAATGGGCAGAGAGCCCAGTGGCAGTGAACAGAGAAAATCAGCTCAGTCTTCCCATTTTCTGTTTTTTCTTTTTTTTTTTTTTTTTTTTAATTATTATTTATTTATTTGAAAGATCTAGGATTCTCATTACTCTTTGAAGTTACTGTTTGATTCAAAATTAACCTAACACCTGGCTGAATATCAATAAAGGATGAGACCTGAAAATGTGGAAAGGGAATTAAGGCACTTTGCTTTTTCCCATGTCAAAACTCAGAAAACAATTAATCTTATGGCCTTTTAAATCTATTTTTTTCAGTACCCAGGTTCAAACAAAACTGCACTGTAGTCCATTGAGAACAATATAAAATCTGTCATGATCTTAATGGAATGTCTGATGAGAGGCTACAGTTTTAGAGCAAAAATTGGCCTCCAGGAAGGCAATGGCAGATCCATGGTTGCTGACTGGGATTTCATTGTAATTTTTCTATTCCAGCTGCTATTTGGGGAAGGTTTCATTAAAAGACTCGAACACATGAAGAGAATAATCCATGAGAATTTATCCCCCTGATTGAAAGTAATGAACTATGAGGGAGCAGTGACCTGCATCACAAAATTATCTTGTGGTTTGTCATGAGTAGAGATAAATGGCATCTCTGACACAAAGAAATCAGCAGATGAATGTACAGAGTGTTTCCTTTCACTGTGCAAGTGTATTATCAGAGACATGCAGAAAACTGACTGCTACCTTTCCTGTACTGCATTTGTCACCAGCTACTTGCAGCCATTGATTTTGATATACGTCCCTTCTCACTCAAGTAAAATACGGTGAAAAGGAAAGCAAAACTATTAATTGTGAAGTATCAGCTAGCCGTAATACAAAACTTTAATTTAGACAACTCTCCTAAAGACTGAGATTTGAGGAGATAAACACATCCATCTTCCCTTGCCAAAATAATTTGATTTTAAAGGAGATGCTTAGTAAAATTTTAAATTGAAATAAAGATATTTAGCCCCACAATTTCCCACATAGTACAGTCCTACTTTTTTTTTTTTTTTTTTTTTTTTTTTTTTTTTTTTTTTAGTGTATATATATATATATATATAAGAGTAATAGTTACTGAGGCAGAAAAAAGTTGCAGGAATTAGCTTTATATTCTGTTCTAATAGTGTGAGAAATATCCTCAAGGAACTATTTGAAGACCACTGCCTTATTAGTTCTTAACAGGTAATTCAGAGCTATGAAACAATTTGCAATGTGACATAATTTACAGTTTTATTAGTTAAAGTATGTGTAAAATATGCACTCAGTTTTACTATTTCCTTTTCAGTCTCTGTACCAAAGTGAAGCAGCAGACAAGAAGATAAGACTGCCACCTGCATTCTGATATAGAAAGATTAAAAATTTTTGGTTCACAAACAAATATGAAGTTAAAGAGCTCTGTTTTTCACATTACAGATGAGAAAAACATTTTAATTCTTACCAACACGGATTGATAGAGTGTGTACATTGTCTAACATGCTGTATGCTAATCTTTCAGTGTTCTTAGCTCTATTTTCATTCTAGTTTCATCAGAAATGAATTTTAAATGCCAAACATCAACTAAATATTTCTGGAAACAACATACTTTGGACAGATGCTTAGAAAACATTTTGAATGAAGAAATAGTGAATCATTTATGATGCATTCAGTTATTCATTCCACAGCTTGGGAAAACAAATATATGGTTAGTGTTAGAACTTTTTCTTGTTGCTAACTAATGCTGCTAGTAAGCAGTAAGTATTTAAATAAAATACATTATATAGAACATGTATACTGTGTTCAAATGGAGATCTCTTGCATCCTAAGCATGTAGTTAGATTTTGTTCTTCTTCCTGGAGCCCTCACAAGGAAAATTCAGTGTTCTGTCCTTCTACCTGTTTTGTCTTATTTTCCATTTTCAGAGTTTTAGCTAAATGTTAATCCTAAGAGCAAGTCAGCAAGGCAAGAACACTTTGTGCAGGATAGGAGCAAAGACACTGACAGCTTGATTCCACTACCTGTGTGTCAGTATCTTGTGGCGCTTGAGATGCCTTAAGGTGTTCCATCTGGCCTCCAGCTGCCAGTCTGGAAGAGTACACCTTTTCCACCAATGGTCTGTCAGGACTGCAAGCCCAGTGTGGATGCTCTGGTTATTTTAGAAAGGGTCCACTCAGCCCTTGCTTGTGTTGAAGTGAGTTTTTGATGAGATTCGGCTCCATGTTTACACAACTAAAGGGAAATAACTACAGGCAGCTATCAACCTGTGAAATGGTTGCTTAAGCTTCCATTATTGTCTGTGAAAGTCTTGTCAACACTGTCAACAGAACTTGAAGGTGCTTCAATTTGCTGTAAAGTAGATATTCAACTCAAAATTTAGTTATTCTGAAAATTAATGTCAAGTGCCATCTTTCCAGATAGCACTTGGCCATCTCAAATTTCTGCACAGGACTATCACAGAATCACAGAATCGTAGGGGTTGGAAGGGACCTCCAGAGATCATCGAGTCCAACCCCCTCTGCCAAAGCAGGTTCCCCACACCAGGTCGCACAAGTAGGTGTCCAGGTGGGTCTTGAATATCTCCAGAGAAGGAGACTCCACAACCTCCCTGGGCAGCCTGTTCCAGTGCTCCGTTACCCTCACCGTAAAGAAGTTCTTGCGCACATTGGTGCGGAACTTCCTATGCTCCAGTTTCTGGCCATTTCCCCTTGTCCTGTCTCCACACACTGCTGAAAACAGTCTGGCCTCACCACTCTGCCCCCCACACCTTAGATATTTATAGACCTGGATAGGTCCCCTCTCAGTCTTCTTTTGTCAAGGCTAAACAGACCCAGTTCACTTAGCCTTCCTTCATAGGAAGACTATCAGGAACACTTGTGCCTTTTTGGTGTGGTAGATAAATGCCAAGTGTGTAAAGTTAACACCTAAAACAATGTAAGAAAATTATAGATTGGTGTGTTTATATCACTACTATACATGTTGAGTATGTCAACCTCTAGGTTTTGCTGAACAGAGCTTGACAGACTGCAAAATGAACTTAAAACATATATTACAAGGAGACTAAAAAGGAAAAAGACTTATTGTATCTAACTGTGAAGTTCTGAAGCCTAAATAAATTTGTACCTGCTAACTATGTTGATCTTAAAAGAGGTATCCATGACCTCTGCTGTGAGTGAAAAGCTGGGGTACCTTTTTTTTTTTTCTTTCTTCCAGGCATTTCAGGTCCTTGCTAAGCACTGGATTTTTACCACTGCACAAACTTTACAGTTTACTCAAGCTAAGATTTAACTTCTATGTTTCAGTGGAAGAACATAAATCTAGGTTATGAATTGAGATAGAGACTGCAATGTTAGGCACTTCCTCTACCCCTATAATTCATGAAGAGAAACTTTTGTCTCAGAGCTGCATCAGAGCTGCCAAAGAGCTGAGGAGAAAGTCATTTCCTCTCAGTGTAGGTGCTTAAAGTTCATATGATTAGTCCTTCAAACATATTTTTATAAGAAGTGGAATTCCATCCGCTTGGCCTTCACTGTTTAAAATGTTATCACGGCTTTATATATATATATTTTTTCTTTTTTCTTACCAAATTATTCAGTGCAAGACACTCCCATAGAATATAATAAAGCATACCCCCCATTTATATGATAAAACTTTTGTTAAAACACACTCAGGCAAAATGAGAAATTTCATCTTTCAGAGTTCTCTGTGTGTCGAGGGGGAAGCACCTGTTGGTAAGGACATTTTCCATTCTTCTTTTCAGGACTGAGCTATCATATTTAAATTAGAGTCTCAAATGCCAAAATTCTCCTAGACTGAGGCGGCACCACCATGCATCGAATGCTAGACTGGGGGTTCTTGGTCTTTAATTGGTGTTACAAGCACTTTCAAAGCTTGTTTTTAAACAACCATGGGCAGGGAGAGAAAGAGACAGAATAAATAAATAAATAAATAAATGGGGAGGAAAGAAAGCTGAAGTAGATGCCTAATTAGATACTGTTCCAGCTCACACCCACTTTACCTCATGGTTTATATAGAAGCAGGTGACAAAGACTGACCAATCACATAAAGACTGTGTTACAGTAAGGTGATTTGACATAGGTCACACAAAGTCTTATTTATGGAGATGAGAACTCAAAACCAATATAGTAGTCCTTTCTCCAAGATCAGCAGCTTTTGGTGCTAATAAATAAATAAATAAATAAATCAGAGAGAAAGAGAGAGAACCTCTGAAATCCTTACATTGTAGATCTTCCTCAGAGGTTTTGTCTCTATATTTCAGGATTTATAGACACATTAAATTCAATCTCATTTTCATTATACCTACTGTAATCCCATTAAAATTGCGTTCTCAAGATTGTTCTGTGGTAGAAGTTGGTCTTTCTCTGCCTAAGGCTCTATTTTATAAAGAATATTTTTATAAAGCATCTGACTGGCAATCTGGGTGCGAAGCAGAACTACATTTCAGAATGTGTTTTACTTAAGGACAATCTGAAGTAGAAAAGAGCAAAACAGAACAAGTATAAGTAATGCAATGAAAATGAAAAGATCCTTCTCAAAGATTGCATGTGGAAAACAAATAGAAGCAGTCAGAAATAATACAAGGAATTATTCTGTGTCTACTGGATTTACTATGTATAATCAGCTGTGCTAGCAGTCCCCTTTCTTAACCTATGAGAGCTTGTCACAGAGCATCTGGATTTCCTAATGCAAAGTGCAAGCATAAAATATATTAAAAACTGATTGTCATTCTCAGCAGGTCAGAGTTGTACATGGAAATAAGGGCTTTGAGTAGAATATCTCTGAAGTGTCTGTTTCATTATGATAACAAGATCTCTTTCCGTGGTGATTTTCTCTAATGTTATTATGTTAGATGCATTCATTTTTGCTAACTAAGGACAAAAAGATCTTATTAGAAACATTTGTATCTTCTCAGGCAAAATAGGAGCTGATACTGTGACATAATGTTTCCCCAGGAATAGAGAATGCTGTTAATGAAATGAGATTTTTTTTTTTCCCAACAATGCACAAATACCAGACATGCTTTGGTGCTCACTTTCTTAAAATACAAAACGATAATATAACATTTATTTTCATATTTATAAACAGAATAAACATTTCATTCCAAGAGTAAGAAGAGGGTTTTAATAAAATGCTGTGTTAGTGTAGGGTAGGTCCTGTAGATGCTTTCTATTCAAATGTCTTCAAATATCTCCCCTGCACATCTATCTGAAAGTCCTCTACATGTTTTGAGTTTTATTTTGTTTTGTTTTTCCCTTTTTATAAATCATAAGATGAAAGTAAAGGTCACACAGTTGTCTTGTTGTTCCCTTTTATTTATTCTCACTTACCAGATTAACTTCAGCTGAATTAAAAACATAAGAATGCTCATCTTTAATTGGCTTTTCTTTGAATTTGAACTGACTTTTCAGAAATGCCGTGCATGAGCTTATTCATCTAAATTGTAAATATATGAACATCTGAAAATGTAGTAAAGCAAGCAAGCATTCAGGAAAACTAAAAGTTTCAATCCTAACTGTTCAACATAACTAATATATTAAGCTCCTCAAAAATGGTTATCACTGTGTTTTTATAAGGAAAACAATTCAGTACTTTAGCTGTATGTACTTAGGAACTCACATCCTCAGCTTTGCTGCTCTCCTTTCAGGAACTGAATAGTCTCGTATCTCACTAATGTAAACCCAGTTTTAAAGTCTGTAAGTGTATATTTCTTCATATTAAACTATCATAACAGTGGAAGACTGTGTGGAAGAAATAGACCTGGGGTTGTTGGTCGATGCTCAGCTGAAGATGAGCCAGTAGTGTGCCCAAGTGGCCAAGAAGGCCAACAGCATTCTGGCTTGCATCAGAAATAATGTTGCAAGCAGATGCAGGGAAGTGATAATCTTTCTGTACTCAGCATTGGTGAGGGCACACCTCGAGTACTGTGTTCATTTTTGGGGCCCTCACTACAAAGAAAGACATTGAGGCCCTGGATCATGTTCAGAGAGGAGCAACAAAGCTGGTGAGATGTCTGGAACACAAGTCTTATAAGGAAAAGCTGAGGGAATGGAGATTGTTTAGTCTAGAGAAGATGCAAGGGAGACCTTGTAGCTCTCTTCAACTGCCTGAAAGGAGATTGTGGAGAGATGGGGGTCAGCCGCTTCTCCCAGGTAACTAGCAATAGAATTAAATGGAATGGCCTGAAGTTTTGTGAGGGGAGGTTCACTTTGGGTATTAGGAAAAATTTCTTCTCTGAAAGAGTGGTCAGGCACTAGAACTGGCTGCCCAGGGAGGTGGTTGAGTCACTGTCCTTGGAGGTGTTCAAGAAATGCTTAGATTATGTACTGAGGGACATAGTTTAGTGGGGAAATATTGATGGTAAGTGCACAGTTGGACTGGATAATCTTGTAGGTCTTTTCCAATCTTGATGATTCTATGATCATTTTGTATGCAAAAATCAAATGGATCATTATTGTCCATTCCCATTATAAATGCTCTGAGGACATAAAAAATGAAATGCACATGAGTAAGGGGTATACTTTAATTATACTTTTACTATAGTCAAGGCTTATGAAGGGCTTGGAGAATATGCCCTATGAAAAGTGACTGAAGGAATTGGGGCTGTTTAGACTGGGGAAAAGGAGGCTGACGGGAGACCTTATTGTTCTCTTCCAATATCTAAAAAATACAATGAGAGCGGGGCTGGTCTCATCTCACTGGTGACAGGTGACAGGATGAGGAGAAATGGCCTCAAGTTGTGCCAGGGTAAGTTTAGGTTGGATATCAGAAAACACTTCTTTACAGAAGGGGTTGTTAAGCAGTGGAATAGGCTCCTGAGGGGGGTGGTTGAGTCACCATCCCTGGATGTGTTTAAAAACCATTTGGATGTGGTGCTCAGGGACATGATTTAATGAAGGGTTGTTAGAGTTAGGGTAGTACAATTAGGTTGTGGTTGGACTCAATGCTCTTTAAGGTCTTTTCCAATCTGAGTAATTCTATGATTCTAAATGCTAAAGTGAATTACATTTTCTATTACCCTTGATGTTAAATCTGAATAAGCATCTTTAAAACAATAATTATATTTGACATAACACATAGAACAAATATCTTAATGAATAATACTTTGAGCACTTAATACTCATTTTAAATTTTCACACAGAATATAATGAAAATTAAAACTAGTGAAGACTGAATTTTAAATTTCATAAACATCCAGAAATATCAATTCACAATTCATTCCTAGCTCATGTTCATCCAGTTTAAGCTTCAGGCATTTATATAAACAAGTTACGAGTAGATACATCTAAGATTTCTTCTCCAGTCAAGGGAAACCAAAAGTATCCTTTTTATCCAGATTTTATACGGCTTATGACAGTTTTCACATTGCTCCTAGTTCACTCCAGAAATGCAATAAGCAGGATTCCTACAAAAATACCTCAATGAAATACTACAAATTAAATAGAATGAATCTAGCACCTCTATCATTTTTTTCCTTCTCAAATTACAGTACATGGGAAACAGTCCTAAAGTATTGTGGAATATCAATTAACACAACTTCCTCTTATTTTCTGAATGTGGATGGTTTGTTTTTGCATTTGTGTTTTACTTTAATATAGTTAGTATGGATGAAAAATTCATTGAAGTTATTGGAATAAACTCATTTAACAAACCAGAGATTTACCTGTTATTTTGTTGTTTGTAAAAAAATGAAAACCCACTTAATTCTTAAAAAAAAAAAAAAAAAAGACTTAAGTACAGCAGGCATAGAGGAAGTGAAAAGAATCTCCTTCCTACTCTGTCTTCACTGGTCTGCAGGTAATAGTTTGCAGAAAGCTGACTATGTAGTTGCTTGTTGAAAGTTGTCCATGTGATAAGAAATTGGAATAGCAAAAACAGTATGTGAAAATGTGCTGGAGTAAAAAAAGCCTAATAAAAATACAGAGTACTAATAAGATTTTTGAATGTTAGAAATGTCAAATAGATCACAATGTCTTATAACATTATTACCTCTTCAGCAAGTATCAGAAGGTCATAGGCAAATTCAGATGATCCTCTTTCCTTTGAAGGGAAAGACTATTTAGAAATAATTTACTTGAACTCAGGGTACTTTTAAATTGGGTGTTCTATAAGATGACCTGAGTAAAAAAAAAAGAAAATTGATGTATGAAATCTATCTTCACAAGACATGCAATTTTTACAAACTGTTTTCAGTTAATGGTTGAAAATAAGCTACTGTAAAATTGAAAACTTTGTAAAAGTTTTATGAGTTTTGTTCACTTTTCATCAACTTTGGAAAACTGAAAAATAGAAAGGCAAACATAGTAAAAACTTAGAACTGCCTGGAAGGCATTAAAGATAATAATGTAAATTGTAAGATCCATTTGAACACATCCCTTAATGATCAAACTCATGCACTAGGCTAAATTTCCTTGGGCTTTGGACATATAGTTACTTCCTAAGGTAGCGTTAAGGGCCTTTAAGAATTAGATGCCCTTGTCCCTAAAAGGGAAAAATGAGGGGGAAAAAAAAGAAAAGAAAAGAAAAAATAATAAATATATGAAAAGGAAGGAATTAGAAGGAATTTGATGTAGCTGGTAGCAGTGGCACAGGTTGTTGCACTAGAAAGAAATTAACAATTAAAGGAGTAGTGCTGATGGATGATTTGTTTAAATTGCAGATTAACTACATGAATACTGATTATATGTGAGTATTCAAAAAGGCTAAATAGGATGACCAAAATACCTGCATATCCAATATCTATAAAATATAGATGAAATAAGGAAAAAAACTGATTTAGAACTAAGATGGTCATGAGTTTAAGGACAGTATATAGCAATTAATGACAGCAAAAAAAGGATACTGTGGAAAATTCATATTGTGAAGCAAGCTTGAATTAACTCTTTGATTAAATTACAAGTTTTGTAAATTCAAGGTGTAACAGTCAATCTGATATATTTGTCTTTGATTCAAATTACAGACTTCAGAAGTTAACCCTGTGGTTTTTTTAGACTTTTCTAAAGTTGCTAAACAGATGCTACTAAAAAGTTCTCAGAAAAAAATAATTTAATGAAGATTTTTTACAGAAGAGTTTGTGGGTAAAATCTTTCATTTTATTTAGTATTTTTAATGAGTGAACTGATAATAATTATAAAATTGTTTATGGTGCAAATGCTGCAACTGCAAGATAAAGAAGGAGAAAGATACAGTCGCACAGGCAAGGTATGGATTTTAGGTGAATTTTTACACTTACATATGGGCATATATGTGTGAAATATTTACTGTACATTCTCTTTGCCATTATTAAATATGAAATACTCATTTCTGAGTAAAAACAGAATTCTGGATTAAATAATATGTGAATGTTTTTCACTTAAATTTTATTACATTTTATTAAATTTTAATTTAAATTTATATCTACACTAAGAAGAGACGAATTAGTAAGAAAGTGAACAAATTGAGTAGTTTTTTTTTTTTCTATATAACTATTAAATATTATATTAGATCTCAATGTCTGTGTTTTTTCAGATTAATCCAAACTAACAGATTACGTGTTAAATTAAGCCTACTCATGTTTAGTACAATTAAATCTAAAATAGTATACCTCACAGTTCTATAGAATTGAGTTAGAAGGCTTTTAATAGTGTCTAATGTGAACTTTGAATTATACAAATCACAATAAAACCTATGGACTTTTAAAAAATGTGTTATATTTTCAAATATACACTCACTGTTATATTTACTAACCAGACATTTCTCTATTACTGAAATTATTGGGTACTTAAATAAAAACAGAGATGTTCTCATTTTGAAAATGAAGTATTCTCCATCAGCATATTTTTACACTTGTTGGGAAAGGGTGAATTTTAGAAACTGATTAATATAAACAGATCAATATTTAAGGTCAATATTAAAGCAGAAGCAGCATCATGAAGAATGTTCCGTAGATGAGATAGAAAAAGAATTAAGGACTTTTTTTTGTATGTAAAGTAAGTTTTGTCCATAATAACTCCCTATATATAGAACTACCAAAAAATATTAAATCAATTACAAAGGTATTAATATCTTTTCACACATTATCAATGTACCCAATATATTACTTTTCTTAGGAAAATGCTATTTTTCTGTCTCTTCTCCTACACCAGTCAGACAATGGAAAATACAATACAGTGGGGTATAGTGAACATTAATATTTATGCATATGTATGTGTGACGCATGTGAAAATGATACGACATGAATTCTAAATGGGAGACATGCATTTCAACTCTGCAATTAAGTATTACGTTAACCTTACTTTTGTCTCTTGTACAACTGAGCTTCCTATTAATGACCAATACTTCCATAGCTTTTCCTGAACAACCTGGCTGTACAGTTTCATCTCTTGATTAAGGTGAGGGAAGTCACTTTTAGAAATTCTTGGAAGGAACTCAAAAAAAAAAAAAAAAAAAAAAAAAAAAAAGGTGGATCAGAGAAAGGATTTTGTCCTATCATCCTATCAGATGGTCACACTCGGTACAGGGTTTGCTCTGTAGGTATGGTGAACTGCTGTATTATGACTGGGGAAGGAGACATTGGAAATAAAACTTGGATGATTTTAATTACTTTTACTGCTGTTGCTTTGAATTAACTACTAAAAATTAAGTAGAATTGAGATGTCTTATCTGCCAGGTAAGAAGAGTAATCATTAGGCTCTTTCTCTGCTCGTCTGTATATTCTTTTGTCTAATGACAGTAGAAGTTCTTAATTTGTTGCTGTTTCTTCTATTTCTTTGTGGAAGTTTAAACAAAGGAATATATTTATAGTTGTGGTAATACAGATCTGAATACTAATGAACTTTTCTTAAGGAAGAAATAATGAAAATATTGGTGAAAAGAAGATTAAAAAAATAGAATAAAAGAAACTGAGTTAATAAAAGCTTGATAACCTCCATGGTAATAGCCAGCCTTTATGTCAAATAAGGTTTCTTGTGTAATAAGCAAAGCCAACACAAAATGAAGAGGCAGTAAGAAGAAATCCCACAATACAAATATTGTGAAACAATTCACCAAATGTTCCATGTCCAAGAGCTTTTCATAAGAAACAGCATAATACTGTGTGAGAGAAAAATAAGTAGAGAAGCACTGAAGGTCCAACCATAGTTTCTGAGCCTCATCATCTTCTTCAGTGTGGGGTTGGAAGTAGCTCTGTTGCATAATCATTTGCCTTTTAAAAGATTAGCTGAGTGACTCTTAAGCTGGTAGATGGATGTATTAAAAATTTTCATAACTTTATTAGCTACCACAATCAAAAATGTATACATATACACTCCAAATCCTCATAAACTCTTTCACTCTTTAGATTTTTTTTCCATCCTGAAATCTTCCTTTAGATTTGAAAAAAACACCCTAAATCAATGCTTTAGTTCCTAGGGGTTGACTAGAGAGGTTTCAGAGGAGGAGTTCTTCCACATGAAAACTGTCAGTTGATGTGGATTTAGCTCACATTGTTTGCCAAGTAGCTCTCTGTGGACTGGGAGACAGGTCAAGTATGTCTGAAAACTAGTTTTTTTTTAGAATTGTTTAGTTTCTAAGTCTGAGAAAATAACTTTTTTCTTTGTTTTTATTTCATCTTTCCTTTTCTGCAGTGAATTTTAATCAAAATCAGTATGGTATGCTGTTTTATCAAAGACAGGTTGCAGACACGAGCAATTTTCAGATAATTGTATGAAAAATAAAAGAAGTGTGAGAGTCTTCAAACCATTTTCCAAAATTATTTATTTCTTAGTTATATAGCTCATAAATCTGATCTTACATAAGCTTTTCCATGTGATGTTACTGTCTTCTTCAGAGGCTGTGTACATTATTGGTGTTTTACCCTGATGTTTCATACATCCTTTCAGTGGATTTAAAATAGACTATGATAGTTAATGAATCATAATATTTCACCTCATCAAGTCACTATTTGCAACACCACTCTCAGCTGCCGAAGTTTGATAGTTTTGTACTAATTTCATAGAAGTTAATTGTCATTATCTATTAATAGTTAACATTGCACCTCTAAATTCAAACTTACTATTTTAAAACATTTGTGTTGGATGACTTTTGTCTACAGTATTTTCAAAAGCAAGAAGGTAATTCTTTACTTATCCAAAAGCTTCCTAAAAGCAATTTACTAAGTCAACATCTACAGAGCCCTAGACTCTAGTATGGTCAAAATGAAGAAGAAATATACATGCACAATCCAGTTCATCCGCTGGAGATCTTTAAAGTATAGGTTAGATATCTTTAGAGATCTTTAAAGCAGGTTAGGTATCAAATCTTCTATAGGTTTCTACTTCTTTTGGTGAGAATTTAGAGCCACTAACTCAGTTCAAAATATCTACAGTTTGAGCTGAATCGTATTCCCCAAATGCCTTAGATTTTTCAACATTTTTAGATATTCTGATGTCGCAGAAGGTAAATACTAGTTCTTATGTAAGACCCTCTGGGCTCTGCAAATGAAGACAATTCTTAACTTCCAAACGGAGACCCTAAATCCAAAGGAATTTTCAATTTGACTTTCATATACTAAGAAGGAGGAACAAGGCCCTCCCAAACCTTTAGAATTACTTTCTGACACTGTAGTGAAGTTAGCAGAAACCTCTCATGTAACACTGAAATCGTTAGGGTGTTTGCTCTGGAAGCTTTTCTCCTCAGCATGAATACCCCAACAATATGGGATTTGCCTAGAGAGGTGGTGAATGCTCCATCTTTGGAGACATTACAGGTCAGGCTGGACAGGGCTTTGAGCAACTTGTTTTAGCAGTAGGTTTCCCTGTTTGTTGCAGGGAAATTGGATCATATAACCTCTAACAATTCTATGATTCTAAGATATGTGCCACTTTTTCAATAGCATACACTGCTCAACTTCATACTAAAAGAAAGATTAAGCCCACTTATTTTCAAACCAAAAGCACGTTTTTGGTGAAAAACAGTTGTGTAAACCAAATAAAATGATTCAGTTTTTGTTTGATCAATGATAACTTAATTTGCCTAAATTCAATCAAAAGTACTTGAACTGTAATTTCTCCACATTTGAATAGAAACAGAAGCCATGTGTGTTGAACTGCAGATATTCTCCCTTACCTAAACTCTATGGGAGTTAATAATTGAAGTTTTGTATGTGTCATGAAAAAAACATACAGTACCCATTTTTCCTTTGCTAAAGAATAAATCCGTTAAAAAAGGGTTTTCAAGTTTTTAGAGAATTCTGAGGAAGGGAGAGAGAAGGTGAAAAGAAAGGTGTAATGTGATAATTAAGGAAGTTGCCTAGAAATTAGAAAGCTATGTTCAGTTCCCTCATCCATCTCAAAGTCCTAGAATCCATATCTACAATTGCTACAAAAATCTTTAATTTGAAGTCTGTTCATTTCCATTCCTTTGCTTCAAGCTGAATGCCTATGCAGCCAGGATTAATAGACTGAGAAAATTAACTCTCAGCCATTTATGAATTTGAATTTTAAACAGTATGTTCATCTACTATTAAACAAAGCAAAAATTCTTACCTGCCATAGCACTTGTTAAGAACTGTGGAGAAGAAAATAAGATTTATTTTACAAGTGAAAATAAGAATCTGGAATAGGATCAAATTTTCAACTAGTTTTTCTTGTTGTTAAATGTTTTACAAATGACAGTGAAGGACAAAGCATTTGAGATACTCTTTTAAAAACTGTGTTCCTATTGACTTTAATTAAACTAATACATTTTGACATCCTTGTATTGAACACGGAAACATAAATGCATTTCATTTCTATGAAATCCTTTATAGGATGAATTATGTTGTCTGCAGGGGTCCAAAACTCCTCAGAAATTCAGGTAAGTTTTTCATCTTTCAGGTTTTACCCATGAAGGTTTTATTTATATGTTTTGTTTTGTTTACTTTTTTTTTTTTTTTTTTTTTTGAAAGCTTGCTACTACTCTGAAAATTAAAAATGAAATTGCTCTTTAACAGATCCATTTACAACTTGAACTTTACTGCCTACCCCATTTCAAAAGTTTGCATCCGTCATCCATCAATGTTATTTGTACTCACTGGAACAACCAGAAGTTAAAAAGGAAACAGTATATCCATGTAAAATTAATTAAGTTCAACCATGACCTCATTACATTGATGGAGTATAGTGCAGCTGCCTGAAACCAAAACAAATTTATTTTGATTACATAAATATGAATTTATGAAAACAGCATATCTCACCGAAGTTATAGAATTTCAGGAACATACGGCTTTCTTTCCAAAGTTCAGCTTGTACTTCTGCTATAAAATAGAATTTCTCTTGCCCTTTCTGAGAGTGCGGCATGAATATCAAATATGCAGTGAACATTGCATGATCAGTTCCTTAGTAGAAGTTTCATTTAATCTGATTTAATTTTTCATATATATTTTAATGTAATATTTAAATCATCAAAATGCTGTCTACTGACATTCTTAATTCTATGAAAATACTCATCTGCAATCATCTCAGGAAGAACTAGGTAGAAGATAATTTTCCCAGTTCAGTAAAGTATTTGGAATTTCAATAAAATTCCTAGATAATAAGGATACATGGTACTGCCTCTGAACACATAGGGAAAGTAGTGTAAACACTGAATCCCTCATACAACTATTTGAGGGATTTAATCTATGTTTTCTACATCCCAGATAAATATCCTTCCTACCAGGTCACTTGTTCTTTGGAGATTTCACTTGTTCACTTTTTCTTACCAGAAATTCTAACCAATACTAGGAGACTGCTTTTAATGGGGACAAAATCACTTTATTGAAAAATTTCCAGTTGCTACCAGCTCTGTGACTTATTTTGATCAATATATACACAGATTTCTTACTAGCTTTAAACAAATAAAGTAAAACAGACAAACAAACAAAAAAACAGAATGAAAGAAAAACCCACTGGGAAGAGATGCCAGGAATGCACTTTGCTCACGAGCACTGCTTCCTGAAATAAATTTTGTCTCTGGTTTACAAAGCATGGCTCAATGTTCTTATAATTTTAAAATCATGAAACTTTTTATTAAGAAGTTGTACAGTGGGAATGATATGCACGTAAATTAATTTCAAAATTAGTTTTCTGACTGGAAGTAATATTATAATAAAGAATATTTTTGAAAAATATAGCTTAAAATTTAAAATAGAAGGTGATAAGGAAATTTAATTGTACTCCTCTTTCTGATAAGGATTTATTTGCAGTGTTCTGGATAAATTACTGATTTCTTCCCTATGTAAGGGAACAAGATACTAATTCTAAACACAAAAAGGCAGTGAGATGATTCATTTACTGATAAGCATCAGGGCACTAAAACATTTACCTGTACCTCTGCAGAAGTATAAGGTGTTCTTCAAAAATTATTATCAAACACTGTGTTAATATGATATTTCTTTTGTCTTTAAAATGATATTTTAGAAATATGGTGTGAATGCAGGTAACACTGAGCTCCATAATTTTATTTCTCTGAAACTAGGCATCATATCTTGATGGGAGACAATCTTACTACAGAAGATACTACATCACATTGTCTTATTCTGGATCACAAAGGGACAATGAAGTTGTAAGAAGTGCATTACATAGCTAGTAATGATGTAATGAGAAAGGTGTTTTTTCAGTCAAATGATAATTACCATTTACATCAGTAATTGTTATATAGATAGATAGAAGTGAAAATTAATACAGTGCTCTTGTTTCTCCCAACATCAACATTTTTGCAAGAGCATTGTATTTGTATCATTAATAGAAAATAAAATGTACAGCTTGAGACTGAGAACTATTACTTACTATAATTTACTCTGTAATTCAAGCACTCAGCAGCCCTTCAGCTTTTCTTTTAACACCTGCAGATTACACCAGGACCAACCCGTATATGTTTCTAATTGTTGCATACTTGTGGTATATATAAAAATACAGAATGCTTTTTATAAAGAAATCCCCTTACTATTTTTATAGCAAAAAATGATACACGAATAGTTGAATAGTGTTTTTTCTGATAAAGGCACACCAAATGAAGAGAAGAATTAAACCATCTTTGACTAGCATTGCTCCAACATGGAGAGAAAATTTCCTTCCTTTCCTTTGATTTTACAGAGCAGTTAATATTGTCTTACCTCTGACAAAACCATTCTGGAAACTAGAGTATCTGAAATTACGTTGAATTATTTAATTGTGTGGACAGCAAGTAGTTAGTATCAGTTCTAGACTGATCACATTTCTAGATAGGCATTATTGTTCTACCCATGGTACAAACAGAAACAATTACCAGACCAATAAAGCAGGAGGTAGTGTTACATGGAATTCAAAACATGATTAGCAAAATGACCTGGTTATGATACAATTTAACCTTCCATCTTCCTTCTCTTCTCTTTAATAATTCAGGGCCCCATTCTTTGAGTTTGCTTGCTTCTGTTCTGACTTTGCAGTTGTTATAGCCTTGATTAAGTAGTATTGTTAATGTGTTCTTTCCATAAATATTAAAAAAAAAAAAAAAGAAAGAAAAAAAAAACTATTAAAAACATCTTACAAAAATTAGTTCAAGTGCATCCTGCAATACTAAATAAAATTATCAGGGCAAAAATATTCTAAAATTGAAAGAGTTTTTCTTTCTTTTCCTTCCTTCCTTTTCACTATTTCTTTCTTTTCCTTTTCTTTCTTCTCTTCCTTGTGTTTTTGTTTTTCTTTACTAGTGACCCACCTTTGATAACATGATTTTTGATAGAAGAGGAAAGTGCAGTTAATTGAACTGCTCATTTTCTCTTTAGAAAATACTAGAATTGACAAGAGTTCACAAAAATATTTTCCACAATGAAGACAAATAAATACTTATCAGAAACACAGAATTGCAGGAAACTATTAAAATGACAAGGGGTGCAGAAGGAAGAAGGAAGTGGGGAAAGAAAGAGGAAAAAACCAAAGGTAATCCAGAAAGGCTTGTCAGTAAATTAGGACAGTAGGACACAGGATGAAAAGCAGGCACACTTACAGGTAAGTAAAGGGGTCCTAGACTTGAGATGATCTCAGATGGGATTCCAGGCCTGTGTGCTGGGGCTTCAATGTGAGGTTAGCCAAGGCCATAAGGGCATGTTAGTGAACTAAAGACTTTTACAACTGAAAAAAGTACTTTAGGAATGTCACTGATAATGCACCATCATTGATAGTGGAAAGAGATAAATACTTACAAAAATAATCCACATCTTTACTTGATTCAGTCTAACAGGGGAGTTGTGTGCTTCTCTGACTTTGGAAGAACCCTGCTATGACTGCAGTGCTAAACTGCGCAACATGAATGTGACTTGAAGATTTTGGGTTGTGCCAGAGATATTCTAAGCAATGGCATCATTATTCTCTTCTTGCTTTAAACACTACTTCTGAGCTCAAAATCAGTGCTCAAGATCCCTAAGTGTAAGAAATTGGAGAAAGGTGGCAAAAGGCCTGCGTGGATGAGCAAGGAACTCATGGATAACCTAAAAGGAAAGAAGGTCTATGTAATGTGGAAAAAGGGTCTGTTAACTCAGAAGAATATAAGAACGTTGTCAGGGCCTATACGAATGAAATTAGGAAGGTTAAGGCCCTCCTGGAATTAAAACTTGTAAAGGAGATAAAGGATGACAAGAAAGGTTCTTTTAAGTATGTCAACAGTAAAGGGAAGACAAGAGAAGATATGAGTCCCCTTCTAAATGAGGCGAGTACCTTAGTAGCAGGGGACACTGAGAAGGCAGAGATTTTAAATTCTTTCTCTGCTTCAGTCTTTAACACTATGACTAGCCTTCAGGAATTCCAGACCCTGGAGGTAAGAGAGAGTGTCTGGAGAAAGGAAGACTTCCCACTGGTTGAGGAGGATCTGGTCAGAGTGCTTAGCCAAAATCAATGCACACAAATCCATGGACCCCAATGGTATGCACCCACGTGTGAAAGAAATGACTGGCAGAAGTGATTGCTGAACCATTTTCTATCATCTATGAAAAGTCTCAGTAAATGGAGAGGTACCTAAAAACTGGAGAGTAGCCAATGTCACTCCAGTCTTTAGAAAGGGCAAGAAGGAGGATCTAGGAAACTACAGATCAGTCAGCCTCACCTCCATTCCTGGAAAGGTGATGGAACAAGTTGTTCTGGATGCCATCTCCAAGCAATTGGAAGAGAAGAAGGTTATCAGGAGTAGTCGGCATGGAGTCACCTAGGAAAAATCATATTTGACCAACCTGATAGCCTTCACCATCATGACTAGCTGGGTAGATGGAGGGGGAGCAGTGGATGTTGAATTCACCAAGATGTTTGATACTGTCTCCCACAACATCCCTGTTATGAAGCTTAGAAACTGTGGGATGGACAAGTTGACAGTGAGGTGGATTGACAACTGGCTGACAAGAAGAGATCAGAGGGTGGTCATCAGTGGCACAGTGTGGTTAGAGGCCTGTATTTAGCGGTGATCCCCAGGGGTTGATGCTGAGTATAGTCTTGTTCAATATCTTAATCAGCAATCTGGATGAAGGAATAGAGTCCACCCTCAGCAAGTTTACTGATGATGCAAAGCTGGAAGGAGTGGATGACACACTGGAAGGTTATGCTACTGTTCAACAAGACCTGGACAGACTGGAGAGTTGAGAAGAGATGAATCTCATGAGGTTTAACAAGAGTAAGTGTAGAATCTTGTACCTGAGGAGGAATAACCCATAAATACAGGTTATGGGATGACCTGCTGGAGATGGGCTCTGTGCACGAGGATCTGAGGGTCCAGGAGCACAACAGGTTTGCCATGAGCCAGCAGTGTACCCTTGTGGCCAAGAAGGATAATGGCATCCTGGGGTGCATCAAAAAGAGTGTAGCCAACAGGTCAAGAGAGGTGATCTTCAACCTTCTACTCTCCCCTGATAAGACAACATTTAGAACACTGTGTTCAGTTCTGGTCTCCACAGTTCAAAAAAGACAGGGATCTCCTAGAAGGAGTCCAGTGGATGGACACAAAGATGATAAAGGGCCTGGAGCATCTCCCATAACAGGAAAAGTTGAGTAACATGGTCTGTTCAGCCTGGGGAAAAGACAGAGGCGATCTATTAATGTTTATAAATCTCTGAAGGGAGTTGGGAGGCAAATGTATGAGGCCAGGCTCTACTTTGTGATGTGTGGTGATGTGACAAGGAGCAATGGCCTAAAATTAGAACATAGAAAGTTCTATACTAACATGCAGAAGAACTTCTTTACGGTAAGGGTGAGAAGCACTGGAACAGATTTCCCAGAGGGATTGTGGAATTGAATATCTCTATGGAGATATTCAAGACCTGTCTGGACACCTACCTGTGTGACCTATTGTAGCAAATCTGCTATAACAGGGAGGTGGGACTTGATAATCTCTTGAGGTCCCTTCCAACCCCTGTGATTCTGTGATATTGTGATTCCCCATGACATACATTACCTTTCTCTGGGTCAACTTAAGTGAATTAGGCTACAAGATCCAAGAGGTCCTTCTCAGACCTTAGTTCCTATAAAACAATTCACAAAAACCTTAGTAATTGCAACTCACAGAGTGAGTTGGCTCTTTGTGTCATTCTTTATGGACATGTTTTAGTATTTCAGAAGGACATAATAATGTTTGATTTTAATTTAGAGAAATCAAAAAAGTAACATGGAAAATTAGTTCTATTTCTAAACTTGAGCAAATGTATGCCAAATTGTTGCAAAATCATGTCAGAGGAGGAATGGAAGGTTATACAAGAGATAAGAAATGAAATGCTATTTGTTAAGCCAATAAGAGATACATTAATTTCTTCCTGAAAATACTGGGTATATACCTTACAAAGTCTTTACCTGCCATTGTGCAATATTTTTTGCTTGAGGAAGAGAGTGACTATAGATAGACTACTTCAGATACACTAACTCACCAAAAAGCATATGTGTCAAATAGGAAATGTCAGAAAAAACTGAGAGTACATATAAGACCATATAATGTGGGAACATACACAACAGTTCAACCAAATATACCTGTAGTCTATTGTTTGGTGACAATGGTGACACAGCAGATGCCTAGAGAAAATAAAAAGTAGAAGAATTGAACAAATATAGATTGTTATTTTTTTTGCTTGTTTGTTTATCAACTCTGTTAACAGTATGGATCTACAAATGATAGGGGATATCCTGAGGTGAATAGATCTTTGTTTCTATGTGTTTAATAACCCTTTCTTACATTAATTTTTCCAATATTTCTTTTGAAACTCATTAAAGGTTTTTGCATCTGCATCTTGTGAAAATGACATCCATGGAGTAATCATTGATTATATGAAAAAGTATTTCATGATCTCTGTTCAAAAAATGTTAGTTAATTTCTTTTGATGAAATAATAATTGTCCCCAGATCTTGTGCTATTCACTATTTTCAGATGATTCACAATTTTACAAATCTTCATCATTAAATCCTATTTAGTCTACTTCAGACTCCTACTACATTCTCCTCCCTTTTAATTACTTGTCATGAAGAAATTTTCTAAATATTCTGATAATCCTTGCCAAAGTAACTTTTCAAATTTTCTATACCTTGAAGAGTAAGAGAAGAGTAGGCCTGAATGAACTCTCACTGTTATATATCTAGACTTGCAATCGTGAGTTTTTGTACTGGTTCACTATTGTTTTCTCTTGTGTTCTTTTTTTTTTTTTTATTAATAACAATTCGTAGCATGTCTTTCTAAGCACCAGAGAGCACAGAGCTAGAATTTTCAAAGAACTATTCACCATAACAGCAAAATCTCTTTCAGGAACTGTAATAGCTAATTTACATCTCAGCTTTGAATATATATAGTCAATAATTAATTTTAACCATATATTCATTATTTTGTAGTTATCAATTTAATTATCCAGTTATTAAGTATTGCAGATACCCAAGAGATATCTCACAGCTGATAAAACTGTATATATCTTGAATATTTTTGTGTTGTTAATTTTCTTCACTTTATAATGTACTCCATTTTCCAGATCATTTATAAATCAATTGAATAAGACTAGGAAAAATCTTCTATTTTGGAGGCTGGTCATTTTTTTATCCTTGTTTCTCAACTCCTAATTAGGTAGTTACCCATGCATGAATCTAACTTCTTATGTAATGACAGCTTCATTTACTTTAGCCTTTTGTAACAGCCATTTTTGATACAACACACTTCAGTAGAAAAAAACTTTGAAAAGCTATATCTGGATAAGGATAGATTAAAAAACTTGCTCCACTGTAGATCTCATCTTAGTCAAAAAAGAATCCTCCAGGTATTGTAAAATGGCATTACATCTAGATTCTCCAGTTCATCAAGAAGGCAAACAAATTTTAAAAAATTCATATATATATATAAAATCAAAATCCATCCTTCATAAAAAAAAGAGAACATGGAATCATGGAATCATAGAATCACTCAGGTTGGAAAAGACCTTAAAGATCATCAGGTCCAACCACAACCTAACCATAGTACCCTAACTCTAACAACCCTCTGCTAAATCATGTCCCTGAGCAACACATCCAAACAGTTTTCAAACACATCCAGGAATGGTGACTCAACCACCTCTCTGGGGAGCCTATTCCAGTGCTTAACAACCCTTTCTATAATAAAGTGTTTCCTGATATCCAACCTAAACTTACCCTGGCACAACTTGAGGCCATTTCTCCTCGTCCTGTCACCCGTCACCAGTGAGAACAGACCACCCAGCTCTTACTTGAGGCAAAGCCTCACCAGTACCAAGTACAGGGGCAGGTCCTGCTACCACACCATTCCTGATACAAGCCAAGATGCCATTGGCCATCTAGGCACACTGCTGGCTCATATTCAGCCGACTGTCCATCGGTTCACCAACGTCCCTTTCCACCAGACAGCTTTCCAACCACTTCTCCCCAAGCCTGTAGGGTTACGAGGGGTTGTTGTGACCAAAATGAAGGACCTGGCACTTGGCCTGATTGAAACTCATACAATTTACCTTAATCCATCCATTCAGTCTATCCAGGTGCCTCTATAGTGCCTTTTTCCCCTCAGGTACATCAACACTCCCTCCCAACTTGGTGTTGTCTGCAAATTTACTGAGGGTGCACTCAATCTTCTCATCAAGATCATTAATAAAGATGTTAAATAGAAGTGGCCCCAGTACCGAGCCCTGGGGGACACCCCTTTTGACCAGCCACCAACTGGATTTTACTCCATTGGCCACAGCTCTTTGGGCCTGGCCATCCAGCCAGTGTTTCATCTAGCAGAGGATACGCCCATCCAAACTGTGGGTAGCTAGCTTCTCCACAAGAATGATGTGGGGGACAATGTCAAAGCCTTTTCTGAAGTCCAGGTAAACCTGTTCGTTTTATTTTGGAATGCCGCGGTTGGGTGCATTGACCCCGGTCACGGTCACCCTGTGGGAATTTAATTTATTTGCATTTGTTTTGTTACCTGGTGACAGGTGACGACTTATCTTCATCCACTAAGCGAGTCACCTTGTCATAGAATGAAATCAGGTTTGTCAAACTGGATCTACCATTTGTAAACCTATGGTGACTGGGTCTGATCCCCTGGTTGACCTTTAAACGGTCCACGATGGCTCCCGAGATTATCCATTCCATAATCTTCCCAGGCACCGAAGTGAGATTGATAGGTCTGTAAGTTACCAGGATCATGTTTCCTGCCCTTTTTGAAGATGGGTTTCACATTTGCCGGTCTCCAGCCTGCCAGGACATCCCCAGTTAGCCAGGACTGCCAAAGAATGATGGAGGGTGGCTTGGCAACCACATCCACCATCTCCCTCAACACTCTAGGGTGCAATCCATCTGGTCCCATGGACTTGTAAGCATCCAGCTTTCGCAGCAGGTCCAAAGCTATCTCGTCATGGATCATGAAGGGCTTATTCTGTTCTCCATCCCTATCTACCAGTGCAGGAGGCTGTGTTCCCAGGACGTAATAAGTCTTACTATTAAAGACTGAGGCAAAGAAGTACCTCAGGCTTATTTTAATCCTTGGCGACCAGGTTGCCCTCAGCGTGCAACAAGGGATGGAGATTCTCTCTAGCCCTCCTCTTGCTGTTGATGTATTTATAGAAATATTTATTGTTGTTCTTTACCTTAGTGACCAAGTTCAGTTCTAGCTGGGCTTTGGTTTTTCTTGCCCACTCTTCCAGAGACAATAAACTTTCCTTTTGTTCTTGAGTTTCAATCAAAGGTCTCTGTTCTGCCAGTCCAGCCTCCTTTCTTGATGGCTTGTCTTCTGTGATTTGGGGATGGTCAGCTCCTGCAGCTTTGAAATAACTTCCTTAAAGTATTCCCAGCCTTCCTGGGCTCTCTCTCTCCCCAGAATTACCTCCCAACGGGCCTTCTCAACCACAGTCCTAAAGGGTTAAAGTCTGCCCTCCAGAATTCCGAGGTGGCCATTCTGATAACTCCCCTCTGTGGTTCAACAACAACTGAGAAATCTAGCATCTCATGATCACTCTGCCCCAGACGGCCTCCAACCATTACATCCCCCACAAGTCCTTCTCTATTAACAAACAGCAGGTCCAGGATTTTGCTTCCACTTGTTGGCTGCTTCACTAGCTGTGTCAGGAAGTTATCTCCCACACACCCCAAGACTGTTCCCTATCTGCTGTATTATAAATCCATCAGATATCTGGGAAGTTGTAGTCCCCCACAAGAACAAGGGGGAGTGACCTTGAGACTTCACCCAACTGCCTATAAAGTGTCTTGTCCACCTCTTCATCCTATCCTAGTTGGGTGGCCTGTAGCAGACTCCCACTATAATGTCAGTCTTATTGGCCTTCATTTTTAATCTGACCCTTAAGCTCTAAGCCCTATTGTCACCACCACAGATTTCCATACATTCACATTCTTTCTTAACATAAAGGGCTACACCATCGCCTTTCCTGCCTTGTCTATCTCTTTTGAAGAGTCAATAGCCCTCCATCACAGCTCTTCAGCTATGTGAGTCATTCCACCACATTTCTGTGATGGTGACTATATCATAACTTTCCTACCACACAATGGCCTCCAGCTCCTCCTGTTTATTATCCATGCTGAGTGCACTAGTGTAAAAGCACCTGAGCTGGGTCTTCTTTTGAGTGGCAGCAGTCCTAATACCCTCATGACCATACTCAGGTGTTTCCATAGCCACCAACCCTTGTGTTCTTCCTACAAAAGGGTGAGTCATCTTCCTCCTTCACCAAGACATAAGACTGTGGAATCTTATTGCACATCCCTCTCCTACAAGCACTGGGTAGCTACATGCAGCCTACCTAGTTTAAAGCTCTATCAATGAACCTTCCCAGCTCCTGTCTTAAGACACCATTCCACCAGTGGCAAAAGCTACTTCTATCAGTTGCCAGCAGGCCTGGTCTCATGCAAACAGAGCAGAGGTCAAAAAAACCCAAACCCCTGCTGGGCACACCAGTCTTGGAGCCAGGTATTAATCTGTTGGCCCATCATACTGTCATTCCCAATATCTGGAAGGATAGAGGAGAACACAACTTGTGCTCCTGAACCCTTTACCTGTTGCCCCACGGCTCTGTTGTCCTTTTTCATAGATTTTAGGGAATTTCTTCCTATTTCAATGATGCCTACCTGAAACAAAAATAGGAGATATTAAACTGAGGGCCGAATTAGGAAAGGCAGTTTCTTCCTTATATCTTTAACTTGGGCTCCTGGCAACAGACTCCCTGTGTAGAAGGTCTGGTTTACCTATGGCAATGACAATGACCCGTCATTTTTTCTTTGTCAATGAGGTTTTAATGCTAAGTGAGGTGTGGTTAGACTTTGTAAAACCACCAAGACATCATCACCACCACTGTCCAGTTGTTCCTGCAGAGCACTGTACTTGTTCCGCAGGGGCAGCTTGGGAGGCAGTGGAATCTCTGGGAGGGCGCACCTGCATTGCCGAGGAAGGGCCTTTTGCCACTGCCCCACACCCCCCAATTCTTCACAGTTATTGCTACGGGGAGCAGAGGGCAGGGGGTTCACTGCAGCAGGAACACTGTCTGCCTGCTGGTTCCCCACTGTCACCTGTTTGCAAGGTGTCAGGGGGTGACATGCTCCATGTGGAGCCTCAGCTGGCTGCCAAGATCTCAGGGCTGATAGGGTTTGGCACCACCAATCAATCTCCCTCTCACAGTCCCTATGCTCCTCAGCCTCTCCACTTCCTCCTTCAAGTCAACCACAGGGGTGAGTAAGTCATTTAGCTGGTCGCATCTTACACAAGCGCAACACGAAATTTTCCAGATCATGAAGGTGTTGGATCACGTTCTATTATTATTCCTATAAATGCAATTTAGATATTGGCCAGCCCATATGCAAATCAATGGCACAGATCTTCTAACAGCAAGAACCACAGTGCCAACCAGTAAGAAATATGAGACACTGAATCATTGTCAACACTTACTAATGAGAAAACAGAAGTTCAAACACAGCAATGAAGTCCTGACTAGTTACTTTAAGGAAATCCAAACTTTTACCAAAATAATTTGTATCCTCTTTGCTTTATTCCATCTAGCATTTATACAGTAACTGCTACAGTTTACTCTGCTTGTCACATATCCCATAGCAATTCAGAGACTAAAAGGCATGCAGGTTTTCACATTACTAGAATGTTTGCTAATGTATTCCATGATTACAGACAGTAGTGTTTCTTCAGGGAGATGGCTTGAGCTTTGCTCCCAGTCAATTTCTCATGTTGTTTTGAGAACAGGAGTCAGGGATCAAGATCAAAGAATATTTAAATGTGGTTAATAAAAATGTCTAGTTTAGGTGTTTTGCATTATTTATCTCATTCTTTATTCAGACTGATATGGCTTCTGGATCATGGTGAAGTGTTTTTATTTTCTGTCTTTGAGCCGGAATTCTTAGCCACTGGCAACAAAATAGTGCCAATAATCTCAGCTAATGAGGGGGAGAAAACAATATGAAAATTTATTATTTGAAGATAAGAAACAGTGAAGGATTCTTTCTCACTTTTGTTTCTCTGTCTGTTGTTTCAGATTTGATTTATATTCTTTATATTCATTTCCTTTCTGTTTAGAACGTGAACAATGTAGACATATGACAACATATATGGCAAGAGGTATAAATAAACACCAGACACTTACATTAATAGTACCAGAAAGAATTTACAAGAAGACAAACTACATGAAAACCACTGTCAACCTGGATAAAAATGTCTATAAATACACATGTACAGCTCTGACATTTTATTCCAACGTATGACTCAATATAACCCTGCAACAATGAATGCCCTTCTATTTCAAAAATGATCAAAACATTTAGAGCTGAATTCTGATATGTTTATTCCAACTTAGTGAAAGTTTATTTTGAAAATGAATCCACTGGCTAAGAAAAATTTGTGGAGCTTGTAGCCCTTCAGATGGAAGTATCAGACTACAAGTTAACTGAGAAATTTGTAATTTTTTATCCTTTCCTTGTTTTTTGACACCTGATTTCTACTTACTTCAGAATAACATGTCACTGAATATCAACTAGAATGTCTACAGCTTTGCATGAAAAAAAAAAGCAACCTTTATCAGATATCTCAGACAATGAAAAAAACCATTGTCAGTTCTAACAAAAGATCAACTGTACCTAGTGTAACAAAATTTTTAAATCTGAATTTATGTGAGGAAAGCGCCTACTTTATAAACATTTTGCTTAGCATTTGGATGTGTCTTAAGTAGCATTTCAAAGAGATTAAAAATGTGACTCAGTACGACAGAGAAGGTGGAGCATGAGTTGAGTCATAGCAGAACAAATGAAGGTCTGTCTAAACCAGGACATCTTCTCCCACAGCTTCTTAAAACAGCAGTTTCAAAGGATTAAAAAAAAAAAAAAAAAAAAAGAGAAAGTAATAACTCTAGCAAAATGTGTGGAATTAGAGTTGCAGAGGTGAAGTAAAGAATGCTTTTCACATAGCTAGGTTGGGTTCTTTAGTATCACAACTATGATGGATTGATGACATTTAGGACATCATCTGCAGTAGATTGTTCACAAATTCTATTCTTCAGGTGACCACTTAGCCCTTCCCCAGCCTATTTGCTTTAGTATGTTTTGGAAGCCAAAGGTAAACATTCTAAATATTCTCTTACCTATTCTCTCTTTCATATAGGGATTTTTACATTACTGTCTGCTTTGCATTCAGGCACAGTCAATGGCACTGGATTCCACAGTTCAGCAGAATCTACAAAGCAGATATTTATAAAACAGATTAAAAAAAAAGAAACAGAAAAAAATAGATGGAGTCACACATGTTTGCAAATAATTAAAAGACAGCTATGAGGTCAATACTTATATTTATTTGCTTATTATAGAATTACAAATACGTATTCATACATTCATAAAAAAATTATTCGTAAGTGACAGGAAAGTGATTCTTATAGCTTTCTCATATTTTATACCAAAATGGTGTGTATATAAGTCTTATTATTTCTGTACCTTTTTAATGTTCTGAAATCCAAGAATGCAATATTTGAAATATGAACCATATGAATACAAGGCTGTGAGTCACTGAAAGATCTCAGCAAATTTCATAACTAGAAGTCAAAAGATTGAATGGTTTTTAAAGCATTGTAGAACTCAGAGATTGAAATATAACTGGGCATCTAGTGGAAAGCCATTTGTTATTATTTGTAATATTTATATAATATTTATATAATATTTATCTGATCATACAAGATTTTTCCAAAATTAAACATCCCTGTATCTTACTTTTGTAAAGAAGGACAGTATGTTATAGGCAAACAATGATACAGATGTTTTCTCTTATGTAACTCTATTAATAAGGTGGAATATCAGTATGGTGAGAGTAAATGTGATAGTTCACTTTGCCCCTTTAAAGACTTAATCAGAGAGCACTAGACATGGAGATTATATTGAAGCTCACAAAAAACCCTGAATGATAATAACTTCTGGAGCTTCATCTATACAACATTATTAAAATGGAGAAACAAGCTGATAAATTAATCTAAATGGCAAATATTTGTCCAAAATAAGGAAGCTGGTACATTTACTTGTTTTCTTTCAAGTCTAAAGTCCAAAGGCACCTTCTGAAGATTGGCCTATTTTCTTAACTTAAGGAAAAGCAGAAATAGGTCAATTCTGAACATTTTGAAACTGCAAATTCTTTCGGACTCTTGTCCACACTGTTTTCCATCTGCGTACTAAACTGAATAAGGAAACCATATTTTTGAAATGCTTGTACTTCAAGCCTTATTATCTTGACTTTAGTGAATTTCTTTTTGAGCATGGTATAGAAATGGCAGAAGCCTTGGACCTTTATGTAATTTCAGCTAAGCAGAAGTCTGGATTAACTACTGATG
Source organism: Phasianus colchicus (assembly GCF_987193195.1). Lineage (NCBI taxonomy): Eukaryota > Metazoa > Chordata > Aves > Galliformes > Phasianidae > Phasianus > Phasianus colchicus. Next base: position 163,093,769 of record NC_143436.1, read on the forward strand.
TTAAAATATATTTTGTGAAGTTGAAAGATAGTGGAAAAACAAAACAGAGTAAAAATTTTACAATAGTTTGAAAGCAGAAAATGTTTCTTAAAAAAAATGTATTCTCCAATACCTCAAGGATAGCAGAAGTTCATTCTATCAAATTCTTTGATATACATTTTAAAACATGAATAAAAAATAGGTCTTCTGAGAAGTTTCTTCAGAAGGCTTCTACAGACAGCTACGCTTTTGAAAAGTCTTTCAAAATAACCTCCAAACATTGAAAAATTTTTATAACTATTCACAAAGTTGAAGCAAATCATACATTTTCTTTGCATCTGTCAATGGTGTTGGGATTGTTTGTTGTTACTGTTTGTTTGTTTGTTTATTTGCTTGTTTTGGTCTTCCTCTATTCTTTTCTACATCTGTCTTGGGGATCTAGTTGACTCTTTTTGAATCAAAATAGTCTCAATATCAATAGATTCTTGAAAAAGCAGGAGTGTTTCTTTTTGCACACTAGGACTACAGAGGAATAATCCACTGTTAAAAGTGTAAAATATATATATATATTTTATTGTATTATGACCATACTATGCACAGCATATGTAGTATTGAATGACATATTCTCTAAAATAGTAGAAGGACTAAATGCAGTGGTGAGAAGCTTAGATGGTGCTATCCATAAGAAAGAACAAAAAACACAACAACAAAAATGATTAAGTAGATATCCTGATTTTTAAAAATTCTGATGCATAGCAAATTAATGATGCTTACTCTTCATATTTCATATGAAATGGACATTAATTACCCATGCATGCATTAGTGGTTTACAGTTCATATGGCACTACTTATAAATAATCATTAGAAAATGCTTGGAGAGGTTTCTTCATTTGACAAAATGAATCAAAAACTCTGCTCTAGCTGATAAGTTAGGCAAGAAGTACATCTGGGAAAAAAATTATCTCAAAGACTGGAGAGAAAAAAGAAATGAGAATTAAAATTTTGTTGGAGAATGAATCCATATAGTGAAAATATTAAAGAATTCATTTCTTTTAGAGATCAAAGTTAAGAGAATTGTCTTGATTACAGAAAGTAGAGTACCTCTAGAGAAATGAAATACTGAATGCCAATGGGGTCTTTAAACTGCTACATACAAAAACATATTATCCAAGAGATAGATATTGAAGCTGTACACTCAGAAGCTGGCCACGGGGATATTCCATACTGTATATGTCATGCAGAAGAATAAAATGTAAGTGCTGTCTCAGTGGGGATGCCTTCTGCTCAGGGTCTGTCTGAGCATTGGTCAATGAATAGTGAAAAACTGTGCTGTGCATCATTTGTTTTGTGTATTTCTTCATTATTATAATTTCATTATTATTATTATTATTATTATTATTATTATTATTATTATTATTATTATTATTATTATTATTATATTCCTTCATTTTCTGTCCTATTAAACTGTCTTTATCTCAGCCCATGAGCCCCTCACAATGGTTGGGGGGAGGCAAGAAAATGGCTCTGTGGTGTGCTGCCTGCTGGATTAAACAAAAACAGATGGACAATTCACCAGAATTTTCTTCACAAGTCTACAAGTCCTTCTATTTGAGCACTGTTTTTCATAATCTTAACTAACATATCAGTACCTCCTTGCTTTTCAAGGTATTCCTTCCTTATTTCATCATTATTATTATTATTATCATTATATTATATAATTTTATTCCTTATTTTCTATCCTATTAATCTGTCTTTGTCTCAACCAGTGTGTTTTACCTTTTTTTTCTTCTTTTTTTCCCTATTATCTTTCCCATCCCACTGCAGGAGATTGAGTGAACAGTTGTGTAATGCTCGATTGCCTGTTGGCTAAACCACATCTACTTTGAAGCATGAGTTGTCAACTATTACAAGTATGGAACATCCCATTTTGACTAACATAATGCAGCACTTGAAACTAGGACTGTGAAAGTATTTATCACTTTTACCTGTCCATATTGATCCCTTCCAAGAAGGTTGCAAGCTTTCTGTGATAGGCAGCTGAATAGGATACATGCAAGATTCTGAGCTGAACTGCTGCACTGGATTGAGGCTCCAGTCTCTTCGGGGGCGTGGGTTTTTTTTTTTTTTTTTTTTGGTGCTTTTGCCAGTTCCTACCAGTGAGGCTTATCTCGGCCTCCAACACAGTCAATTCTTGAGAGCCCCCAGTCACTCCAGAAATATGGATTGATTCTGTCCCTTCATAAGTTGAGGGCATCAGAGTGCACTGTGCACCGGTATCCACCAATGCCTTATATTTCAGTGGTTCTGATGTGCCAGGCCATCGGATCCACACAGTCCAATAAACTCTATTATCCCTTTCCCCCCCCTGACTGAGGGCAGGGCCCCTCTATTCATTACCTGTGGTAACCGGAGCAACTGCACTGGCGGTTGATCTGCCTTGTAATTCTCTCACCCGTGCTCGTAGTACATGAGTAGCTTGGTCGTGCCACTTCCTCATGTCTTCTCCATGGTCACGTAAGTAACGCCACAAGGCAAGTCGCGATGTAGGATTCCTTCCTGGAGCTGGAGAGCGTTTGCCTCTAACAGCTGAGATTTTTGATTTTGCACCTGAGAAGGAGGGTTCATCATCTTTAGTTAGTTGGATCCACATTTGTTCCATCATTTCCTTCATCTCCTTCAGTAGACTCTTTTGACTGTTCTGATCTTCATCAAGCGTTTCTGATACTTCTACAGGTTTGTCACGATTCATCAGTGAAGACACTTGCTCTTGGACTTTATTCAGTTGCTCCGTCATTTGTGAGATGGCGGCGATGGCGGCGCGAGTTGGGGGTAGCTGTTGTTCATAGCTTTGGAGCATAAGAATCAATTCATAAACTAAGGGGCTTCTCTGTTGGTCCTGGTATCTGTCCGATGCGGCCAATAGTGCAGAGTCGTATCTGGCTGGTGCTGTTGATGTGAGTTGCTGCCACATTTCACGCGTTGTTCTCACTCTCTCAGGGTCATGGCCTTGTGGGTCGTTAAAAACACAGTTCGGGTCATACAACATTTCCACCACGGCTATTTCCCTCAAATACTGGATACCCTGTTCAACTGTATCCCATCTTTTCGTCACAGGCTTCAAGCCGCTTTTGAAGGGGTACCTTTCCTTCACAGCTGTTAATACTCGTTCCCAGAGGGAGGCAGCCCCATCCAGACATCGACTAATTCCTCTGTCAATAGCTGGATCTCTGGCAATGGCTCCTAGTTGGCGAGCTTCGTTACCATCTAGAGACAAGCTACTGGCCCCGTCGTCCCAACAGCGAACTAACCAGGAAACGATAGTTTCATTTGGGCGCCGTATAAATTCCTTTCTTGAGCCTTGGATTTCAGTCATCTTCAGAGGCCGACGAGTAGTAATAGAAACTTCCTCTTCATCACTCTCTTCTGCATGTCTCTTAGTTTTTCCTTTTGCCTTTCTTGATGTTGGTGGTTTCGAGGAGGGCCCCTCACCTGGATCTTCCTCCACCTCCTCCTCCTCCTCTTCTTCTTTTTTCCGTTCTAGACGCGAGGACACTCGTTTCCATTTCTTGCCCTCCACAGGGGCAACTGATATTGTTACTGGTGTCTCCTGTAATTGATCAGATTTGACTTCCCCTTTGGCTTGAATCTCAGCTCGGAAACTCTCTCTCTCCAAAACAGTATTATATATGGCACGGTAAGCACAAGCCAAACCCCAAATAAGTTGTACCTCCTTAGATTTACCTAAGCCGCACTGCCCCTGTTCCAAATACTGGCTAAGTTTCTGGGGATCCCACAGGTGCTCAAGAGTGAAATCCCATGACATTGCGGGTCCCCATGCTTCTAAGATTTTTCCTAAACCTCTCCATATTCCCTGCCAGTCAGCATTCTCTAGTTCTGGAGGAGACTCCTTCTGCTTACTATTCCTGTATAGGACTACATTCAGGGAGAGTGATATTACGACCACAAGCATGAGAGTTAAGTCAGCATTGGAAAAACGTCTGATAAACCAAAAGGAAAACCTGGAAACTGGTTTGAACATCGTGTGGTTTGTAAAATTAGCTATTCCATCTGGGATGTAGTTGCTTGTGAAATTAGCCATTCCATCCGGGATGCAAATGTCAAAATTCATATTAAACATTGCATATAGGTACCAAGATAGGTACCATACAGGCGTCTCCATCAGTGCCTTTATGTAGTTATATACGTACACCATTCCACAACAAGTAAAGATGACATTGATGATTGGCCAGTAGGTCACGAGAAACACCATAGTTTTTAATCCCCTACTCAGCGCTCCCACGAAAAAGAGTGGGTTCATCGCTGGTTTCTGCTCAAAAAGGGTTAATGAATTGAAACTAACAAGAGGGGGGGGGGAAGGAAAAAAAAAGGCACTACTCAGACTAAGCAGTGCTCAAAGTTTACAAATATCCCAGAATACTGGCAGTACGCCTGGTCTTTCAAGGTCAAGTTTTCCAGCACAAAAACCTGAACTACTGATAATGCTCCCTAACGAAGCTCTCTAAGAGCAGAGAGCGAGATTCGTTCTAAGAGCCAAAAAGCAAAAACCAAAAAAACAAAAGGCAACTATGCCCGCATCCTCCACCAAAATCTGTCACGGAATTAACTAGATCAGTTTATGCCCGTGACAGGGGGCAGTAGGCCCCTGCCCTCCCCACCCCCCGCCTGGGCCCACAAAATGGGAAGGTAGGGGGAAAAGGAAAAAAACAGCGGCAACAATCTATGGAGGTAAACTTATTTTACTAACTATGATATCGGAATGCAAAATAATACAATATAATACAATCTAATTGAAATTGAGACTAATAAATCAAATAAGATATGAGAGAGAGTTCCCGAGACCGAGTCAAACCTGAAAAAGCTTGGAACGGCTAGGAAAGCACCTCCAGCACCCACTGCCAGGCAGTAAGAGACCGCCCCCCCCGGAAGGGTCAGATCCCGTGACTTCCGTAATGTATAGGGATAGGTACGTAGAATTAGAGCATTAATACTTCCAGTACATGATGTTTTGATGTGGAATATTGAAAATCAAATAAGCAAAAACCAAAACCATGACAACTGCTTTGTCCAGCGAGATGAACAGGAGGCAACTACAGCTCCTTTTAATATGACAAGCTAAGAAATAGTGGCCATTCAGAAAGTTCTGCTTCTGAAATCAGTCGTATCTAGGAGAGTAAATCAAGGAAGAAAGCAGGTGATAGCTATTTCAGTACTGCACATCCAGAATGTAGTGTCCTAAGAGTAGACACAAAGAGAGATTAATCTACTTCATCTTAGATACTTTTTTCTTTAAGTTACATTTTTAAGTCTGAGCTCTTCTTACTGTCAGACAGAAATTGGCATTTTCTATGTGTGATTGAAATCATTTTTGTTGTCAAGGTCATCAGTGGAGAGATTTATAGAGAAATTCAGAGCACCCAGTTAAATGAAACCCACTCTCTCCCAGCTCCACCAGTGCTTCTTTGAGTATGAGATTGTCTTACATATGAGAGGAGCAGAAGGAAAAGAGAGATGTCAATATTTTTGTGTACTGTTTCCCAAGGTGATTATTAACACTTAGTAGAAATTTCCAGAAACTACCATGGGTTTTCTTTAGAAGTGCACATACAACTGAAAATAATTTCTATTAAGCGGATATAAAAGGAATATTGTAATGTAACTTAGATTTGTAGGAGAGTTTTTTGTTTGTTTGTTTGTTTTCAAGTGCTTCTGAGTGGTGCTACACTTAATAGAGAAAAGTTAGGTCAACACTGTATTAAACAAGCCACTGAAGTACAAAATTTAAATAGGTAGTTTTATTCATTCACCTGGCATTTAATCTAACTGTTTTTCATTAAAATAATCTATGGTGTATGAAATGATACAGACTTGGAATATTTCAATATTATTTTTAGGTTAATTTTCTATTCCTGAGAGATCTTAGTGATATTATTTTTTTTATTTTCCATTCTATTGTATGATCAAATAAAACTATGTACAAATTTTGGACTGTAGATACAAATGAGAATATTATGCTTTTGATAGTTCTGTGAGTTATTCAAAGTCATATTAGCCACATTTGGTTGGATTTAAGTAAGTCTACCACTTATTCCTTTATCAATATTTTATATTACAACACCAAATAGTTTCAGTGTCTTCTCCCTATCTTGTTTATCTTTTGAATTTAAGCATCTGGTTTTCACGAGAAAGCTGTCCTTTGTCAGGGTGTTGTTTTGTTTCTTTTTTTTTTCATTTGTTGTTGTTATTTCTGAAGTTTGTCAAGCAGAAAAAGAAAAGCAGCAGATCACTATACAGCTATACATTTAAAAGGAAATTCCATTATTTTAGAAGTAACCTTGATAGAGCAGAAGAACATAAAAATAATTACTTTTTAGGAAAGCCATTACTGCATTGAAAATGGAGAGAATTTGAATGCTTCATTGTGGTCATTTTGCAGCTTCTAGTAAATGTCATTGATGACCAAATTTCAGCAACAACTGGCTGAAGTTCAATATGTGAAATGAGTAATACTATTCCTATTTTTGCCTTTCATCATGAAAAATGTCAATAAATAAATGTATATTTTCCATACTGAAGTATTTCCCTCTTTCCTTAAAATATAGACTCTGAGGTAAAGCTTTGCAACTGCTTTACGGATACAATAGTAATACAGAATGAAAAGTCAAAATTTTTCTCTTATATAATGACAAAAACATTGAGTAGGTTGTTAATTAAACTTGGTCACTTTCACCTGCTGAATAATCTTTACCACAAATGCCCATGACAATAATTTCATTTACATCCCATAGCATCAAGATTGAGAGGAGTCTCAGCAAGTGTGCAGAATGCTGGAGAACATATGCTGCATCCATTTTCTATGATCACATCTGTTATTCACCTTAAAAGATATCAAATAAGAAGTATTTTATTATTATACCTTCCTGAAGGTAAAGTCAAACTGACCAACACATTTCAGTGCTGTTCCTGTGACAGCAGACAAAAACAATTTAGCACGGACACTAATCTAGATTTTGTAACTGTATAATTGCAATGTCAAGTAAAGAATTGTTGTAGTGTTTTGTTAACTTACAAATTAGGTGATATGTATTGTCACTCTCAGTTTCTCTATGTGACCTCCAAAGAAGTCATTCATTTACTCTGTCAGATCATCATCTGTATAGTGAGATTATGTTTCATTGCCTTACAAGAACACTGGTATGTCTACACTAGAAGCAGAAGTGAGATGCTTTATATGCATCTCACAAATCAAATTAGACAGCCTCTGAGCTGGAGAAAGACTTGTGACTGGCCAGCCTAGAGTTTTGCAAGAGATCATATACAGCTTCATCTATACACTTGTATAGACATGTTTAAATAGACACTTTTAGCCTATGGCAAATATTCCCAAAATCACATACAGTCAATCAAATTATATTTTCTTTGTTCAGTTTATCTGTCATGGATCTAGAAGATAAAATAAAAATATCACAAAAAATCAGTATCTTCCAATACATGACACAATCTTAAATTTCCATAAATATAGGTATATCATCTGCAAGCAAGTATGGTAAGCAGTTTAATTATGTATTGTAATGATCCTCAGCCATGAAAAATCACCCATTCCACCAGATCTAAAACAGATGCCATGGCTCTCTCTGTTTGCCATTTTCTTTCCTTGCAAAAGTACCACAGTAGAACAAGAAAAGCTCTCCAGAGTTACTCTTTCTCCCACAGCATCTTGGAATGGTTTTTAAGGAAAGGATTCTATTCTTTCAGGATGTTGTGAACAGATCTTCAGAGCATAAAAACAAGACAGAATAAAAATATCTCTATTATATGCAGTTTTTGATGACCTTTTGGTATGGACTGATTTCATACAATATTTGTGCAGGAGAACTCTGGGAATAAGGTATAATAAATTCATAATTACACATTATTCTTTTTTATTATTATTATTTCAGAAATACTATTGCTTTAGAAGCTACTTCATAAGAGGGAGAGAAGCATTTTTACAACAATGTAGGACCATTATTTTGTGGCTGCCTCAGCCTTAATAGGCCAGTAATCTCCTAAACAAACAAACAAACAAATAAACGTCATAAAAATGAAAGATAAGTCAGGGGACAATTGAAATAAAAAATAAAAGCAGTTTGTAATGGACAAATAGTATTGGCACAAGAGTGAACTTGAACACCTTCGGATGAAGAAAGCCTTTAAAACAGCAGAAAGTAAATTATACCATCTGTTTAAAAAAAAAAAAAAAAGAAAGAAAAAAAAAAGTGACTTCTCAAAGCACTTTAAAGGCTTCACAGTGTCTCCAGTGCCTCTTGCATCATGTCTATTATTGCCCAAAAACTGCTTCAGAAGAACAGCCCACTGAGACATATAGTCTCCAGTTGAAAGTAATCATTATAAATACATCTGAAAATATAGCTGAACTTTCAAAATCTCATCACATACATTCCACACAATCCCAGAGGTTTGTGATGGCAAAATCTACTAAAGTTTAAACAAGCGATTTCAAATTAAAATATCTGATTTTTATTTTTATTTTTTTCAAAAATATCTACACAGAATACAGCAATGATAAAATAAATTCAATAGGACTTTAAGAATGAATTTCTTTCAGTATTCAACCCAAGACTTGTATCATCTATATAGCAATGTCTAATCTGTGTACAATGTTGTCACAATTTTATGATTTTTTGTTATCAGTATTCTACATCATAACATCATGCAGTGCACTGGGAGTTAAAGTGTCAATGCTCCAGTTCCGGGTACCTGTCCCAGAAGAGAAGAACTACATTCCCCAGAAAACTGTTCTCTGTGCTGTTATCGTTTCTGCTAAGGCTATAAGGCCTTGGTAGGTCGTATGACAACCCTCTTTTTGATCGCCAACCTCTCCTCACTGCTGCTCGTCCCAACCGCACGCATCGCCTCAGTTCTAGCAAAAGGCCTACAGCTTTCAGACACTCTCTCTCATTATATTTGATTTATTAGCTTCAATTCTAATTTTATTGTATTATAGTGTGTTATCTTGCGATCCAATACTATAGTTAGTAAGTTAATTCATTTCTTCTCAGGTCATTGCCGTTGTTTTTAATTATTCAGAGTTCCCTGTTTCCCTTTTCAGGAGGCACGGATTAGCGAAATCCCTCCGCTCCGCCAGTAATGGAACCTAGTCAAACCAGCCCATAAACTGTTGACAAATTTATAGATGAAAACTAATATTTAAATTTTGGGTATAAATATGAGTCATATAAAAATACACAAAGAAGTCACAAATAGGGCCTCACAAGACAGTATCTGAGGAAAAGCTGTATAGAAACACTGTATTTAAGCTTTATTGGTGTGTGTAGGGTCTTGAAAGCAGTATGACTGAAAGACATTTCTATAAGGGAAGAAAGACAGCTACTTTATTCTTGAACTGTCAACAAAGTAAAACTCCTCAAATTGTGTTTGACAAGCAGCCTATCAAGGAGAGAGGAGAACATACTCAGTGCACAGTAGCAGTCAGTGCAATTATAATGAGACTTTGCAACCACAGCATCCTACTTTTGCATGGAGATGGCCTCATTATTTGAGTTCCTAAGTATCTTACATTTCAAGAGCAAAAAAGTGTAACCATAGACCTGTAATACTGTATTGTTGTAACTAACCATAAAATCTATGCTAAGTTCGGACAACTGCAGAAGTAAGGCTTGAAAGGCTTGCTCTGTCTGAGCTTATCTTGACCTGCCTACAGATATAATTTACCTTAGCTGTGACAAAAGTTTTTGTAACTGACCAGGTGGTGATGGCTACTTTTTTTTAAATTTTATTTATCTTGTATAGTACAAGCATAATTTTATATAGATATCGATAACAAGTAGTTATTATATGTAGAACTTACATACTTACAACCCTACCATAATGACACAGTCTGTAAAAATAATAGAAGTCTTGACATGGGGAATGCAGTGCATCAGAGTGCAGGGGGATGATGAGGGTTGGAGCATGTGCTGGTGTAGTAGACAACACAGCTATACACAACTCACCCACGATCAGTTACAGTAATGCAGATCACAGCTGTAAAAATCTATGACTAACAAACAGAACAATAGTACATAACATACTTAAAAGTTTCCATTTTTTAGTAGATTTGGAAGCAGTGTGACCACAGAGTAATTAAGAGAAAATAAAGGCTTACTAGTTTGTTGGAAATCATATGAAAAGGATTTTAACTGGATTCTACAGTGAAGAAAAACAAAACAAAAATATTTACATGAAAATCACACTCTTCCCAACAGAGGACTCCAAGTTCCAATGACTCTCACAATGAGCAGAATAAAACTACTGATTTTAAGACCATAAAGGACAAGGGAAGAATGATAACACTAGAAAATAGAGTAGATACTTTTTTTCATAATAAATACTCTTTCTGTAATAATTACATTTGAATTTAAAATATTTTCTGGACTGTTAAGATTTCAATTTCATGAAAAGTATTTTTTATCTTGAAGTATAAGGTATGTTCCTACTTTCCCATAAGCAAAATTTTGAGTAGCACAAGTCAGATGGTACAGAAGCCTGTTAAGAAATCAATGTTTGACTGTCAGGTGTCACATCCTATACTTTGTTAGTGTAAATTCAGGGAAAATATAAAAACCAGAAAGCATTAACTACTAATGGTTTAACATAAATTCTGAATTTCTGAAAGAAGTCCTGAGTTTTCTTCCCTATTTTGCATTGGTAAATTCTATAGTGAATTCTCATGATAAAGTGGAATCTTACAATAAGCTTGTATAATTGTGGTTTTATTTTATTACCTATCCCAAAATCAGAATGTTTTTTTTTTTTGTTTTGTTTTGTTTTTTCACTACAGAAACTTTCATTTTGCCATTCTGATTTATTTCTGTTAAATATTTTCATTATGAATTGTTCAGGCTTCTCAGACTTCAAGTATTTTTTCTCTGAAAAAAATTTTGCAATGTCATAAACTTAACCTCTCACTATACAGATGTACTGGAACCACACCAACATACCTCCTTGAACTTTTGTTTGGTTTTCCAATAAAAAGTCCCTTTTTCCTTCTACTGTTTTACAGTAACTTTATACAATTGCATGTAGCTTTTGGCTATCATTTGTTTATTGAGACTATTTCACTTGAGCTGCAACACCTGTTTTTCAGTCAGATCCTACATATATGCATTTTTCCAGTTCTGTTGATTCAAACAGTATTGAGATCAAATTCATTCAGTGGTCATCTGCATTAATGCTATACCCAATGCTATGTAAAAGTCTAGTTTGCTTTTGGCAACATCTCAGAATAAAATGCCAGACTGGTTTTCCTTTGTCATTAAAAACTGAAACAAGTTGCTAGGGTTTGTTTGTTTGTTTGTTTGTTTTTTAAATACATTTATTCCTCCTCAAAGTGTGTTCTGCTGATCAAAACATAAATCCTGTAAAAATTTATAGGCTTGGGTGGCAAATCCTAAAGATGTTGCTAGGCTGTAACACATAAGCAGACTGCTGGCAGCTAATCTTTCTGATTATGCAAAAAACGGAATTATAGTACAAATTACTGTTGGGCTCATAAGCTTGAATTCACCACTTCAAAAAGCAAATTCTTTCTTTTATGTTCTGTGACAAATGACCTACCTAGCTGTTCACCCATGCATTGGAACAAGCCCAGAATCTGATAGGACTGTTGATACTGGTGAAACTTGACTGTAAAAATACTCATCCACCTCAAGTGCTAGCAGATTATGTTGGTGTAATTAATGTTATTTCCTCTGTATCAGCTTTATGCTTTCATTCATCTCTGCCTTCAAATATGAGAGGAAGGAAGAAAGATTGGATCATACTTTCTTGAGGAGTCTGCCAAATTTTCACAAAATGAATGCATACATTTGTTGAAAGACAAAATTATAGCTACCATCAGTGAAATTTAATGGAATTGAAGAATAGTTTATAGAAGCCAGATTTTCAAGGTCTCACATGCTATTAAGATGTCTAGTGAGTATTAAATGGGATGTATGTGCCACCTAATACGTAAAAAAAAATAAAATTACAGAATCACAGAGTCACAGAATCACCAAGGTTGGAAAAGACCTAAAGGTTCATCCAGTCCAACCATTTGCCTATCATCAATAGTTCTCACTAAAACATGTCCCTCAGCACAACATCCAAACACTCCTTGAACACCTACAGGGTCGATGACTTCACCACCTCCTTGGGCAGCCCATTCCAGTGCCTGACCACTCTTTCAGAAAAGTAGTATTTCCTAACATCCAGCCTGAATCTCCCCTGGCGCAGCTTGAAGCCATTCCCTCTAGTCCTATCACCAGTTAAAGGAGAGAAGAGGCCACCCCGCAGCTCACTACAACCTCCCTTCAGGTGGTTACAGAGAGCAACAAGGTCTCCCCTGAGCCTCCTCTTCTTCAGATTGAACAATCCCAGCTCTTTCAGCTGCTCCTCAAAGGCCTGTGCTCCAGACCCCTCACCAGCTTTGCCATCTGGCTCGCTCCAATTTATAGGAGGGAGATGAGGTTCTTTTAATATCCACATACCCGGTGTGAGATTAAGAAACAACAGTTCATATGTTAGTCCAACCAGTTTATTATAAATCCTAATCAGGGAGATGGGGAAGGGAAGGAGGGCGATAGAAAAGATAGGAAAGAAGCAAGAATGGTGTAAAGTGGGGATAGTCACCACCAGGATCCAGCAGCGGTCCCGTTGCATGCTGTTTCGAAGGTCCGAGGCAGAAGCAGCAGGGGGGGAGAGCAATAGCATGGCCGGCCTTGGGCAACAAGCAGGCAGCAGGAAGCAGTCGCAGAGCCATTCCGGGACGAAGCAGCAGGACTGAGGTAGCAGGCCCAGGTGAGTCCATCAGCAAGCAGGAATTCCGTAGTGAGGAATCTGATGGCAGACACCTTTGTTCTTCTTCAGCATCGTGGTAGAACTCAGAGCAAGTCCAGTAGGGAGAGAGGCAGGTCGTGAGGCTTCTTCATGACAGAAACCTGACGTTCTTCATTAGGAATCTGTTGCAGAAAACCTCACGTTCTTCATGAGGAATCTGTTGCCAGAAAACCTCAACCTCATGACTGTAGGTCCCCATTTTATCCTTCTTCTTTTCCTGCCTACGTGACATCCCTGGGTGCTTGAGCAAGAGTCATGTGAGTACCCCCTGAGATGGCCATCTTCCTTGAGATAAACCCACAAAAAAGACTGTTTCACAGCCATTAAGCTGCAGCTTATCTCTCTCTCTTTGCCCCTGGCCTTGTCCGTCTGTGTCCCTCAGACAAAGAATTTCACAACCCTTGCCCAGGACTTGCCCATCAAAGTTATCCAGACAAAGGATTTCTCAACCTCTGCCCAGGACTTGCCTGAACTTGTTCATCGGTGCCCTCAGCAAGGTTCGAGACAATGATGTAAAAGAATAATCTCTTACACTGCCCTTCTTCAAACCCCCTCCAGGGCCTCAATGTCTTTCTTCCAGTGAGGGGCCCAAAAGTGGACACAGTACTTGAGGTGCGGCCTCACCAGAGCTGAGTACAGGGGGACAATCACTTCCCTGTTCCTGCTGGCAACACTGTTTCTGATGCAAACCAGGATGCCATTGGCCTTCTTGATCACCTGGGCACCCTACTGGCTCATGTTCAGCTGAGCATCAATCAATATCCCCAGGTCCATTTCCTCTATGCAGTCTTCCAGCTACTCTGCCCCAAGCCTCTAGGATTTCCTGGAGTTGTTGTGGCCAAAGTGCAGGACCCAGCATTTGGTCTTGTTGAACCTCATCCTATTGGCTTCAGCCCAGCTCTCCAGCCTGTCCAGATCCCTCTGTAGGGCCTTGCTGCCCCCAGGCAGATCGACACTTCCAGCCCACTTGGTGTCATCTGCAAGCTTACTGAGGGTGCACTCAATGCTCTCATCCAGGTCGTCAATAAAGATATTGAAGAGGACAGGCCCCAGCACCGACCCCTGGGGAACACCACTTGTGACACGTCACCAGCTGGATTTAATTTAATTCACTACCACTCTCTGGGCCCAATCTTTCAGCTAGTTCTTTATCCAGCCAAGAGAGTACCTGTCCAGGCCACAGGCTGCCAGCTTCTGCAGGAGAATACTGTGGGAGATAGTGTCAAAGTCCTTGCTGAAGTCTAGGTAGACCACATCATCAACAGCCTTTCCCTTGTCTATCAGACAGGTCACTAGATCATAGAAGGAGATCAGGTTGGTCAAACAGGACCTGCCCTTTGTGAACCCATGCTGGCTAGCCTGGTCCCCCGGTTGTCCCGCACTTGCCGCGTGATCTCTCTCAAGTCAATCTGCTCCATAACCTTCCCTGGCACCGAGGTCAGGCTAACAGGCCTGTAGTTCTCCGGATCCTCCTTACAACCCTTATTGTAGATGGGAGTCACAATGGCAAGCCTCCAATCTTCTGGGACCTCACCAGTCAACAAGGAACGCTGATAGATGATGGAAAGCAGCTTAGCCATCACCTTTGCCAGTTCCCTCAGCACTCTTGGGTGAATCTCATCTGGTATCACAGACTTTTGGCAATCCAGCTGGCGTAGTATGTCTCTGACTGTTTCCTCCTGAAAATGAACATGTGCTCCCAAGCACTTAAGAACCACATCAGTTTTTGACATAGTATTGTGGTGGCTTTCTTTCTAAGTGGATTACCATTTTTTCTTTCTTTTTTTCTCCTGTTTCATACTACACTTCTTATTCATATATAAAATAAATTTCCAATTTCCAAAGAGCTAGAATTTGCCATACTTTCACTAAGTATTTTCAGCCATGTAAATAATAATTACAGTTCATCAAAAAGGAACTCCTAGATCTCCTCAAAAGAAAAGTACTGAAAATGAATCCAATAAATTGTTGAAAATTAAATGCTTGACAGGTAGGCTGTGGTACCCTGAAATTTACTAGTGTGATCTTGCATCTAGAAGTGTTTAAAGAACAGTCTCAGAAATGTGGTTTGAATTTTGGTTGGTTCTGTGTGGAGTCAGGAGTTGGACTACATGATCCTGGGAGTCCCTTCCAAATCAGGATT